>NW_026652283.1:22540839-22860969 GCF_009828535.3 Hylobates moloch | reverse complement strand
GTGCCTCCCAGTTAGGCTGCTCAGGGGTGAGGGACCCACTTTAGGAGGCAGTCTGTCCGTTCTCAGATCTCCAGCTGCGTGCTGGGAGAACCACTACTCTCTTCAAAGCTGTCAGTCAGACAGGGACGTTTAAGACTCTGGAGATTCCTGCTGACTTTTTGTTTGTCTGTGCCCTGCCCCCAGAGGTGGAGCCTACAGAGGCAGACAGGCCTCCTTGAGCTGTGGTGGGCTCCACCCAGTTCGAGCTTCCTGGCTGCTTTGTTTACCTAAGCAAGCCTGGGCAATGGCGGGCGCCCCTCCCCCAGCCTCGCTGCCGCCTTGCAGCTTGATCTCAGACTGCTGTGCTAGCAATCAGCGAGACTCCGTGGGCATAGGACCTTCCGAGCCAGGTGCGGGGTACAATCTCCTAGTGTGCCGTTTTCCAGGCCCGTTGGGAAAACGCAGTATGAGGGTGGGACTGACCCGATTTTCCAGGTGCCGTCTGTTACCCCTTTCTTTGACTAGGAAAGGGAACTCCCTGACCCCTTCCGCTTCTCGAGTGAGGCAGTGCCTTGCCCTGCTTCGGCTCGCGCACAGTGCGCTTCACCGACTGTCCTGCACCCACTGTTTGGCACTCCCTAGTGAGATGAAACCGGTACCTCAAGCAGAAATGCTGAAATCACCAGTCTTCTGTGTCGCTCAGGCTGGGAGCTGGAGACCGGAGCTGTTCCTATTCGGCCATCTTGGCTCCCCCAAAAAAACTCTTGTTCTTTCATCTGGAGCATGAGACAATATATCTAGTGTTACTCTTCCAAATGACAACCCTTCAAATATCTGATTGTACTTTATGACTGGCCGCCCTCCCAAGCTCTTAAATTTGATCTTTTTCACACTAAATGTATCTTCTCCTCCTAATAGTACCCGATTTAGCACAATTGTCATGCACACTATGCTCTGGGTTGATCTTTTCTGACTGTCAAGTTCCATATAGACAGGATTGAAACTAGTTCTGGAACTCGTGTTTGAAATATTGTCTTACCATTGGTGTTAGTTTTACCTACATTTGATTGGACACTGCAATTATTAACTGTATTCCCTTTTTTCTCTTTTTTTACTGTCACGTCTCATTTTTTGCTTGCATTGTGATTGTCAGACATTACAAAGTCTTGTGAATTATCCTTAAAGCAAATGTTTTCTTCTGTATTATTTATATAGTAAAATTTTATATTAAAGCAGGTTAAAGTTTCAGCTGTGGATTAAGTCTATCATTTCTATTTTAGATGTTTTCATATTTTAAAATTTCCTCACAGATTCTAGTTCAAATTTGGTAAGTATGTCTTCATCTAGCTATATGACTACATAATTATTCAAGTGTTTTGGGTAAGACAAAATTATAAATATTTTTATCTTTTTCCATTAATTATTAAGCGCATGTATGTTTCACAGAAATGTAATCTATATGTTTGATTCATCATCCCATAATTTTTCAAAATGTAATTTTGTAAGAGCCATTGAACATCAGTCATTTTTATGATGTGTGTGTGTTTATTCCTAACACTGGAAGGTCATGTTTTGTTATAAATAAACAAATGACTACATGTTAAACATGTCTAAGACATAAACTTGGTTAACTAGTCGCTGCCACCTACCACTGGAAAAATGTATTTTCATGCCAGATTAAGCTGCCTCCTTAAAATAGACTAGGCAGATTTCCATGATGTTAAGCACTGATGTAGAATTTCCAGAACCAGTATAGCGCTGTTCTTCTTTCACTGGCCCATAGATTAAGGCAAATCAAGTTTGAAAAGAATATCAATAAGCAATCAACAAAAGGTACAGAATAAGAATAGATTGTTTATTGTCATGTAAAATAGATTGTACATGAAAACATGAATATTATATATGAGGAATCATACTTAAGGCATTGCAAATATTGGACCAGCATACTGGGCTTCATGCTGTTGAAAGGGTTCCATGCTTTACGAAGTCTTGACCTGTTAATACTTCAAAGGAGCTCAGAATAAGGGGGATAAATGGTAGTTCTACCAACAACAGATAATAAAAAATAAAATAAAATTAGCAATTTATATGCTTAGGGTCCAAGCAGGAAG
Source organism: Hylobates moloch (assembly GCF_009828535.3). Taxonomy (NCBI): domain Eukaryota; kingdom Metazoa; phylum Chordata; class Mammalia; order Primates; family Hylobatidae; genus Hylobates; species Hylobates moloch. The sequence goes on along the minus strand of NW_026652283.1, from coordinate 22,858,879 downwards.
TCAGAAGCCACTCTGATTATTTTTTTTCTTTTTTTCTGAGACAGAATCTCACTTACCCTGTCACCCAGGCTGGAGTGCAATGGCTTGATCTCTGCTCACTGCCACCTCCACCTCCTGGGTTCAAGGGTTCAAGTGATTCTCCTGCCTCAGCATCCCATGTAGCTGGGATTATAGGTGCCTGCCACCACGCCCAGCTAATTTTTGTATTTTTAGAAGAGATGGGGTTTCACCATGTTGGTCAGGCTGGTCTCGAACTCCTGACCTCAGGTGATCCACCCGACTGAGCCTCCCAAAGTGCTGGGATTACAGGCGCAAGCCACTGCGCTCAGCCTGATTATTTTCAAAAGGTGGTATATAATGTTGGAAAATTGTTACACATTGACAGTAAAAATTGTAAAAGAGCAACCTAGGCTTCAGGCACAGCAAAAAAATTGCTACCACCTTTATGCTGGGGAGACAAAGGGAGTAGGTGGGGTTACCAAGGTCACTGGACTGCAGCTGGAACCGTGTGAGCCTGCCTGGCAGAAGGTAGACCAAGGAGAGTCTGCTGCCTGAGACACCTGGCAAAGCCAGGAAAGACAAGGGAGAAACTCAAATAGCAGAAGGTTCATAGATGTTGAAATCTAGATGTGGTTGATGGGGGTTTACTAGTATCTCTAGTTTTTAAAATGTGTTCGTAATTGTCTATAATAAATGTTTAAAAAGTTAAAGACACACACACACACACACACACAATGTGTGCCTCCCACATTCTCCTTACACCTCCATCAGCTCTCCTCCCAGTAATGAAACTCACCTGGAAGGTGACTCATAGAGAAGCCTGAGAAACTTGACCTCCAGGGATCGGCCTACACCAGGGATTAGCAGAGCAGGGTATGGGCAAAGAAAGAACGTGTCTAAAGCAGAGTGGCTGGCAAGACCCTCACCCAGGGCAAATGAGGCAGTGGTTCCCCTCCTGCTGTTCACACAAAATCTTCACTAGAATTTCCTGTTGTTCTCTAAGACTTTCTGAATCCCCCAAAGGTACCCTTTACTTAATTCTAATTTTGTGGGATTGGGGACAAACAATGCCACTATTTGACATAGTCTCTGGCTGTGAAACCCATGATGAGCCTTTGGACATTGCAATGTCCATTTAACCCAACCACACTTGTTATATACTTCCTGTTCACTTCCATTTACATGACTTCTACGTAGTAGAGTCTATGAGTACTTAGAAATTTCAGACAAACTCTACTTTAGCTGGAATATTCATGGTTTTAGTTTGAATTACTTACCTTGCATAGAGTGAGCATTTGAGCAAGGAATGATTATAACTAAAACTTTGCCTGTTATAAATTAATAGCTTTTGGCACATATTGGTTGCATTTAGTTAATAATAAGAAAAAACATACCCAAGCTTTTATATACACAGCCACAAAGATTGAAAACTGAAACAAAACAGAAGGAAATAGGAGTACCCTAGCTACATAGTTATTTGAATTAACATGTAAGGTATCGCGATTGTGTTGGAATGCATCTTTATACTGATTTTGTATTAAAGAGTAGGTACTTGGTTCGTAAAAAGATGGAGTTTAATATTAGTAATAACACTTTTCCAAGTAAGGAAACTCTAAAGTCTTTTCAAGGACTACCAGGTATGGTTGTGCAAGTGGCATATTTTCTGAATGGCCTCCCCCAAGGGGTCATCTTTTTCTTACTCAAAGACACCCTATATGCAAGCAACAGTCCTGGCCTTCCAACACTGATATTACCAGGGGGAAAATACTGCTGGGAGAAGTTTTGTGACCTTCTCTAAAGAAGTTTGACTTTTAGGATCAATATCAGGATTCTAAGAGATACCTGTGAAGACTTTCTTGGCTCTGAGCAAGACAGAACCACTTGCTGGTTTTAGATTTCCGGGTTTGCCTATTTTCATTTAGCCAAGAATACTTTATATATTTATTTTTACAACATTGTGGGTAAATCTTGTTAATCCTTAGTGGAATAGTAAAACCTTTAATTACATTAAGATCAAGATGGGATCACAAAGTGTTTTTCTGTTCTCCAGTGATTAAGATGATGGCACGTTCTCAGTGCACATGCACTAATGTACTAAGGTACATCTGTACTAACATACAAGTTAATATTTATATATTTTACAGAAGCCAAAGTGTTTTCATCACTTGGCCAAAGAAACTCACATAAGCCCTGAATGTAGATGTTTGAAACACAGTGTGATTTATTTATGCAAAGGTAAAGCTGTCTACACAGGTCAGAAGAAATTTTTCAACTGGGTCAACATGGATGGCTTTTAAAGAATGGATGACAAGTATTAGCAGTAGTGATGCTTGCAGGTGCTGGCTTCGGATAGGGTCAAGACCCAGATCTAGCACTGCCCTAATTAACTTAACCTCCATGCGCCTCAGCACTAGGAAATGGGAGCAGCGCTAATAGTACCATCCTTCGAGGTTTTTGTGAAGATGAAGTGTAATGGATCTAAGTGTAAAGCACTTAGAATAGTGCTCCGTAAATAACACTAAAAAATCTCTTAAGGCTCATTTTTGATGTAAAAGAATCAACTTTTTTGAGTTATCTATTGTTTTCCTGTTCAAATTGGGCAACCCTTTTTTTTTTTTTTTCTTGCTTCTTGTGCCTGACATTATTCTCGCATTGTTTTGAGATTAGGGTTTTTATTTTAAACATTTTGTAGATTGCTTTTTATTTCTTTATTTCTTTTTTCTCATGAATATTGATTTTTATTTATTTTTTCATTTATTTTTATTTTTTTATTATACTTTAAGTTTTAGGGTACATGTGCACAACATGCAGGTTTGTTACATATGTATACATGTGCCATGTTGGTGTGCTGCACCCATTAACTCGTCATTTAACATTAGGTATATCTCCTAATGCTATGCCTCCCTTTATTTCTTATATATTCCTCCTTTACCCCTTTTCTTTGTGTTCCTAAAGATATCCCATTTATTGATCATGTATATTCCTTTTTTCTGAGGGAGGTGACATTAGGAAACAACAGCATAGCAAAGTACTACGGAATTGAGATTTGGTTATGAGTCTCTGTAGCTCCTCCTAGTTTTAATATTCTTTGAATATCTGAATATTCTTACAAATCTCTGAAATTGACAATCAGAAATTTGAGTAGGTGATGCCCCGGAAATCCCATCGAGGAACACCGTTTTCCTCTTACCCTCTTTTTGGGATGTGTGTGTTTATTCAACATGTGTATATTTTCTCCTTTCCCCATCTGGCATCTGCTTTAGTACCAGCCTAGCTAGCTGTTCTGTGTCAAGAGTACTTTAGCCTTTTCATTATCAAAGAGAAAGAAATGAAATAATATAAAAAAGAAAATCCTTCCCCATCCCCCTCCTGCTTCACTTTTGTTTTGCTGTTTCTGAGCAAGTTTCTTGCCATTTACCTTTGCATTTGCATTGCTTATTGATTGGCAATTTTAAAATTGTTTATTGTGTTCTTTTGTTTCACTGTTCAAGAGCTAAAACAAAAGCTACCAGGCCCTGCGAGGTACACATTTGCATGCGGTGAGCGTTGCCCAAGGAAAAAGTAATTGCTAATGCATATTTATGTGGCACAAATTTGCCATTTGTTTATGCATAAAATTATCAATAGTGCAGGGCGGCCCAGCCATAGAAAATGGTGACCTTTTTAGCTTAATAAATAGAAATCAGCTGTTATTGTGAAGAGATCAGCCATTTATTCTGTGTTGAGGGACATTGCCGGGAAAATGCAGATTGGGGCTGGCAATATCATTAAATGGAAGGCCAATGACCCTTTCCGTAGAGTCTATTATACTTTATCTAATAGGGGATAAATGACTCTGGTTGGCAAATGGAATAAAGAACAACAGTTTTTTTTTTTTTTTTTTTTTTTCCCTTTTGATAATTTTATAACCGTATAGATTTTAAGCCAGTAAAACTGAACAGGAAATCTCATGCTGACCTGTTGCTAGAATTCTCTCAAAAATTATCTGTTTTAAAGTTTTATTTCTTATTCATTATTCTCTATTTCTATTTGTACCCATGGAAACAAAAAGTAAGTCAGGTGATATTTTCCTAGGAGAAAAGTTCTTTCCTTAATTTTTTTTTTCCTCTTTCCTCTCTCACTCTCCCTTCCTCTCATACTTTAATCTTTGCAATGAAAATGAAGGTATCTTTGCATTTGTACCGGGTTGCCCTATATTTGATATCATAAAAATACTAAATGTAGAAGAAGATATTCTCAAAATTTAAAAAAAGTTACCAATGTATTACGCTAAAAAAAACCAAGCTTAATACTTTCTAAATGATAAGAATGGCTTTTGATGAAGTATGTGGGTTCTTTGGTTTGGAGAATATTCTGCAAACATAAAACCCTCTCATAAGCATACTTTCTCAATATGTGAATCACCAAGCAGTAGTCACCTTTTGTGATTGTGTCCCTGCTGTATCTGGTAAATGAAATACCCTTTGTTTCCCTGGGGCTTGGCTCTGTCCCCTTTAATGTGGCTTGATTGCACACTATGTCTATTTGGCTAATAGTGCTTTCGTATGTTAGTGGGCATTTCTGCCTCTTAGGAATTTTTATCTAGTTTTTTCAATCATGATAGAATTCACTATTAAGTGAAAGTTGTGTTTGTTTTTAAAATGATATTATGTAATACTTGATCCACTTAAAATTTTATGTAATGTACTTTAAGTTATGAAACAAGATGATGAAACAGAGACCCATGAAAGCACCTCAGAACATGGCTAACATGTTTGAAGCTACCTGCGTGCTCCTCTCTGACTGTGTTTCTTAACACAATTTCACGGCACCGTGTTGAAAGTTTCCACAATAGTGGTTTTGCAGCCACCAATCTTTCCCTCGTGCTGCACTTCAGTATGACAGTGCATTCTGCAGCATGTCACCAAAGTGACTGAGTAACCTTTTACTGGCAGAAATGGGTCTGCCGTTCCTTTTTAAAGTAGAGGGTGTAAATAGGATTCAGACACTAGGGTACATTAGTCCATAAAATGAATATATTTTTTATGTCATTTGTAAGGCATTGATTTTAGGTCCATTAGATTCACAGTCCCTAGTGGGAGAAAAAAACAATGATTTAATGGGTAGGTTGGAAATTCCAGAAGGAAGAGCAGCATGATTAACCCCTTCTTTCTCAACTCCGTGCCTGTGTTATATAGTATCTTCTAGAAGTTGAGACAAGAATCCTGGGAGAAAGTGACAGAACTCTTATCATCTATCTCCCCTGCAGTTTACAGAGGGTCGGAAAACAAATTTCAGCTCAGTTATTTCTGTGTCTGAATGTGATAGAACAGATCACTCGGGGTTAATAAGAGTTGCCAAAATTATTTTTTCAGATGGGAGTTTTTAAGTTGATGAATTCGTTTTATTTTTACAAAGTTCAGGGTGTATTTATTTATTCTGAGAGTCTTAACAACTTAAGATATTGTTTAGGGACCTTACAGGATATGAAGGAATTGAGCTTAGTTTTTTTTTTTAAGAAAATTTTTTTCTCTCAACTCTAAGAAAGGAAAGTTCATTGTGGTATCATGCCAGTTACATCGTTACTTAGGCAAGTTTTAAGTGATATTAGCGATATCGGCGATCTTAATAATTTTTAAAGTAGGTTGTTTCCTGTTCTATAAATACATAGAAAATTATTGGTTTTTACAACCTCTTTTCCGATAAAAGAATGACTGAACTATCATTTCACTGCTATGTAATTAAATTTGGGTGCAGAGTACTTATAATAATTCTAGTCAATTTCACACACCTAATGTTACTACCACCTAAAAAGAATTTTCTCTCAGGTTGCTTTGCCAGCTACATCTTCATTCTTGTATCTAAAAAAACCTAATTATAATATAGGTAGGAAATGTTTTTAAAATTCCAATTATATTTTCAATCTTTTGCCATAGTGATATGTTATCATTGAAGAAAAATATGCCAGTTGCAATCTGGTTACCTCAAAATTTGACTTGACATAAAGATGATGGTATCAACAGACATTTTTAGAACTTCATATTTTAATTCAAGTTTTTCATGTTCTATAATAAAAATATAAAAATACAAGCTCCCTCTTGTGGGTAAAATTACCACCTGTGAATTTCTGTGTCACCCAAATATATGATATGACAAAATTTCGCTGTTTCACTTAGTAAACACAGTTGTGGTAATCTCTTTACATTTGGGCAGATGAGACAATTCGCTTAACTGTAAAAAAAAAAAAAAGTGGAGTTCGTGGTATTTTTTCTAAGTAAATATTTTTATGGAAATACATTTTTAAAAATCCACTGGCTATATATAGACAGCCTTTATTCTACTTCAGCAACATACTTTCCCATGTTAAAAGTTTTTTGTTGTTGTTTTGGTTGGCTTTTGTTTGTTTGCTTTTTTGAGATGGGGTCTCATTTTGGTGCCCAGGCTGAAGTGCAGTGACGCAACCACAGCTTACTGCAATCCCAATCTCCTGGGCTCAAGCAATCCTCTCACCTCAGTCTCCCAAATAGCTGGGACTACAGATGCATGCCACCATGCTTAGCTAATTTTTAAAGTTTTTGTAAAGCTGGAGTCTCAGTGTTGCCCATGCTAGTCTTGAACTCCTGGGTTCAAGTAATACTTTTGCTCCAGCCTCCCAGAGTGCTGGGATTACAGGCATGAGTCATCATACCCAGCCTGATGTTCAAAGTTTTTAATGATAATTTTTCTCATTGTGGAATATTCTTCAAGAAGTAATGAGTAAACTAATAAAGTAATGTGGATTCTTCTCTTTGTCAACATTGTGGCATTTGGATTTCTGTGCTTCTTAACAAAAGTTCTGATTTTGGAATGGAGTAAAATGCTTCTATACCAGGCATGCTCCAGGAAGATATAGTATGGTAGTAAAACTATTCAAATATTGTAAACCTTGTGATCAAAACTGAATAATCAGTGATGACATAAAAATAAACACCTAGGGATTACTCAGTTTCCCTTGAATTGGACTAACAGTGGAGCGACTGAGCCAGAATCAAGGCTGTGGCTCCTACCGTGTTCAGGTTCCTTGCTTTCATAAGTCTGATTCTTGGGAATCTCAACAGATTGTCAGGGCCGATTTTTGTTCAGCCTAGGAAAATTGGTAACAAAGCTAGAATTTTATTCACTCATGATAGTGGCAAGAGCACTTTCTGAAGTTGAGCTGAGCACGGCAGTCAGAGAAATACATAGCAGGGATGGAATGAAATGAAAAATAGCTGAACATTTAACAATTACTGTGTTGACCATTGCTGTTATAGGTTTGAATGGGCTCAAAGAAGAGACCTAAGAGGACCCCTGAAGAAGTCTCATGAGTCATTTCAAGCAACAAGAATCTACCTTAGTGTAGCCTGTCCTAAAGCATCTGCAGGATATTTACATTACAATTGGACCACAACAACTACTGGGTTTTTAGATTAATTGTGGTGGCTTTATAATGCCAAGATAATACCCCTTCTTCCACAAACCATAATTTTATTACATTTATATATGTAAATTTACATTTACATATATTTATATATTTAATGGTTTATTTACATATATAAATATAAATTTCTTTTGAAATCCTTACACATTTTCTATTTTCAAGAGTCATATGTTGGTGTTTACTAAATAAAACAATGCACTGTTAATGGTCTACTTTTATTTTTCCAGATTTCCTCTTGCTGATGACGTGATTCCTGTTTGAATCTGTTGACAAGATTCTGAAAGCTGAACAGAGAATTCTGGCACTGCATTGGGTAGGAAAAAGGTATATTCATAAAACACATAATATACACTTTTGAAAAATTGATAACTATGCTATTTCACAAAAATGGAAGTTTATATGCTTTCTCTTATTTTTAATTTATAAGTAAAAATATATAAAACATATGCATATAAAAGTATAGTGCATAGTCTTTTATATTCAGATGACAACTGGCTTTTTAATTATGATTTTGAGACTCATTATGATGGTGATGTCTCTAAACTGGCAGATGATAGCAACATTTCTTTTCTTTTCATTTTCTTAATGAGATACACTTTTTCTGAAGTTGTGAAAGCTTTTTCTCCACTGAAAAATGTTCTTTGAAACATTTGTTGCTTCCTTTTTGTTGTTGCTTTAAAATAAATATTAGGGATTACAATGGATAGGTCACATATTTTAGAAAAATTTCCATAGGCTATTAAGTATCCCAGGGTATGATTCTGTTAATACACACAAAAATGTAATATTGCTAAAGCCAGACAAATATTTTCTAATTTATGACAGAAGCATTCCACGGGCACCTATCTGTGTGTGCATGAAATCCCTGTTCATCTTTTCAAAAATGTTATACTCTTGGCAACAGGCACTGAAAGTTTGACCACGGATCTAGAGTTGAAAATCCTTTTCTAATTTATTGATTGACTAGTCATCATGCAGGTAACTGCAGAAAAGGATGAAAGGAAGGAATTCTGTTGTTCAGGAGAAGGTTGTCACCGGTAAGATTGAAAGGGAAATCTCCTTTTGTTGATACCTGAAAAGAATAGTGAAACACTGTTCATCTTGCATAATGACTTAAAGCTCATTTATTCAGAAATCTGCTCTTACAGTGTTATGACTTATGTTCCCACCATTTGAAGATGCAAGTATATGTGTGAAAACCCTTAGAATTAGTGGTAGTGGTTACCTCTTTTAAAAACAAAATTGTTAAAATCCCAAATAGTATTATTAAAATACTTATAACTCAGGCTTCATATATTCACAGACAAATGAAACAATATAATATAGAAGAAAACATAGCGAATAATAGATTTTTATGCTAACAGAAGTAGAATAAGTCACAACCAAATTATTCCAAACAAAAATTCTATAGGTTTACAGGCAAAAATACCAATATAAATAAAATTAAAAGGCAAGTAACAAACTGAGACTACTGCTTCTAATAAATATGGCAAACATCAAATGTAAAGAGCAGTTATAAGAAAGACAGTGATATCTTAATTTAAAAGATAATGAGATATAAGAACAAGTAGTTAATAAGGAATATAACTGTAATACAAAAGCTAATAAAATGAATGCAAAGTTATGCCTCACTTATCTAACTAAAGGAAAGTAATTTGGAATAATAATATTATAACAAGAATATAGAGAGATGGACATTTTTAATAATTCTGGGGAAACCTTGTATTTGTTCAACTTCCCAGGAAGGAATTGGCCACTTCTGTAAACAGCCTTAAATGTTTTCAAAGCATTCTATGCAACATTCCCATGCTATTAGTTTGGAAGATATTTAGTTGCAAGTGATCCAGATCCAACATAACAGTTTAAACAAGATAAAATTTTGTATTTCTTTTAAGTTAATTTTCATATATCTATAAGTGGAAGAATTTGAGATAGATTTAACTGTTCAGCAGTAGAGCAGTGGCTAAATAAATTTGAATACATTTATATGATGGGATATCCTGCAACCAGAATGAAATGAGTATTTCATTTGATATTTGATATTTAAAATTTGATATTTGATATTTAAAATTCTTTTTTAAAGAATTTTAAAAGACATAAAATTATGCATAATGCAATGTTAAATTAAAAAATCGGAGTCTACACTAAAGATATAATGTGTTTCCAAGTTTGTGGGTATATATGTATACACATGTATGCACATATATATCTCCACATGTACATATATATTACAAACAGAAAAATTAAAAAAAAAAATAAACACATCAAATATAATTAACTCTGGATAATGGACTCATGAGAAGTTTTAATTTTCTTCATAGTTTACAGGGTTTTTAAATAGTAAGTATAATTTAATATTAAAATTCGGGAAATATAAAAGGTATGGATTTTCATAAGGTATACATAAGTTGCTAAGTGCCTCTGTTTGTTAAGATACTATATATATCTCTATTCAAGGAGAGTTGAAACAGCCCAGCACCCGTCCTTTTGGTTATTTGTTCCCAAAGTCGGGTTGAAATGAGGATTACTGCTCAGTAGATCCGTACAACCACTTAGACATCTTGATCATATTGCAGCCTGGCTGCCTCTTTTAGTTTAGGGCAGTTCAAGGCACCGGGCTGCAGTTCAGTGGCATTGGATAAACACATGAAGGCTTCTGGTATGCATGTCTATTTCAAAGGCACAAAGCAAAACTTGTGTGTAAGTAGAAGAGGTTGAGTACTTCAGTTCTGGATTAAGAGTTTTTTTAAAAGTATTATGTTACCTTAGAATATTAGAAGAGTGAGAATTTAACTCCAAGATGAGTGAAAAATCACAATTTGTTAGCAATGTGAGAAAATATTTGTGGAAATGACAGTGAAAGCTTTTTTTTTTTTTTCCCCCTTCAAAACCTAAACTGACTTAACTCTTTGAACTTGTAAGAGAAGCATGATGTTTGGGAGCATAGACCTTGGAGACAGATAGTTTGGGTCTGTCTCCTGATTATACCACTTATACCTGTTTCCTGTTGGGTTTGTTCCTTAACTGCTATTGCTCAGACTTCTCATGTGTCAGAGATAAATAATAATGGAAAACATTATACCATGCAAATAGTTACTATGTGGACACTGGTGTGACTAGTGTTTAAAGTTCATTAAGCAAAATAGACTTTAAAGCCCAAATCATTACCAGAGATAGTCACTTTATAAATGATTTAAGTTTCAACTCAACAGGAAGACAGAATAATTTCAAATCTCAATGCCCGTAATAACATAATCTTGAAGTGTATTAAGGACTAATTGGTAGAACAACAAGAGAAATAAACAACTGCATAATAGCAGTGATATTAATTCACTTGTCTTAGTAATTGATACCATAAAATAGAAAAATTGGTGAGATTTAGATGAATGGCAAGATTAAGAAACATGACCTTATGGATATATGTAGAACCTTGCATACAACTGTAAAATTCACATTATTTTCAAGCACATAAGAGACAATGATAAACATTGGCCATATTCTAAGTCAATGAATATCTTATTAAATTAAGCCTCAACCATTTTCCAAGAATTAAAATGCACTACAATGAAATTAAGCTGCAAACAGAAATAGAGCTAGGAATATAGTTTCACAATTAAAAAGAAATCACAATGGAAATTGGAAAGTTTTTAGACTAAACGATAATAGATATCCTACATATAACAATTATAGAATGCCTATAAGAAGTATATACTGGGAAATTTATAACCTAAATGAATATACTATAAAAGCAAAGGGCAAAAATTAATAGGCCAAGAATTCCTCTCAAGAAGTTATAAAACAACAAAATAAACTCAGTGTAGTAAAAGGAAGAAATTAATTAAAGTAAGAACAAAATTAACAAGATGGAAAACAGTCATATAACAAAGAGGACTAAGAAAGCCAAAAAACTGATTGTTGGAAAAGATGAATAAATGCTTCAAACCTCTGATGAGACTGAGCTAGAATGCAAGAGAAATGGGCAGATTACCAATATCAGTATTGAAAAAGGAGACACCACAACAGATGTGCAGATATTAAACGGCTAGTAAGAAATACGTGTAAGTTTTCTGGGGTAAATATAAAGAGTTGGATGAATGGGAAAATTTCTAGAAAAATATAATGCCAAAATTTGCTGAAAAGAAATAGAGAACTTGAATAGTTCTATAACTATAAAGGAAATTTAATTCAGTAATCAAAAATCATCCTATAAAGCAAAAGCAAAATCTAGACCAAGATGACTTCACAGGCAAATTCAAGGAAGAAATAAGTCTAATCTTTTTTTTTTTTTTTTTTTTTTTTTTTTCTGAGACCGAGCCTCACTGGGTGGCCCAGGCTGGAGTGCAGTGGCCTGATCTTGGCTCACTGCAACCTCTGCCTCACAGGTTCAAGCGATTCTTGTGCCTGAGCCTCCCAAGTAGCTGGTATTACAGGCACATGTCACCATGCTTAACAGGCACATGTCACCATGCTTGGCTAATTTCTTTTATACTTTTAGTAGAGATGGGATATTACTATGTTGGCCAGTCTGGTCTCAAACTCCTGACCTCAAGTGATCCACCCGCCTTGGCCTCCCAAAGTGCTGAGATTACCGGCGTGAGCCACTGCACTCAGCCAAAGTCTAATGTTACATAATTTTTTTTTTTTTTCAAAAGATAGAAGAGGTAACAATCCGAATTCATTTTATAATTATCATATAATTTTCATACCAAAGCTGATGAGAATAGTATGAAAAAGGACTTACAGGCCAATTCCTCTTGTGATTATAAGTGGAAATATCCTCAACAGAATATTAGCAATTCAAAATTGGCAATATATAAAAAAATCACTTAATCATTTAATAAAAAATTATGACCAAGTTGGTTTATTCCAGAAATACAAGGTTTGATAATATGTAAAAAAAAAAAATAATACAGATTAAAACAAACTATCATATGATTATTTCAATAAATGCAGGGAATGCATTTAATAAATTTCAACAACTGTTTCTTGTATTAAAAATGTTTTGGAAAACTAAAAGCAGGGAGGAACTTCCTTAATGTGATATAAAATACATACAGCAAAGATAAATCGTAACAGTAAAATGTTAAAGGCTTTCCTTCTGTGTTCAAGAACAAGACAAGGATATTTGCTATCACTCCTGCTATTTAGTATTTTTCTAGAAATCCTAGTCAATGCAGTAAAGAAAGATAAGGAAATAAAGTTATTAGGATTGAAAAAGAAACAACTAACTATCGTTATTGGCACACGATATGAGTTAATAAGACAATTTTGCAAGACTGATACATATAGTATAATGTACAGTTTTTCTGTGTATCAACATCATTTTTTCTAGTTTCTGGTAATAAGAGATGCACAATATTTCTATGGGGAAAATGTGAAACATTATTAAGTAATATTTTCTAAGGCTGATACGATGAGATATACCATATTCGTGCATTGAAAAGATCCAATATTGTAAAGATGTCTCTTTCTCCCTTATTGATTTATAAGTACCATGCCATCACAATAAATACTCTGTTTTTGTCTTTGTGTCTTGTTATCTGTACATCGTGTGTGTGTGTTTGTGTGTGTCTGTGAAATGTCACAAGTTAATTCTAAAATGCCAAAGGCAAAAGATAGTCAAGATACTCTTTATAAAGGAGCAATGGGTAGGAAGACTTGCCCTACAGATTTTATTAAGCTCCGTTAATTCAGAAAGTATGGCATTCCTGCATGGATAGACAAGTAGGCAAATGAGAGACAATAGAGAATTCAGACTCTTGCAATTATGGATACTTTTTTTCTAATAAGGGCAGTCCTTTAAAGTAGAGAAATTTTTAATACATGGATACTGAGAAAATTGATTTTCCATGTAAAAAATAAGATTGGATCTCTACTTCACATCGCATAGAAAAATCAATTTTAGTTGGCCCAAACCTAAGTGTAAGGGACAGAACAATATTGAGAGACTCTAAGATCCTAACCTGGGAATATGACTTAGGAGTAGAGAAGGATTCTTTAAGCCGAAAAAGCACACAACACATTTTCTTGTTGTTGTTTATCAGAAAACGCCATAAAAAGAGTGAAAAACAGGACCTAGAGTAGTAGAATAAATTTCAAAAACATCATTGACAAGGTTGGTATTCAGAATTGATTTTTAAAAAACTACAAGTCATTGTTAAAGTTCACACAGTCCGGTAGAAAAAGGCAAAAGAAGAAATCCAAATGGACAATAATTTGAAAATGTCCAAAATATGAAACAATGTCCAAGACATGAAAAAATCCTTAGTCTCAGTAGTAGCCAGGAGATACAACATAAACTCCTAATGAGATTCCATTACACATGCCTCAGAATAGAGAAAAGTAAAACGTCTAGCAGTTCAAAGCATTGAGAAGGTTGGAGAGCAACAGCAACACTCATGTAGGGCTTGTTGGGATGTAAGTTGGAACAACTACTTTTAGATACAGTACCTAGTAAAGTTGAAATTTATAGCCCTTGCTTAAGCAATAGCAATTCTATTATTCCTAGAGATAAATATCCTAGAGAAATATGTGTATATATGTGTCGAAGACATCTACAAGATGGTTTACAGGAGAAATATTTGTATTTGCCAAAAAACCCGGAAATAACTCAGCTGTAATCCGCAAGTTGGAAAATTATAGAACAATCGTACAATGACATGTGAAGTATTGAGAATGGAAGAATCTTAGTGCTGTAATTAATATTAGCTGGAAAAATCAAGACACATCAGAATACACACAGGACGATTCCAGGCAAACTAAATTATATCATTTAGGAGCGCACCGTAGATAGGAAGACTAAAGACAAGCAAGAAATACTAGTGTAAAAGCCAGGGAATGCTGGTATCTACGAATGACGAAAGAGGTTGAGGTCAGGGTGCAGAATTTGTGTCCAGGAACACTTCTCACTCAAGAGAGAGTGCCAGTAATGACCTGTGTGGTGCTTCCATGGGCATGTGCTTTATTACTATGTGTTAAACTGAACATATTCTGTACATATATCTCACGATAGATAAATCTTAATAGAGCAAATAGTTGATAGATTTTATTAATTTTTTGTGGTGTTTTATGCTTTAAGTGGGAGAAATACCCTGGCAAATAGTATAAATTAAATAGAGACATCTTTCAAAATTAAGTAAAATAATTGAAGGTTCTTATAAAGAATTCCCCACATTAGACTGGGCGTGGTGGCTTACACTTGTAATCCTAGCACTTTGGGAGGCTGAGGCAGGTGGATCACGAGATCAAGAGTTCAAGACCAGCCTGGCCAAGATGGTGAAACCCCATCTCTACTAAAAATACAAAAATTAGCTGGGTGTGGTGGTGGGTGCCTGTAATCCCAGCCACTCGGGAGGCTAAGGCAGAGAATTGCTTGAACCCGGGAGGTGGAGGTCGTAGTGACCCAAGATCGGGCCACTGCTCTCCAGCCTGGATGACAAAGCGAGACTCCATCTCAAAAAAGAAAAAGAGTTTCCCACATTAGAAATGAACAAAAATAGGATAGTAAAATAAGCGTTTATTAATACCAGGCTGGGCATGGTGGCTCATGCTAGTAATTCCAGGATTTTGGGAGACCGAGGCAGGAAGATGCCTTGAGGTCAGCTTGAGGTCAGGAGTTTGAGACCAGCCTAGGTGACATAGGAAGACCTTGTCTCAAAAAAAAAAAAAAAAAAAAATTGCATGGTGGAACATGCCTGTATTCCCAGCTACTCAGGAGGCTGAGTCAGTAGAATACCTTAAGCCCAGGAGTTCAAGGCTGCTGTGAGCTGCATTCTTGCCAGCTGGGCCACAAAGCAAGACCCTGTCTCAAAAAACAATAGAGAATAAAAATAAAGAAATGTGATAAAGGATAGTAGGCATAGAAGGGTATTAGACTGAATGGAATAAAAATGTTTTGAGAACTATAAACTTATTGTTTACATATATTTTGAGTTCTCTGTTAAAAATCCTTTCCAACAAATCAATAATAGTCACAAAAAGGCTTAGTTGAACCCCAGATTATATGCTGAATTGACCAAAACCAACACAACAAAATAAGAAACTTCACATAGGTATTTAAATCCAAGATTTTATGAAGTTAAATTGAGGATAATGATTAGTTATACCACTGGTGTCAGTATATTTTTGTTTTGCTTATCTCTTTCTGTGTTAACATTCTTTTAAAATGTCACTGCATTTATAGTTATTTGCTTTAACCATTTAGCCACTTAATAATTTGTGATCCTAAGTGGTTGTCATTTGTACACGCCTTTTGGTCACCTTTCTCTTTTACTTGCAAATAAGCAAGCTCTTTGCTTTTACTATTTATCAAATCCAATCACTTTTTTCCCTCAGTCACCCTAATCTATAAAGTAAAACGCTTTATTGCTTGAAAAAGGAAAATAATCCCAATATACTGTAAATTGTCAAGTGAGTTCTATATAATTAAAGATTACCCTGCAATATACAATTTTTAAGGCATTTATCCCGACAGGGTTCACTGGCCTTTGAGAATGAGCCACTTTGTTGACAAATCTATCATCTAAATTGTGCAA
Source organism: Hylobates moloch (assembly GCF_009828535.3). Classification (NCBI taxonomy): domain Eukaryota; kingdom Metazoa; phylum Chordata; class Mammalia; order Primates; family Hylobatidae; genus Hylobates; species Hylobates moloch. The sequence continues at coordinate 22,842,907 of NW_026652283.1, read as the reverse complement.
CATTAATGAGAACTCTGAACAGCACACTCTTACATTTTAATGGGGATGGCAGCTAAAAAATATACACAAACCAAAACAAAATACTGAATATGACTGAAATTGATTTTTAAAAGGTCTGCCACCTGTAGATAAAAACGTGCATTACTCTGAACACATAATAATTAATAAGAATGAAAGACCTTGGCCAAATCCAATGACCCGCTGAAATAAAAATCCTGGTTATTACTTTAATAAAGAAAGCACAGATTTTAGGTTGCACAAATAAAGGCTCCTGATGCTACATACCTGTGCACCTAATTGTTTCTGCTCTACAATTTCATCCACACTTCTCTTGTAACATATGGTAGAATTGATTCCTGAAAGTAGTCTTTGGATGTACATCCTTTGTTTCTTAATAATTCATTATATGATCGTATATCTTCTGAAAGGTATAACATTTCTGTTATAGTCTATTTCTATTTCTCATTGTCTTTCAGAACCTTTATAAATCATCGTAAATTGTCTCTTATTGTACACCTAAATCTCTTGAGTAAGACTCCTTTTTTAATATACTTTCAGCTTAGTCTCACCAAGATAATGAAGCATTTTCAGTAAAACACCATGCAAAGCCGACTAAAGGAATACTTAAATCTAATGTTACTATACCCTTATAATTTTTTTCTTAGCACAACATTATTTGTTTAAATGCCTGATTATACTTGATTGTCTTCGTGCTCTACATACAAATATTTTATCTGAATAGGTTAGCATAAAATTATTAGACTTATTTTCTGGGTGTTTCAAGTGTATGTACATATAATTCACTGGGAGAGTTTTACTAGCATGCTTTTGAATTACAGAGTTAATTTCAAAAGGTACATCAACTTAAGTAACATAATGCCATCTCAGTAGAAATGCTCCATTTTCCTGATCTTGGAACTAGGTATTGCTACTTGAGTAGCCAATACTGATCCACTTGAAGCAGCCCTCAAACCCTAGCCTGGCAGAATATAATGGTCTTCTGTACAGTTTTTTTTGCTATGGCTTTTCAGCTTCCTCATTGATTAAAAATATGTGAGAATCTCTCAAAAGTTATGGGACAATTTGAGTTTTATTACTTTTTAAAAGTCAGATGACAAAATCTGCTCCTTAATAATATAATAACAATTGCATAAGCATCATTCTGTTGTCCAGCAATTATTTGTAATGAAGAGGATTTTTACTTCCAAATAAAATAATACATGAACTTTTGACTAAAAGCCTTTAACGTAATATATGTGAGCAAGCAATTGCTTATTTTTGTCTTTCTTTAGAAAGACAAAGAAGTTGTCCTAACAAGAATAATTTAAGTAAAAACCATGAACCCAAACTGTTTTCATAGTACTTTCTGCAAAGTTTAGAGTACAGAAATTCTAGATTATACATCATCTCAGTGGAAGCGTTGCCCACAGTCATTTTCTGTAAATGCAAATATATTTTGCATACATAAGTGAGGTTGAAGTGCTGAGATTAATTTTAAAATGAATGTAAAAGTATTCCCTAATTTGTAATTATGAATTGTGTTTTTTATTTTCTTACATAATGCTCATATCTATGCATCTTTTAGATAATTTGTGAAAGTAACTTACATTTTATGAATCATGGGTGTTTTATAATATTCTATGATATAACAAAATATAAACATGATGCTTGGACTATCATTAGGGAATTTAACTCCCCTCATAACATAGTAAGGTTTTTGTTGGTTTGTTTTGTTTTCTTTTTGTGACAGGGTCTTGCTCCGTTGCCCAGGCTGGAGTGCAGTGATGTCATCTTGGCTCACTGCCACCTTGACCTCCTGGTCTCAAGAGTTCCTCCCACCTCAGCCTCCTGAGTAGCACAAGTGTTATCCTAGGCATTTCAAATCTTTGTGACAGAAATGGTTTCACGGCAGATTTATAAGTATTTAGAAAAAAGTTACAATTTTATACCATTACCAATATGAATTCTAGAAGGATTAGAGATTTAAATTCTTATCAAAAGAAACCATAAAAATACTAAGAGACAGTGTTGGTGAATAGAAGCAGGAGGAGGGTTGAAAGTCCTTTTAAAGCATTACACCAAAGGCGATAATCACCAAAGAAAAATTGTGATAGGTTTGATCACATAAATGAGAAAGCTTCTTTGCATCTTCAATGATAAGACTGGCAGACAAATGGAAATCCAAGAAATATATTTGCGGTACATTAGGCGGAACAACCTAAATTGCCATTTTTGTTAAAACTGGTCAACTATTGGCATTTTCCTATGTTCAACAGATGCAATTAGGGTATCATTTAAACTGCTTACAAATTAATAGGAACAGAAATAATAGAAATATTCAATTAATGAGGAGGAAGTCAAATGATGAATAAACATAAAATGTTTGATTTTTATGAATCATCAAGTAATTCAAATTAAATTGAGATCATAGTTCATTTAGCAAATTGGTGAAGATTAAAAATGCCACAGTAACCAATGATGAAGAAATTGCATTGAGATGAAGCCTCTCACATTCTGTGTCCAGTTGTGTCAGTCGTGTTACTGCATCAGAACCATTTCACATAGTGCACATTAGAAGTCTGTTAATGTTGATGTTTATGCTTCTAGCAAGTTGCCATATATATTATATATGTGCATGTATATAGGTATATATTTATATTTAGTTATACATATATGCATATTTATAGCTAAAAGGATATAGTGTTAATAGTAACACAAAACTGAAAACCTGTTTATTAAAAATGGGCCCTGGGCCAGGCACGGTGGCTTAGCCTTTAGTAATACTAGCACTTTGGGAGGCTGAGGCAGGTGGATCATTTGAGTCCAGGAGTTCGAGACCAGCCTGGGCAACATGGTGAAACCCCATCTCCACCAAAATAAAACACACACACACACACACACACACACACACACACACACACACAAATAAATTAGCCAGCATGATGGCATGCACCTGTAGTCTCAGCTCCTCAGGAGGTCAAGGCTGCAGTGAGCCATGATCATGCCACTCTACTCCATCTTGGGTGACAAAATGCAACCCTATGTCAAGAAAAATAAGACTCTGGTTAGGTAAATTGTGGTGGTCGTGTATGATGCAATATTAATTTTATTGAAAAAGAATTTTATAATGACATGAGAAACCACACCAGGGTCATAGGAAATTTTCAAGAAATATTGGTTGAATGAGTACATACATGCACATGCATGCATAGAAAAAGAGTGTATAGATAACACTAAAATGCTTGACCTACACTATAGGATTATAGCTGATTTCAAAATTTATTCTTCTCAATTGTATGTTTCAGCTACCTTTCTTTAATGAACATATATTACTTTCATTTTAAGAAAAATGCACATCACTTTTAAACCATAAATATCAATGTAGTAGTCTTTCTATATTATTTTTCTTTTCTTTTTTTGAGATGGAGTCTCACTCTGTTGCCCAGGCTGGAGTACAGTGGCGTGACCTCAGCTCACTATAATCTCCGCTTCCTGGACTGAAGTGATTTTCCCAACTCAGCCTCACAAATAGCTAAGACTGAAGATGCATGTCACCACTCTCAGCTAACTTTTTTGTATTTTTTGTAGAGGCAGAGTTTTGCCATGTTGCCTAGGCTGGTCTCGAACTCCTGGGCTCAAGGGCTCGGCTCAACTTACCAAAATGTTAAGATTATAGGCGTGAGCCACTACGCCCAGCCATATTATTTCTAATGAGAGCATTTTCTATATACATAGATTACTATTTCAACTTAGAATCTAAGTTATTTCTGGCTGGGCCCGGTGGCTCACGCTTGTAATCCCAGCACTTTGGGAGGCCGAGGCAGGCGGATCATGAGGTCAGGAGATCGAGACCATCCTGGCTAACACGGTGAAATCCCATCTCTACTAAAAACACAAAAAAATTAGCCGGGCGTGGTGGCGGGCGTCTGTAGTCCCAGCTACTCGGGGAGGCTGAGACAGGAGAATGGCGTGAACCCGGGAGGCGGAGCTTGCAGTGAGCCGAGATCGCGACACTGCACTCCAGCCTGGGCGACAGAGCAAGACTCTGTCTCAAAAAAAAAAAAAAAAAAAAAAAAGAATCTAAGTTATTTCTTCTAATTTTTTAATTAGAGAAAATCTAGAGGAACAAGATATTTTTTGAAAATTTCAGTATATTGAAACTCAAGTCTACATGGCAGAATAATATGCTGTAACAGTGATAACAAGTTTATCCAAGATTTGCTCAGAAAATCCCCATGGTAAGTTGGGGGACACACCACTTACCACTTCTGGAGACAGCAGGCTTTCGGGTTGATCTGCCTCCCCCAGTTGGGTAGTTCTTCCTGTCCTATCAACTTTTGCCTTAATTTGAATTCAACTGGGTCCCGTTGTCACTGAGAACAATACTCCAGATTTGAGATTTTTAGAATATTTTGAAAATAAATTCAGGATCCTTTATAATAGACATCATCCCTTATTGTGATATTCACCTTTTGAAAACTCAAATCCTTCTACCACTCTTCTAGTGTTTTTTAGTCACTTTTTCCTTTATTAATGAAGTGGTTATCCATGAATTTACAGATACATTTACAGAGGGATTTTTTAAGGCTCTGCATTTCCACCTTTTCCCCGCACTTTTGTAACCAAATGCCTTAATCTGAAGACGTGATTATTGTAATGAAAGGATGCAGAGGATGAAGCAAATTATTGAAATAAAGATAAATACATTTGATAGCTTATTCAAATGAACTCACCTATTTGACTCTAAAGGAACTCCCTTATAAAATGAATTCTGTGTTCTCCCGTTGTTCAACACACCTCAGACGGTGAGGTTTAAATAAGTGAGTTTTAGTACATGAACATTTTTCTATTTCTAAACTTTATCTGTACTGATATCAAAATTCATAGACAAATATTTATATTTTATGAAAAATATAACTTTTCAAAAGCAATAAAAATTTTTTAAAAGAAAATGTATACATTTACTAGCTATTTTAGAAAGGAGTGACAGAAATTTAATAGAACTCAATGTATTGATTGATCCTTAAATAGCAAATACCAAGATATCTATGTAATGCCATTGGAATACAGAAGAATAGGCTAAACTGGACAGAAATTGGAAGCTCAAAGCAAAGGTTAACCTTTTAGAAACCCTTGTCATATCTTTATCCCCTCATCTCTCCCTTATGTTTTAAGAGTATTGTTATTTAAAAGTAAAAAGAAAAAAGTCATGTCAGTATACTTAAATTACATTAAAAATCAAGCCTGAAGACTATAAGGCAGAAATAATCCAACTATTATTTCTGGTGTAAAAAGTTTTTGGAATAACATCATTTGCCCAGAAGCTGTTTTCCAACCTAATAACTCTTGGAATTATGATCTAAATTTCTAGAAGATTAAGGCTGCATAACTACTAGAAAGTACAAGTGTGCAGGAATGCCAGCAGAGGAGAAATCTGATTTGAAATTTCTTTGAGGAACTTCTAGTTTGCAACAGTACCCCTGTGAAAGTAGAAATGCTACATAGCTAAATATTGCTCAGCAAATTTATCTTAGTTACATATATACTGAGTACTTGCATAGCAATATCCAAGGTGTTCATTACCTAAGATTTTAATCAATTTTTTTATTTTAATGATATGCTTAGGTTATCTTTGAACAAAGTACTCAAAATGTACAGAAACAAAAATTATTAGTATATTCTGTATTGTTTCATCTTCCTTTTAGTAATTTCTTGTTTTTTGTTTGTTTGTTTTTGAGACGCAGTCTTGCTCTGTGGCCCAGGCTGGAGTGCAGTGGCACGATCTCCGTTCACTGCAAGCTCCGCCTCCCGGGTTCACGCCATTCTCCTGCCTCAGCCTCCCGAGCAGCTGGGACTACAGGCCCCCGCCACTACGCCCGGCTAATTTTTTTGTGTTTTTAATAGAGACGGGGTTTCACCGTGTTAGCCAGGATGGTCTCGATCTCCTGACCTCATGATCCGCCCCCCTCGGCCTCCCAAAGTGCTGGGATTACAGGCGTGAGCCACCACACTCGGCCTAGTAATTTCTTCTTTTTTTAAGACGGAGTCTTGCTCTGTCAGCCAGGCTGGAGTGCAGTGGTGCAATCTTGGCTCACTGCAACCTCTGCCTCCCGGTTCAAGCAATTCTCCTACCTCAGCCTCTTGAGTACCTCAAGTAAGTGGTTTCTAAGACCTATGCTTTAGTATGGTGTCACTGTCCTTGATTGAGGGCTGCTGTAAGAAAGAGTCCCATACAACTCATTATGCCCATCAAGAATTGCGTTGCAGAATTGTTTCATTGCAACCTACAGTTTGTAGTCTCTGAGTCTCCTTGGGAGAAATTTCGGACTCCTCTTACATGCTATGTTGCCCCTGAGCAGTAGTCTGTTTTTATCTAATGATGCCTGTGAATTGTATACCTAATCAGTACTCTTTTTTTGCCATTCACTACTAAAATGGTGCCAAATTTGAAGTCTCCGTAGCCAAAGATATAAACATTTATGGAATATATTTACCACAATACAACCTCTCATTTTTATTTTCACAATCTCATATGCTTTTAAAATTGATATTTTTTGGTATATTTCATATATCAGAAACAGAAGAGGTTTCACAGGCTTGGGATGGAGGAAGAAGAGGTTATGGAGTAGAAGTGGGAATCCAAAAAGGCAAAGCTAAGACGATGATATTTGAGTGGAGCCTTGAATGGTGGAAATGAGGAGAGAACTGAGACAGGATGCACAAAGGTGCAGAGACAGAAAAAACTGTGTAATTCAGTTTGGCTCAGAAATATTAAGGCAGTAACGACACATAAGTCTGTCAATTTCAGGTCATTAAATTCAACCTGCTAATCTTGTCTAATTTGGTGAATAGTGAGATGCCATTGATTTTTTTTTTTTTTTTTTCCTATAGAGGAGGTGTCAATATTCAGCATATGCTGTGTTTATGGCCTCAAAGATTTTTCTGGTGTGTGGTGTGGTGTGGCTTTGGGGTGAGTAGGTGGGAGTGGATTTTGGAATTCAAGAAACCAAAAGTAAAATGTAATGTAAGTTCCCCAATAGAAACTGTGTAAATGCTTTTAATGAGAGTGGGTGTTGGGAGCAATGGTAAATCCAAGTAATACAAATTCAATGGAGTGATCCTTTGCTACAAAGTCCTTAATGGCTCATATACTCCAAAACTGTCCAGGATGAGTCCATCAGCTACCTTTTCTGCTAAAAATTTTAGTCACAGTGACTGGAGTACTACAAAGGGTGAATAATGAAAGTATGAAAAGAGAGTTTTAAAATGTGCTGTTGCTGTAGATACACAGTTTTTTTCCTCTAAAATTTAGTATTTCCTATTCTTTTACATTCTACACGTAAAATCTCAATGACAAGGATATAGTTAGCATATATTAAACACTCATAAGTATTTTATAAATATTTTACATGTTTGTTTGAACTCACTGAGCCCTCAAAACAAACCTATAAGAATTACTATTATTATCATCATGGTTTTCATTTGGGAATCTCAGGCATGTGCAAATTAAAATGCCCTTGTCCAAGCTTACACAAGTAGAATTAAATGACCCAACCAGGATATGAGTCTAGATAATCTTACTGCAAAGCTCACACTCTTAATAGTATAGTACTTCATCAACCCAAAGTTGAGAAATTATTACCTAAATTTCATTTTTTTGCAATGACTAAAAGTATGGATTTCTTATTAATTGGTAAGATTGACTGTTAATCACTTAGAATTTCAGCACTTTAGAATAAGAAGAGAGCTGAGAGACATGTGATCCAACTTCTCATTCCTTGCAGAAAACCTCTTCACAACTTTATGATAGATGACTTCTCTTCATCATTTGTACTTTAAATAAGAAAAAGATATCACTACTTAAGGAAGTCCATTCCACTTTGCAGGAGCTCTGTTAGAAAAGTAACCACCCTGAATCATCTCTCTTCCCCTGTACTATACTCATTAAACATCAATTAAGATGTATTGGTTAGCAATAGGTATACTGTAATAATAATGATGGCTAACATTTATTACATGCTCGCTGTGTGCTAGGCACTTTTCTAAATGTTTTTCTATGGATTAACTCTTTTAAGTCATCGTAATAATCCTATGATATGGCTACCAAGTTAGAGGAAGGTCAAGTAATTTACCTAAGGTCCCTTTGTTGGTAGTGGAAACGAGATCTCTATTCCCATATAACTCAGTACTAAACTCCAGCTATCTCCTGATTGACAGGTCACCCATCATGCTCATCCTCAGTGAATCAGTGAAAACAATGCTTCATCATGCTCCTCTCCAGTGTGCCTCTTTTCCACAGATTAACAGCTTTTATTCTGTTACTTCTTCCTCACTCCCTCTCATACCATCCCCACCCACTCCTCTCATACCATTCCCATCTTACCCTTTGAGTTAGTGAGGAAGGCCTTTTAAGCTTATCTTTCCAAGAAATGTTTATTTCTACATATCTGTCTTTGTGCTTGTAATTCTATTTGGATTTTTTTTCTTTACTCTTATTACCACTTCTTAATCTCCAATTCGTCTTTCAAAATCAAATCCAGCATCAAACTTCTTCAAGATGACTTTTCTATAAATAATGAAATAAAGTTCCTGTCCCTTACTAAAATGTTATTTTTTGGAATTATGGAATCTAAGATGTACACGATGAACACTAACAGTATTTAGGCTGTTTCAACGTCCCACCGACTATAGAAATTCTCTTATTTTGTTCTTTCATAGATCATCACCCAAGTTGAATGTTTTAGTAATGAATGTTCATTACTTATCAAGCCAGCCTGATGCATTGTTGGACACCTATAATACTTAGAAAGTTGTTCCTTTTAATAATTCAAAATTTTCTTCCCTGTAACTGCTTGTCATTGATCTTAGCTGTTTCATTTAATCTATTTCATTGATCATATTCCATTTAGCATTTTGTAGTGTGTTAATTGTGTGGTTCTCAAAATTCTGTCTTCAATAAGTTTGAAAATGTCTTTTACTTAGGAATCACAGTTGATGTTTTTCTATTTCCCTCTGTACCTTACATACTTAGCACAGTCTACATATGCAATAAATACTCAGTAAACAATGCATTGAACTATGTTAATAGCTCAATATTCGTGTATATGTAAATATATACACACAAATGTATAAATATGTTTTTTTTAGTTTAGCCTAACATATACACCAATAACAGTGCCCGAGAATAGCTAATCTACAACATTTGCAAAACTCATGTGCGCGCTCTCTCTCGCTCGCTTGCTCTCTCTCTCACTCGCTCTCTTTGATCTCTCTCTTGTGCTCCCCAATGTTCCACATTGAATATATAGAATGCCAAGTTGCTAAGACGTTCAACACATTTTTATCATACTTTTATGACAAGCATTACTTTTGCACCAACCCAAAGGTACATTAATTAATCTATTTTGCTCTGGAGGAAACATCACCAGAAATCTAGATACATTACCTATTGAATGGAAACCTGAAAAGATAGTGTCTTCCATCCTGGAGAGGTGGCCTAGAAGAGTGGTTAAAATGGAGCCTTTGGGCTCACCAGAACTTGACTGCTATTGCCTAACTGTGCGATCGTGGACAACTTCTGTAACTACTTGTTGCTTAGATTTTCCATCTCTAAAATTGAGATAATAGTACCTATTTCACAGAGATTTGGACATTAAATGAATTAATGTATATAAAGTACATAGAGTACATATCTAGACTTCAGTGTATGTTATTATTGCTAAAAAGCACTCACCTAGTATCTGAAAAAATCTTGTAGCTAAGATAATATAGGAAATAGCTCTAATGATTCCTAGTGATCAACTTTACTTTAGTTTATTTTCCACAAGTCCATAGACCTTAATTTTCTTCAAAAGAAATTCTTGTGATTTTTGTTTTTTACTGGAACAGCTAGATCGAGAAGCTTTTCTACAGGAGTGATTTCTAACATATAACAGGTAACTTTCTAACAAATAACAGGTAACTTTTTAATATTATTATTAAGAGTGTTGTTATTAGAAAATGGCTAACAGAATTTAGTTTTATTAGCCAATGGTGATAAAAATGATGTTTTATAATACTTAATAATTTTCGAGTGCTTTCTTTATACATGATGTCATTTAAAATGATAACAATAATTCCTATTTTTAATTACTGCTCAAAGGTAAACCATGTAGCTCACTTGTTTGTTTTGTTTTAATCAGGTGAGACTGGCTAAATTCAGGGAATGTTTAAGGGCCATGGGCCCAAAGCCAAATATGTCTTAGTTCTCAGAATAAGTGTTTTTTTTTTTTTTTTTTTTTTTGACAGAGTCTTGCTCTGTTACCAGGCTGGAGGGCAGTGGCGCGATCTTGGCTCACTGCAGCCTCCGCCTCCCGGGTTCAAGTGATTCTCCTGCCTCAGCTTCCTGAGTAGCTGGGACTACAGGCGCCCGCCACCATGCCCTGCTAATTTTTTGTATTTTAGTAGAGACAGGGTTTCACCATGTTAGCCAGGATGGTCTCGATCTCCTGACCTCGTGATCCACCTGCCTCGGCCTCCCAAAGTGCTGAGATTACAGGCGTGAGTCATGGTGCCTGACCAGGATGGGGCTTTAAAAGAAAATAAGACCATGTTGTCAGAGGCACTAGTTGTACAATTAAAAGCACCATCAACTGGATCCTTCTGTGGGAGGCTGGAAAAAGGTTTAAATAAAAACTTGAGCTTTGGTCGGGTACGGTGGCTCATCCCAGTAATCCTAGCACTTTGGGAGGCCAAGGTGGGCAGATCACGAGGTCAAGAGTTTGAGACCAGCCTGACCAATATGGTGAAACCCCATCTCTACTAAAAATACAAAAATTAGCTGGTCGTGGTGGCGCGTGCCTGTAATCCCAGCTACTTAGGAGGCTGCAGCAGGAGAATTGCTTGAACCTGGGAGGCAGAGGTTGAAGTGAGCCAAGACTGCGCCACTGCACTCCAGCCTGGGTGACAGAGCGAGATTCCATCTCAGAAAAAAACAAAACAAAACAAACAAAAAAAACCCCCTAGAGCTTCAATCTTGTTCTTCTAAAATTTTTGTGACTTAGAGAAATCAGAAATCACCTAGAACAATTTTGTGCATAATATACACATATTTGTGTATGCATCTATACATTGTACATGTAAATGTATATAACAAATGTAGGAAGTTATTATTTCTGAAAAATTTGTTCCTTCCAAAATACAAAACATACGATCAAATGAGAAAATCATTAAAAATTTAGCGATGATAATTAGGAAATTATGTTTTTCCTAAGGCCTTTCTCTGACTTTTCATTCAACTTAAATACCCTTCTTTGCAGGAAAGAAACATTTAAAACATGGTTCCATTTATTAGGTGTCTGGCCATGACTTTCTGTACCCAGAAACCAAAGCAGGCCACCCAAACCTGTGAAAGTACTTTCCCTTCTATTCACACTTCCAAAGGGTTAACTCAGAAGTGCTCTATTGTATTCCTGATGGTTTTCTCTGCAGAAAGCCCAGTGGGCTCTTTCAAGGGGCTCTAAACAATGAGCTCAGTGAGGCTGTTCTGTCTAATTACTCAAAGACAGGGATGCTAAAGAGGAATTAATGACAGTTGACAAGTGCAATTAATAATTATAGCAAAGCCGGGAGTCATGCAGCAGGCAGATGACAATAACGGGGTAACTGCACATGGCAGTTTTCATCGGTTTATGCTCTGTGTGTGTGTTTAAAGTAAGAGGCTTTGTGCAGGATGGGCCATACTTCATGCTGACAGGGGAGAAACTATAATTCTGCAACTCTAATGGATAGTCAGTCATTCCCCACCCACCCTGCCCCTCTTCTCTCTCTCTCCCCCTCTCTCTCTGTTCCCCTCCCTCATTTTCAGCTCTTCCAATTTGGTGAAAGAAAGGTAGTGTAACTTAAAACAAAACTTAATAGAAAAGAGCTACAGTTAGCTTTCCCTATCAGCTGGTGAAAAAGCTGCTTAAAATTCCTGTTGGGCAACTGGAAGGAGAAGGGCCCGGGAAAAGGCGGTCGCAGAAGTGGGATTTCCATATCAAAGGGCAAGCCTTTGGCTCTGAATGGTAATTAAAGTACCCCAATTTCATCTTCGTGGTCAAGCCATGAAAGGGGAAAAAATTAGAGAAAGAATTTTTCAGTCCCTTTAGACTACAGAATGGAAAGCCATAAATTAAATGAAAGTTGAGCTAAAAGGTGTCTAACACTTCAATCTTTGCATCTAATGGAATGTATGATATTTCTCAACCATTTATTCCGTTCACATTTTCCTTCTGCACTGATTATGAAAGATATAATGTCTGCTTACATTTATCGGCCACACATCTCGGGCTTCCCAAGTTTGCATAGCTTATCAGTTTTCATTACACTGCTTTGGCAGCTCAGTCATTGGGGAAGGTTTGCACACTTTGAGCAAACTAACCTGTTTTAAAAATTCCTTCTTTAGGTAACCAAGAAAACATTAACCAACTTGTTCAATTTTTGATATATGTTGGTATGACTTAACAACTTGTGGTTTAAAATGCCGCAGATTTCACTTTTATTTGCTATTAATTGAGCCTCTTTTATTGATTGCTGGAGCCATTTTACTGTCTTTTCTCCAACACTCCCATTTCAAAAGTCATGGCTTTATGAAATAATTATTTTAAATTGAAGTATGGAACTTATAAGCAGTTTCAAATTCGTTAAAGAAGAATGCCACTTATGTTCCGGGAAAGAAGGACTTAGAAATCTTATTTCATTTTTTGGATGAGATGTTAAACTTGGACCTACCTCTCTATTCATTAAAGATCACAGAGCATTTTTTTCCGAGTCGAGAAGCCTGGCCAAACTCCAATGTAGATAATTACATTCCACCTACCTAATTCCCTAGCTGCTTTAATTGGAAACAATTCCACTTTACTCTGCATCCCCCTTATTTCTTGTCCTTAAACTGCTCTGTAGTTTGTCAGGCATCTTTCACAAACTGCCGTATCTCTTACACCCTCAAAGTACTGTTTTGGAATTGGGGTAAGATAAATTATACAGCCATAGAGTAGTACTTAAAGGTTTGCTAAAAACATGCAAACCATGCAAGTATAACAGTGAATTTCAGCCTACCTTCTCAGTTATGTTGGACTCAATATTTCTAATAAAGAGAAAGCTGTTTTCCTAAGAATTAATCCATATATTGTCAAAAGGCAATATTGCCATTTAAGGGGCAACAATTGCTTCTTGGGAGACAATAAAAGCTTACTCTTTTTATGTAGACAGCAAAGATATATATACATATACAGTACATCTAGTGCATTAACATTTCATATTTGGACAATTAGGAAAAACTATTTAAAATGGTTCATTGGGGAAGATGTTAGTGAAAAAACTGGAGAAATACAGATTTAGGCTATTACCTACCCTTGATTTATTGATGGTTCAGGAAAGAAAGAGGGCAGTACCGTTCTTTTTGCATTGCTTTCTTTTCTTGTTTCTCTTCATTTATTATTGAAGTCTGTGGTATATTAATAGTTGAAGAGCCACTATCATCTCCTCTTCTGTTTCTTACCTCTTCTTTAGGAGTAAAGTGGGTGGACCAATGCAGTACAATTATGAATGATGGAGACACTAGAAGCCGACACTAATCCAAGTTCTTAAAAGACAGAAGAATATAAAATTAAAGCCCAAATGAGAAAGATCATAAATAACATTAAAATATATTAAACACTGTCTTTGAATTATCGTTGAAAAAGTCATAGGAAATATATATATATATATATTTGAGCAGCCCAAAGAAAAAAGAATATGGACAGTCCCCAACTTACAATAGTTCAACTTAAAATTTTTCCACTTGATAACCCAAGTAATACATATTCAATGGAAACTGTACTTCAAGTACCCATGCTACCTTCTGTTCTTCACTTTGAGTACAATTTTCAATAAATTACATGAAATATTCAGCACTTTATTATGAAAGACTTTGTATTAGATGATTTTTTTTTTCCCTACTGTAAGCTAATATAGGTGTTGGGAGCATGGTTAAGGAAGGTGAGGTTAAGCTATGGTGTTTGGTAGATTAGATGTATTAGATGTATTTTTGACTATTTTTTACAACTTACAATGGGTTTGTGAGGACATAAGCCCCTCACAAATCAAGGAGCATCTATGTTAATGGATTGCAATAGAGATACATTTTCTAACTTGCCTTTCCTGTGACCACCAAGAGAGTATATTGACTCTGGGATATCACAGAACAGTTAAGAATATTTAAAAATTATGTCCTGATGAGACCCATAATCCATCTAGTTCAGTATTGTGCAGTGGTATTCTCTGAATGCATTGTTACCTTGTAGATCAAACAGAAAATCTTGACAACACCCAAACTGTAGCTTTCGAAGCAATGGATGATGATGATGATGATGATGATGATGGTCATGATGATGATGATGGTCATTACTTATGTGGCACTCACTGTGAGTCAGGAACTGTTCTAAGCACTTACACTAATTCACTCAATTCTTTCCAAAACAGTGAGGTACTTACTATTACCATCATCTACATTTTTATAGATGAGGAAATTGAGACACAGATAGTTAAGAAACTTGCCCAAGAATTATTTTGGAACTGAAGGATTACAAGAGCATATTGTCTATAAAGCCTTATTAAGACTTTAGAATTCTCTCATTTTCACTTCCATTGCCTTAAGAAGAGTTAAATGCCATAGTAAATAACAGGAAACCTAACGCCATCCTTTCACAGGAAATTTGGGGTTTTCAAGGTTTTATGAGATGGTCTTTTCCATTTTGCCCTCAAAAGACAGAATGTCTTAAAATTTTCACTTTACAATGAACGCCACATTCCTTCTGCCTGATGGCCCATTCAGTTATATTGAGACTTAGAAAATTGGTATCTTAAAAGATATTTATATGGGGGTTTCCCACACCTCTTACAAATAGTAACTATGCTCTTGCTTTTCTTTTGTTTTGCCCTTTCCATCTTTGCTTTAAAGACAGTGAAAAATATAAATGACTTGAGGGGACTCCCAAAGATGAATAAAGATCAATGGCGTCTTTTCTACTATTTCTAGTTTTGGATTTTCTAGATTAGTCTTCATTTTCTACATAAGATCCTATGTTGTATCTATGTTAGTATCAGTAAGTAATCAATAAAAGTTGAATCTTAGATCCCTTTCAAATTATCTGCAAACTTACAGAATAAAGAAGTAAAAAAAAATGTGCACGTGCTTCTCTGATGATTTTTATGAGGAGCTGAGCAAGAATTCAAATATTAATCTTTCTCTCAAACAAAAGTTTATGTCTGAGCTGCTTGGCAGGAATACGCTTGCCTCCTTTCTCTTGGCTTTCTCTTTGTTCCCACTTTTTCCCTCTTCTCTTTTTTTGTCTTTCTTTTCTTATCTCAATGTCTCTGTATCTCTTGTTTCCTAGCTCAAGTGCATCATTTTCTGCTATTGTGCTTAAAAAACTTGGCTGCAGGGGCTCTGAAATGAATAAAAATGTAATCCTCACTGTGCCCATTGTGCGCTCTCATTTGTTTTTGCTGTATCGATTTATCAGCAGAGGGAAATTACTTGCTGGAAGAGAGGATGCCAGTCAGAATGACATTTATTTCATAGTACAAGGAGGCTCTCCAGCGTGTTTCCATGTAACCTAGATATTGGAGCTGTAAAAGGGCTTGTAACAAGGTTTAGTGCTATGATTAGATCGTGTGGAGCACCTTGCTTTCATAACAACAGGCACTCTGCAGGAGCTGGGGCCTCGGGTTATGGTCAACCCTCTTTTTTTTTTTTTTTTTTTTTTTTTAAGCATAGACACAGAATTCAACAATTTCCTCCCCACCTAAACAGTTTCTATTCCAAAAGCCAAATCTTACAGACTTACAAGAATAAAAGGGGTATATTTTTAGATGCCTGAAGCTTTCATGACATCAAATTAAATGCAAAAATAGATGAAACACTTGCCTATTAATCCCCTTAACTTTTTTTTTTGGCCTTTCCCCCTTTATTTCGGAGAAATTGTTCCATTTTAATTCACCAAAGCGAATCTTTTTATTCAGTGATTGTAAGTTACATGTGCTCAAGGCTACCAATTACCTGTGAAACCAAACACATTCTCTATGTAAAAACGAAGGCATGTGAGGCAAATTGTGACAGCAATTGGTTTTGCTTAAATACTAGAGGTAAAATTTCATAGGTCTTTGCTATGATTCTTATATGTCTGACATTTAGGAAATTAACTTGTTTCATTATGTTCCTAATTTCCATAGAACTGATACAGTTGGGATCTATGTAAAAGACATTTTTTCCTCTAAAGAATGAGAGGAAATGAGTCTGTTTTCTAAGGAATGTGCTCATTTGTGTAAGAGTATATAAGAGACGTCTTTCTTTTCCCACCATTTCTTCACTGTTGAGATTTGTTCATTTGGTAATGTTGGCAAAAGCAAAAATGATTAAGATTTGCAGAATGAAAAATATTAAACTTAAGATGGCAAATTTAACAAAAATCTGTACTTCTCTTTTTAGCAGGAATTTTTTTTTTAATAACTGGGTTTGTGGTGCCGAGGTGTATTGGGCTGTGATAAAATATACTGCCTTATTAATTTATTTTTAAAATATCTGGCCAGGCACAGTAGCTCATGCCTGTAATCCCAGCCTGGGAGGCTGAGGTGGGCAGATCACTTGAGGTCGGGAGTTTGAGACCAGCCTGGTCAACACGGTGAAAACTCGTCTCTACTAAAAATACAAAAATTAGCTGGGCGTGGTGGCAGGCGCCTGTAATCCCAGCTACTTGGGACGCTGAGGCAGGAGAATTGCTTGAACCCAGGAGGCGGAGGTTGCAGTGAGTCGAGATCACGCCATTGCACTCCAGCCTGGGCGACAAAAGCGAGACTTCATCTGAAGAAAAAAAAAAAAAAAAAAAATCCCTAACTATCTTAGTTCAATAGGACAAGGATGTCTCCTCAAAAGAGTCTGGAACTTTCACTTGTATTTAGAGCTAGGGTATAATATAGACTGTCAGACCCTAAGAAATAAGGCAAATGGGACCTATTTTATTAAATGTAAAAATGTAAAAAGTATTTCATTTTGGGAATTCAAGAAGGTCATCAAAACATTAATGGAGGGAATGAAGAAACTTCCTGCCATGCTGAATCTTATCACTAAAATGTATTTTGAGACTGTAGTTGTTCAACCTTAAATACTTTTGGCAGTTAATTAGACAAACCCTAAAATTGGATCGTCTATAAATGATTAGGATAAGAATGAACCAAGTTAAATTCCTAAATACCAGGTTTATGAGAAAAATAATGAAGATCTGTATTTATGTGGAAGAAGTACAGTAATTATATAAATCTTAGTAGAAGTAAGTTTTTTTGTTAGTCTCAGCTGTCTCATTCAGCTTGTTGCTGCTACCCAAACACTTCCCATATAGAATAACATATTTGCCAACTCCACGAAATTTAGTCTTGGATGTTGGTCTTTACTATAAAACTCACATTTTAAGTTTAACTGAAAAAGATTATAGGAATTAAAGGACAAGGGACCTGGAATCTGATTTTTCACATTCCGTATGGGAGGGAGCTTCAGTATGAGAGCCAGTATACAATACACAGAATTGTGGGCCTGCCTCTGTTAAGTGCCTTTCAATTAGAGTTGTTGGGAAAGCCCATGGGGAAGGTAGGGCATTTAATTTTAACTTATTAGACCTTGGCATCTGTCTTCTGAACTTGAAGTCTATTTGGGTACCTTCAGTGATCTTTCTTAATGAACTTACTTTGTACCTTTGATTGAGTTGACACTATAAATTACTAGGCAAAATGTTTTAAAAGTTAAATAAAAATAGAGTTTTGAAAAACTCAATTGTCCACGTTATTCTTTGTTGAGCTTTTTGATTTCCAAGATGTTTCAGAACTTCAAAGCGAAATGCTGTTGCCTTTAGATTTTTAACAAAATCCTACAATGGCTGAACCTTTCAGCAAATCTGTCAGCTTCTCTGTTCCAAGGACAACTGCAGTGTCATTTTCTCCTCCTGCTGGTATTAATGGAACACCAACCTTTTGACTTGTTTAGGCTGCGTCTCAAAAAGTGTCTATCTCTTGCTGGGGTAATAAGGTTAGAATTCACTAGCTGCAAAGGGATTTGTGTACTGACTAAAATCCCTTCCATAAGACCTGCTTGGAATAGGTTGGCATAAATACAGCAATGATATAAAATGTGCTAGGTGAATAAATTATATTGAGGATGATTATGCTTCTCGAATTTAGATTCCTTTTTAAAAATTTAAACAGAACAAAAACTTTACTATCATAAACTTTTGGTTCATTGTAGTAATAGCAACTCTTTTCTACTGTATTTCAAACCAGAGGTGATATTGGGAATGCGCAGTTTAGATGGATTTCTAGAATCTTACATCTTTATGATATAACTATTGTTTCCTCACTAGTATGATTTCTCTCATTCACTGAATGTAATGGCAGTGCTTGGTCAGGCTCAATGTGAAGATATGCCTGCTTCCCTATCTTTCAAACAGGGCTTTCTTGCGGTTTAAATATCGTGATACTGTTTCCCTTCCTTCTGCAGGAAATCAACTTGAATAGGAAAGGAAAAAAAAAAGCACTAATGCCAGAGGTACCAGAACAAAGGTGATCTAAAAGTATTGAGTGAAATATAAAAGACCATTTAATTTGAATGGGTTAGTACCATTTAATGGCAGCATGCTTAGGTTATATGTACTATCTGTGGGATGATCTGTTTTATTTCAGTGAGGTGGTTTCCAGCTGCAATGGTTCATTACTGGCTGATCAATGGCATGTTGGCCTGGGATCTCACCCTCTTTGTGATGCCATGTGATTGTGAAGCAACGTATGTGAACTTGCCTGGGTGACAGCTGTCAACTGTAAATGGCCATATGTAATGATGAGTAAAGTTGTTGTCAACTGTCAATAGGCCATATGTAATGATGAGTAAAATTACAGGCTGCTGTCTGATTAGATGTAAGATTAGAAAAAAGATACACCACGAAAACCTGCCCTGAAAGGTCTAGAGCAGGTATGATTTTTTTTAAAGGGCTTGTGCTATGTATCGCTTATGCACCCATGTTTCTGTTTTGAACCCCTTCCTCTCTAGATAGATAAATCCTGCATGCCAACACTGTCTCTCAATTGAATGGGAAAAGTCTTAGCAACCTTACAAATTAAAGACTAGAACCAGTGATTGCACAGGGGAACCTTCAAATGGAAAGGAGTTAGGTTAGGAGGGCAAGTGCAAGCCTATGAAAGGCCTCTTCACATTTACTTTCCCTCCCCAGTACTGGGAATACATTTGTTTCAACACTGATCGTTTACACAGCACTACTCTATGCCAGGTAATGTGATGGACAAGTGTGAAATGACGGCTTCAGGATAAATATTATTGTCAGTTCAGAGAGCTGATCAGTGGTGTGGGCATGATGGATCAATATATCCGTGCAAGCCATTCTTTAGCACTTTTTATACTAAAGGACGTGCTTTTAATCAGTGACTTGACTAATGGTTACCGTTGTATGATTATTTAGCCTTTCTCTATATACCACCTTCTTTCAGTCAGTTGAACGGCAAGATCTTCTCCTGTTTATCATTCCTTTTGTGATTATTACAACATTCACCTAGAACAAAATATCCTTAAAAACATAAACAAGTAACCTTACCAAAGTTAGAAAGAAAGGCTTATACAGAGAGAGAGAGCAACAAAGAAACTACAGTCCAAGGATGAACACGAAGGAGAGAGAGTGAGAATGTGGACCTAACAAAGCTTAAAAAAAGGAAAAGAAGGGCCAGGCGCGGTGGCTTACACCTGTAATCTCAACAGTTTGGGGGGCCAAGTTGGGCGGATCACTTGAAGTCAGGATTTAGAGAACAGCCTGGCCAACATGGTAAAACCCTGTCTCTACTAAAAATATAAAAATTAGCCAAGTGTGGTGGCACTCGCCTGTAATCCCAGCTACTTGGGAGGCTGAGGCAGGAGAATCGCTTGAACCCAGGAGCTGAGATTGTGCCACTGCACTTCAGCCTTGGGCAATAGAGCTAGTCTTGAAGAAGAAGAATAAAAGAAAGGCACTTGTTTCTTTCTTCAAACGCATTAAAGTAGTGATTTCCAATTTTTGGCGGCCCAACTTCCTGAAGACCATAATCTGCTTCCTTCAGGAATATTGGCTTTCTGAGTGTGGTGGTCTTGGGAAGCAACCCTATGAATTTTCCCTCCAAAGGCAAATTACTACATGCCCCAAATCAGGCTCTCTTCTGCAAGCTTCCTGTTCAATTCCCCAACAGTGTATTTCCAGAAAATCCTGTTCTTGCTGTTTCTCTCTCCCTGAAGAGAGAGGCTTAACCCACAACCTTCTCAATCATTTATTTTCTGACAAGTTCAGTAAAACTTCATCTTGAATGGTAAGCTCCACAAAGGCTCTACCCAGACCCTAAACTTTGAGACAGTATAAGAAGTAGCTTAAAAGAAAATGTCTCTGGTGTTTTTAAAAAGTAGCCATCAAGAGACCATTGCTGGCTGGGTGCCGTGGCTCACGCCGGTAATCCCAGCACTTTGGGAGGCTGGGGCAGGCGGATCACTTGAGGTCAGGGGTTCAAGATCAGCATGGGCAACATGGTGAAACCCCGTCTCTACTAAAAATACAAAAAAAAATTAGGTGTAGTGGCGGGCACCTGTAGTCCCAGCTACTCCAGAGGCTGAGGCACGGGAATTGCTTGAACCCAGGAGGCAGAGGTTTCAGTGAGCTGAGACTGCACCCCTGCACTCCAGCCTGGGTGACAGAGCAAAACTCCATCTCAAAAAAAAAAAAAAAAAAAGTAAATAAATAAATCAGGGATCATTTCCTTGCTTTGGGGTAAAGATGTAATGCGCCCACAAGGCTCTGCTTATCCAACCCCTGTACAACTCCCCCAGCCTTACCACACCAGGCTCTGTTCTTTGCCACTTGGGCCTTTCCTTTTAGTCCTCAAAGGCCCCAAGTTCTCTGCTATTCCTGGGCCTTAGCATAAACTCCTCTCTCTCTCTAACCAATCCTACCTTGTGCTACAAGAATTAGTCCTCGAACTGATTTCATTTTAAGCCACTTCTTCAAGGAAACCTTCCCTCACTCTGCAGTCTAGACAGAGTTCTTTATTATCCAAACTCCTACTGTGTTTCTTTCTTCCAGAAGTATCTCAGTCTAGAATCACATAGTCATTTTGTTTTCATTGGTCGATTAATGTTTATCTCCCTTCTAAACTAACAGCTCCGAGCAAGGATCAGGCCTTTTATTCCCCCTGTTGATGTCCCTACCCGCAGCACAGTATTTGGCACGGTATCGGAGGCACTCAGGAAATATATTTCGTGTGAATGAATGCCCCTTCTGTGACATCTCCAAAAATAAATCACTCTTGTCGTTGAGGACTGGTACATTTTTCTTCTCTTAAGAAGCAGGCTTGCTTTTGTTTCTTTTTTTAAAATGTGATTTTTACATGCCATCATCTTTTTCCTTTGAAAGTGATGGGTAGAAACCTTGCATTTTTTTGTTCTCTTAGGTTTTTTGTATGACTGTTTCATAAACCCCCTCTCCCTTTATCGTTCACCTCTTGTCTTTTTATTTTGTATTTCATTATAAGCTGTCTCAACGCTTTCTGGAAGTACTAGGGTATCCAGTAATAAGTAAGTGAGAGCAGTATCAACCCCAGGAAAGCCCAGTTCCCTACAATTATAGTGGTGTTGAAAATACTTTGTCTTTGTGTAAACATGGCCCAAAAAGAATGTGATGATTTTTTTTTTCTCAATTTGTGGGAAACATTTTTAAAAATTCTTTTACTTTGCACCTGTACACTACTTCTCTTCCAAGAATATTTAAGCTTTAAGCACTTTCCAGTCATTACTTGATTTGCTGCCAATGCGCCAGTGTTTATAATATGAAGGAACTAAGGCAAAAAGAGCCAAAATTTCAGAATTAAAAAAAAAAAAAGTTGATAACATGAGAATGTATTCCTGGCTCTTAGTCTCTTACAGTTTCTCTCAGGTGGTATGATGCTAGGTTGATAATCATTGGTGTTGAATTATTATTGTAATTTCCTTGAATTTTTTTTTTTTTTTAGTTTGAAATATTAGCTGTAATATGACGGGCAATGACTGATATAACCATCATCAAATCTTTTACTTCCAACACTCTTTAAAAAAAATTTGTGTCTATAATTTGAGAACATCAACAGGAAAAAAATTAGGCAAAAAATTGAAGCAAGCGATTTGTAAAATAGTCAATGTGATGTGACAACTAAGACATTTTATAAGAAAACATTACTTTAAAAAAAAGTTCAACAAGACTAAAACCAAAATTTTAAATATATATACACCAGTGGTGTAATGTTGAAGGTCTAGATTTTATGGCCAAAGACTGAACTTTGTCCATATCTGAAATGAACACTTGATGTTAGCCAGTGATATTAGTGTTTAGCAGAACACAGAAACGCTTAATAAACATACAATTCTACATGAAAGCCATTTTCTGCTTTGGATAAGTAAAAATTTTCACAAGTTAAGACACAAATTCCTGAAATGGTTATTTTCTTCTCTTTATCACTAACAAGTTTTTTTTTTCTTTACTGTCTCTGTTTACTGTTTCTTTACTCCTTATTTATTAAATTTAAGTTCTGCCTTCACATAGATCATTTCCTTAGCTGCTCTGTATTCTCTATGTGATATATCTCTTTCTTTTATGTTATTATTTAGCCAAATTTTGTTATTGTTTCTGGTTGGGTTTTAAAACTTGTTAAAAATTAGCTAATTTTCACATAAACCAATTCTAGACATGGGCCATATAATATACACATATGTGTTTGTACATATTCACAGCTCTTCTCCCATACCCCCAAGCTGGCAAACACCCTGAATCAGATTTTAATCCACCAAGTGTGTTACCCCGTCTGCCTATTTGTGTTAAGGTGCCCAGGATTTAGGACAAATTTCAGATCAAGTTATAGGCAGATCAAATTAGTTTGCCAGCTGAATTTCAGGGAAGTCACGTTGTCCAGTTTATAAGTTTTTTAAAGTGTGTTGCCTTAGTTTCTTTCTTTCTTTTTAAAAATTGTTTCCTATTTTTAGCTTATTCATTAGTTTATTAACTCATTCAGAAATATTTCTCTAAGTCCTGTTATTTGCCAGGCACTATCCTAGTTTTTGGGATTACTATAGTAAGTAGAACGCGCACACACACACACACACACACACACACACACACACACACACACATCTCTCCAAACACAAATGATGCTCTTAGCCATCATGAAGCTCACAGTCTAGTGATAAGAAAAATTAGTGTTAATTAAACAATTGCACAAAGCCATGTAAAATTGTGACTATGATGAATGCTACAAAGGAAGAGTGAACACTGTGATGAGCCCTGTAATGGGAGGATTTCACCTAATCAGGATGTTTAGGGAAGGCTTCCCTGAAGCATGTGTCAGATATAACTAGATGAATAATAAAAGTGATAGGACTGGCCAGGTGCAGTGACTCACGCCTGTAATCCCAGCATTTTGGGAGGTGAGGTCAAGGCGTTTGGATCATCTGAGGTCAGGAGTTTGAGACTAGCCTGACCAACAGAGTGAAACCCCGTCTCTACTAAAAATTCAAAATTAGCCAGGTATGGTGGTGCATACCTGTAATCCCAGCTACTTGGGAGGCTGAGGCAGGAGAATTGCTTGAACTCGGGAGGCGGAGGTTGCGGTGAGCCAAGATCATGCCATTGCACTCTAAGCCTGGGCAACAAGAGCAAAAAAAAAAAAAAAAAAAAAAAAAAAAGACATTACTGATAATTATAGCTAACATTTATTGATCTCTTACACTGCTCCAGGCACTGTGATGAGTGTTTTACCTGTGTTGTCAATGTATCTAATCTCCCCCAAATTTCCAGGGAGGATGGCACAATAGTGCCTCACCACAGTTGGCAGAGGGAAACCAGAAACAGAGTATTCCTACTTAAGGGCCTGTGCTAGCACCCAAGTGTTTAACCATTCACCTTTTTCCTGCCTATGTGAGGAGTGGGAAAAGAATTTTCCAGGGACTGCAGCTGGTGCATAGGCCCTGGGGGACATGTGCAGCACAGTCAGTAGGAGGGGCTGAAAGAAGACCAGTGGGAGTACAAAGAACAGAGGAAGCCACCAGGGTACATAACTGCCTGCATTTGCGTTACATGCATCTCCGGACCCCATTGCTTCCCAAATGTCTTAGTTCAACTCAAAGGAAACCATCTTTATTCAAGGTGTAGCAGATTGCCCGTGGATGTTGTTTAAGTGGATCTACTCTAAATTATATGGAAAACCAGATAGGCTCAAGGTTAGAGAAGTGCAGTACAATAAGCAAAGTGGTAAAGCTTTCTTTTTCCCCCACCTTTTCTTTCTGCCCTTGAATGTGGAAATTATGATTTGGTGTAACATGACCAACTTTTTTTTTTTTTTTTTAACCAATATGCCTACATTCAAAATTTAAATCTTCCTAACATGATCAGTGGTTACTTTGTTCCACTTGCAAATTGATCAGTTAGATAGCTTGAATTCAGAATAACTGCAGAACTGTAATGTAAGGTTATGTTAGCTCATGTCTGGAAAGAATCATTGCTATTTTTGGCTATTTGAAAATTAAGAATATTTCTATTCAGGTGGAAGTTCCACATGTAGTTAGGTGGAGAAACTTTATTGAATTAGTATTGGGACTTGACTCATTGGGATTGGGCTAAGGGACTTTCAGTCTATATCATTATAATAATTACAGATAAAATTTAAAAATGCATAATAACTACAGGTATACTTAATGAAAATCCTGTTTTTCTTTTCATAAGTAGTTAGTTACGTCATTCTATAATACTGCTATTCTATGAGGCGATGTAGGGTTTTAGAATGGCTTTATATCTAAACAATACATTAAAAGTAATACTTACATGGACTGATTATATGAAAAGAAGGACCATTTATAGAAGACTAAAAATTAGAACAAATATAGGGCAAGGTTACAATATAGTTTATATTGGGAATAGCATCTTCAGTGTTAATTCTTTTTCTCTTTGAATTACTAAAAAGCTGTTATTGAGCTTTCTACTTTTAATGACTTGGTTGCAGTTAAGACAAATATAAGACAGAAAATACTATCATTACCCTAATTGGAATGTTATTTATACATTCATAATGTACAGAAAAACATGCTTTAAACACTATACACACCATGAAACAAAGGAAACTTTACAAATCATAAACTGGAAATAGAGAAATAGAGTTTTGGTTGTTAAAATTGTTATGTCTCTGGTAAATCATGTATTTATCTAAATAATACGTGTTGTAGGATCAGGTAAATGAGCTAGGGTTCCAGGTTCATGGGGTTCTTTTTAAATTCTTGTTACCTTCTTCTGATTATAAAATGTAAATCTATTTTTTAAAATATTCAGGAGAAAGCAAAAACCTTCATAATCCCATTTTTTTCCCAGAGATAAACACTTTAACAGTTTGTTTAATATTCTCTTGCTATGTATAAAGACACTGCTTCACTCACTTAAAATTGTTGTTATATACCCTTAATTCCCCTGATGGGCATTAGGTTTGTGTTCTGTTATTTGCTTTGGAAAATGATACTTCAAATGAGTATTTTTGTACATATACACTTAAGTGTTACTTATATAAGATAAATTACTAGAAGTGGAATTGCTGGGCTAAAAATCTTGCACGGTTAAAATATTCACCCATTTTGCCAAATTGCCCTCAGAAAGTGTACAAGTTTACACTCTCGCTAACTATACACGAGGATCTGCTTCCCCCTGCACCCAGCCCCACCGCCCCCTGCAGTTATTAGCAATCAGAATGATCTTCTTTTAAAATCGTATCAGTTGGGTAGTTGAAAAGTGATATCTTATTGGAGTTTTCATTTGCATTTCTTTGATTATTAGTGAATATACGTGTTTGGAATAGGATAGGATGCTTTAAGAAGAGAAAATAAACTCAGTGGGAATAAAGATCAGGTTGATTTAGAAAGTTGAAAATGAATCTTTTATATTAGTCTATTTCTTATCTTCCAGTGTTTTCAGAATGTCCTCATTTTTTGTAAAAGTGGTTTACATGTCATGACACATACATTGAAACATTTGCTTTAGTGGGGGAATGAGCAGAACTGTAGCAAAACTTTCTTTATAATGAAATTATTTTAATACCTTTCAGGCAAGAAATTAGTTTCATCAAGAAAATTGATTTAATTTAGAAGAGATGCAGTATTTATAGCCATAACGAGGTTAAACATTTTTCTCCACTTCTATATCAAAAAATAGCTTCTAACCAGTATATAGCTGCAAATCAATTAGTTCAGTTTAAGGTTTTCAAATTTTATGAACACTCCTCCCGTCTTTATGATGTTTATTATTCTGTGCAAATCTTTGAGGTTCTTCACATAACTTTACAAAACAGACAAAAATTAACTTTCGATGACGAGCTGAAGAGCCCAAAGAAAAAGTTGCAATCTTAACAACATGAATTATTTCATTTCATAGAGCTGGATAGTGAAAAATGATCAAAACAGATCCTTCTGGTATTTTTATTTATTTTTTTTTAAGTTTCTAAGTGCCTAAATTCACTTAAAAATTAAAACTGTAGGCAGTAAGAAAACTTATTTTATTCCCAATAGCTTTAATTACAGTCACAAATTTTAGTGGCTGATTAATTTTCATGAACCAACCAACACTTATTGTATTTTAGAAATATAAATGGAAGGGAAATCTAGAATATCGATATTCTACAAATGGCAACTTTGCTTGTTTGCCAGAGCTGCATGCTGGGGATCTTAACTATACCATTTTTTGAATAGCAGCCTAATGAGCTTGAATATTCTGTTGAGGGGGAAAGTGAAGTACATTTTTCAGTGTCTTCTCCAGAGGTAGCTCTGGTCACCTGAACGCTGCAAACTGGGAATGGAGTTTTGATTTGCAGAGCATACCTTGTACAGCAATAGTAAAAGCAGAAGATGGTTTTTGTTTTTCATGGAAATTCATTTGATATATTCTCGGGGTGTGAACCTTAGTTCTGATTTAAGGAACCCTCTTGACATACTCCTGGCCAGGAAGAGAGAGAGACTGTTTTAAATTGTCTCAAATTTTGTTCTTATTTAGAGAATGTATTCTGTTTTAAATTCTCACTGAAAGATCACAGAATAGAAACAAAGAGGCTTTTGTAATGAAATCAGGCAGAGCTACTCATGTATTTAAAATCTCATTATCTGTATCAAAACTATTTTAAGTTGTGCCCAAATCTAGATTCATCTTAACTAGTAAGAAAAAATCTTGTAGTTTTGGATGTATTGGTATATCCTGGTATTACACTTTCTTTTTAATTGCAAAACAATATGACTTACTTATAAATCATGGAAATTTTGACTATGAACCTTAAATTCTTGAGAAGAATGTCCACACAAGCTTAGGCCTTCTCTACTCTTCCAGAGTTATAAAAACTGAGAGAGGGAATTCATAGTACATCAAACCAATCTTTCTATTTCATGGCACCACATATAAACCATCACACTTAAATGAAACTCTTGTCATCATAAAAAGATTTAGGAACCTGTTCTCCATGAATACTTGAGTTACACATTGTTTTAAAATGACGTTATTAAGAAAAATCTGTACACTAATAAGTATCTCAGGTTGAAATGTTACACTGCATATTAATTGGTATGGAAGAATAGAATGGCTGTATGGAAAGCAACACGTTCACCATAGATATTGTTCGATAGTAACAGCCACTTGATAGGATCATGTAATTTTGCAGTGAATTTCCTCTATTTGCCACCAAGGGTAAGTGTTCTGGAGTAAATTTCAGCTGTCAATCTTGCCAGTCTTGTGATAGTATTAGAAATTAGTTTGGGATAGAAAATGAAGTGTTTTTTATTTCTCTCTTACTGATTTAAGGAGGGAAAGGGTACCTAAATTCTCGCCGAAATAGGAATTTGTCCAATAAGACAATGTGTAAGATAAAGAATTTTAGTACTTGTACATGTTTAATAACTTAATTTTGTTTTCTGGATATCTTGATATTTGACTTCAAGATACAGCATAGCCAAATTGCCATAAATTGCATCTTTGTACAGAAAAGTAGTTGTTCTTTTGGGAAATGTAGTTTTACAGAATATATTGCAACCTGACACAATGAATTTTCAGCATCAGTATTGACAAATGAAGAAGAGGAAACAGAGGCAAGTGAGGCATTACAAGACAGAGTAGTGAGGTCCTAATTTGGAGCCTCAGATTAGCTGCTTTGATCTGCCATTAAATAACTGTAATCTGGTACTAAAATCAGGGTTTTAATTTTGAGCATATGATTTGGCTATATCTTATAAGTTAAAGAACTAAAGTGAATTTTGGAGATAATTTAATATTAATACAACCACTACTTGTAGTTTTTATTTCTTAAAAGGAATAGTCAGGCAGTAAATAGGACTTCAGTGTATGTCACATTTAAGGATCTCTTTATATAGTGCCATAACTGTATGTATATAAAAAGATACATACATTTTGCTAAAATTAGCATAAAGCCTTGTATCTGGAGCTGTGTATTGCCTCTGTGGCAATGCAGTTTTATTCCTTATGTCTTCTGTACCCTCATCAAACATATATACTTGGGACATCGGCTTCAAAGAGAATGGTCAGGTTAAATCTCCTTTTTAAATAAAAGTGAAAGAATGGCATAAAAATAAATTGCAGAAATGTCTTCAGACCCTATACTGGTTCTAAGATGAGACTCTTCCTGGCAGAAAACTTTTGTCTTCTTGTCTGTAACAACTGAATGCCACTTTCACTTCTGAGTGTAAACTGGCAGATTAGACATTTCCAAGGGCTTGTTCAGTGTGAAGTTTTTCAGGTGATTTCCGTTTAATGTGACCAGATAATTGTAGCTCCAGGGCTTAGTTAGGCTGTAAAGCTGCTAATCCAGACAATATTACCTGGTCACATGTTGTGCTTATAAGAGACACCTCTGCCTTTAATGTTCTCTCCCCACGCCGGTGATTTCTAGTTTCAGAAGTCCTATAAAAATGAGGCACACCAGGCCAAGATTAAGTCTGGGGGAAAAAAAATAGCAGAATATGCAGTTTCAGACAATCATGTAAAACCTTAAATCTTTTGCCAAAGATAAAATTTGATATTTTTGTGGCATGCAGTTCTGCTTTATTCCTTGTCATCTCTAAGGAAATTTAGTGAGTTTGAAGACTGTATCTTCTTTTTCTGATTCAGTGAGCTACTGCCCAAGCATCTATACTCTAAGCATTTGTAAATAGTTATATCAATTACTGCAGTTATTATTTGGTAGGAATGCTTCCTTTGAGTAGAGTGTAGTAATCCACTTCTCATATTTATTCCACTCAGAACCTCTTCTGAACAGCAATTGTAATGCAATATTGAATGATGATATGTTGGGATTCTGAAGGTTGTTACCTTTTTGTCTCACCCTGACCAAAATGTGCTATTTCTATTGTAGTTAATATATCAACAGATGCTTATAAATAAAAGGCAGATCTATTCATTTGTCAAACCTTTGTTAGCTCTTGTGGCCTACACGGTAATGAACAATTGGGAAATAAAACAACATTGGGAGAGGCAGTTTATATGTGATTAAGCCTTTCTATTGTGACACTGAATGTGAGAGATGGGCAGAAGTCCTGCTTTGGAGTACACTTTAACATGCCATGTGCAAAATGGGAATTAGGTTGCTATTGTGTTGAAAGCGAGGTGCATTTTTTGGATTATGTAAGCTGTGTAGGATCTAAGAGGACAGAAAAGAAGGTAGAAATTGAGAGCCCAGGCAGTGGGGTTCAAGCAGCATAACAAGTCAACTAATGGCAGTAAGACTAGTCTGTGGCCGGGCACTGTGGCTCACTCCTGTAATCCCAGCACTTTGGGAGGCCGAGGAGGACTGATGACTTGAGCTTAGGAGTTTAAGACCAACCTGAGCAACATGGCAAAACCCCATCTCTGAAAAAAATACAACAAAAAATAAGCTGGACATTGGTTGCATGTGCTTTTAGTCCCAGCTACTCTAGAGGTTGAGGTGGGAGGATCACCTGAGCCTGGGAGGTTGAGGCTACAGTGACCTGAGGTCATGCCACTGTATTTCAGCCTGGGCAATAAACAAACAGACAACAACAACAACAAAAAACTCAAAAAACTACTCTTGTGAAGTGCCTAGTGCAGAGCATGGCTCCCTATAGATAAGTCTTATTTCTGCCTCCTCTTCCTTTTTACTTCCTTCCCTCTGTCTCTCTGCCTCTCTGCTATCCACCATGGAGAGAAAAGATGTTCTATTTTACTCTTAAAGGGTCTTCATCTGTAGTCCCTTCTTTCAGCAACTTTGTTTTCTCGGAAATTTATGTAGTTGTGTCATGGCCCTTTATTATACAAAATTCTTTCTTTGTTACCCTAGAAAGAGTCTAAAAGTAAGAAAATAAATAATTTGCACTTGCTCTTTATTCTTGGTACCTTGATTATAGAGAGAGCTGTTCCTCTTCAGCTGAGGTTGCCAACATAGGGACCACAGTGTATCTGCTTCTCAGTTTCTCAGTTACCATGGCCCAGCAGGGGCCTGTCTGGGCTCTGAAGAGCACCAGGGATTCCTGGAGATGGAATCATTCTTTCCCTGGTCACTTTCCTGTGCGTTCTTGGAAGCTGCCACTGTCCTAGGAGATCATCATTTGTGCTTGATGCTATGGAGAATTCACTGGAAATATCAGGCAAAGTCAATCCATAATGA
Source organism: Hylobates moloch (assembly GCF_009828535.3). NCBI lineage: Eukaryota > Metazoa > Chordata > Mammalia > Primates > Hylobatidae > Hylobates > Hylobates moloch. The sequence goes on along the minus strand of NW_026652283.1, from coordinate 22,812,160 downwards.
CTTCCATAGGCTATATATGTAAACAAGATAGTACATATGAAATAAGTAATAAAATAGTATATTATTAATAGCAAACAAAATAAGTTCATTATGTATGTTTAGACAAATACAACTTGACTAGTTCAAATGTTTCATAATTGTTACCTTTTCCCTTATCAGGTTGCTTATGAAAAAAAAAGTCTTACGACTTCCAGGCTTGGAGTTTATTCACATTTTAGGTTAGATTGAAGGAAATTACAAATTAAACTTTTGAAGAAAATTACAATTATACTTTAACTTCTGGTTTTTAGAATGGTTATTATTAGTATCCAATAATTACATACATGAATAAAGCTTACATTATTAATGACTTTCATATTGACCAATTAAAGTTCGATTAATCAACTAAGGTTCATTTGGTTCCATATGACAGTGAACTAGCCAGGTATTTTTCAAAAAGTTGTAGGATATTGGAGTATCCTAGTGCCCCAAAGCTTGGAAGGGCAGGACTCAGGGCATCTCTGGGGAACTCTGTCTCAGGAAGTATTAAGGGATCCTTCTTTGGGATCCTTCTTAAGATACCTTCTTAAGATACCGACTTCCAGTAGGGGCCTGAAATGTATGTATGCCCAATAACATTTATTCATACCCACTAACATGGTAAATTCAGAACACACATAAGCTGCTGGGAGTTGTATTCTGGGAGTTGTTACATCAAAAATTATCAATTTCTTGGCAGCTTCTCATTTTCTAGTAGACATGTATAATTTTAATGATCAAAAGACCGTGGCAAAGTTTCTTAATCTTTTCCCAACTGATGCCCTGTTTTAGGCTTCTAGAGGATTCACTGAGCATTCCAGATCTACATTTTTTTTTTTTTGAGTTGTAGATACCTATTTTTGAGGGGCTGGCATTGACCTTTCACTCAGTGCCCCCATGTATTTATTACTTTCACCTGCACTCATGCACTCAAGCCTCTCTACCATGAATCATTGCAGAAATACAGGCTAGAGTCTCTATGGTTAAAGGCTGAACAACTCGAAACAAGCATTGAATTCAATTCAACAAAGAATTGGTGTCTTATTGCCAACCAAGTGCTTTGCAAATTTGAATTCAACTCTGCTTCTTGCTTATAATCTTTCCCTGGTTTCCACAACTGCATTTCAGAGTCTTTCATTAGAAGATAAGGAAACTGTAACCAAATAGTCCTGTGTACATCAGTCAGCCCAAGACTTGCCTTTGTGGTGGCAGTTGCAGTGAATCAGAATTTAGCTGTTTGTGCTTCCTGGCCAATTTCTTCCATGCTAGCTTGCAACAATCTGGAATTGAAAACTTTTTCCTATGGAAATTCTAAATTTCATCTTCACAGTTTCTCAAATTTACAGGTGGCAACTCTGTATCATTAAGTTAATGAATTTAATGTGTAGTCTGATGATGAATGTATTGGATTAGAACATCAAGCAACACTTCTCAGCACTAGGTACATAGACTAACAGATATGAGAAGAACAACACAAGTTCTTTTGCCTGATTCATCACTGTTACTTCTTTATTTTATTTATTTATTTTTTGAGACAGAGTCTCACTCTGTCGCCCAGGCTGGAGTGCAGTGGTGCGATCTAGGCTCACTGCAAGCACTGCCTCCCGGGTTCACGCCATTCTCCTGCCTCAGCCTCCCGAGTAGCTGGGACTACAGGTGCCCACCACCACACCCGGCTAATTTTTTTTTGTGTTTTTTTTTTTTTTTTTTTCAGTAGAGGCGGGGTTTCACTGTGTTAACCAGGATTGTCTTGATTTCCTGACCTTATGGTCCGCCCGCCTAGGCCTCCCAAAGTGCTGGGATTACAGGCGTGAGCCAGTATGCCCAGCCCATTACTTCTTTATTACTCCCAGAATGGATCATGCAAAGTTGTCTATTAGTTACAATTTCCCGACTTTTGACTAATTAAAAGGAAAGTCTTGAATATAAGTAGCTTTATTTTAAAAAAATTTTTAATTGTATTAGTCTCAAAAGCATAAACTAGCTAAAGTTGACTATGGAAAATTAGATATAGATGAGACTTAAGTATCATTAACATATAAAATCACTAGTTATAATGAAATTCATAAAAAATTAAGTACATATAATAAAGGATACTTTCTTAAGAAGATAAACATTTTGCCCTTCTTCTGGGTCTTATCTATGATATGAATTTGGCTATGATAATCACTCAGAGTAGAAGGCACATTTTAGCTCAACCTTTTTCAAGATATTATTAGTCATATTAGTAGAGTACAAATTAATGTAGGGTTTCTGTTATTTTGTTTTATGAGTTTTCATTTGTTAGTTGGTTCTTTAGTTTTGAATAAACCAGAAACTTTCCTTCACATATTTGAAGTCTGGTGACCTCTAGTAATTGGAATAGATATGAACCAAAAATAAGCTTAGAAAATACTAAATTATTTTATTTGCCTCTAATAATTGAATAGATATGAACCAAAATAAGCTTAGAAAATATTAAATTATTTTATTACTCTATGCCTCTGAGCTGCTAAGCTTTACTCATAAGATAGCTCTAATGCCATCTTTCATAGGCTATGTAATTGTCTGAAGCTTGAGAAAAATGTTTTCCAAGCCACAGCAGAATAATGTAGCAAATCAGAAAGATGAAGGGCCATCCTGAAGTCTTTTTAGTGTGAGACAGTACAGAGGAGATTTTAAAAAGCAAAACAAAACAAAAATCCCATGCAAGTACTGCAGGCATAATAGACTGATCCAGTTTATTGTAGCTCAGGGTTCTGTCATCTTCAGCACTGTTGACATTTGGGTTAGATAATTCTTATGGGGAAGAAGTTGACCTGTGTGTTTCAGGATGTTTAGCAGCAATCTTGGCTTGTGCCCACCAGATGCTACTGGCACCCCACCTCACTTGTGACAAACAAAATTGTCTCCAGACTTTGCTAAAGGTCCCCTGGGCAGGGGCAAAATTGACCCCTATTCAGAACCATCACTGTAGCATTTAACAGCTCTATAAACATTAAGAGTCCTTCAAAATATAATTGTGATATTTCTTAGCATAACTGTAAGCCATCAAAAGGTGTTGTTTTGGCCGGCGTGGTGGCTCACCAGCACTTTGGTAATTCCAGCACTTTGGGACGCTGAGATGGATGGATCACCAGAGGTCAGGAATTCGAGACCAGCCTGGCCAACATGGTGAAACCCTGTCTCTACTAAAAATACAAAAATTAGCCAGGCGTGGTAGTGCACACCTGTAATCCCAGCTACTCGGGAGGCTGAGGCAGGAGAATTGTTTGAATCTGAGAGGTGGAGTTTGCGGTGAGCCGAGATTGTGCCACTGCACTCCAGGCTTGGTGACAAAGATTGTTATCTTTAGCCCTCTCTCTTTAACATGATAGGTAAATATGTGATGTATTTTAGGAAGCCTTACATTCTACTGATTGAAATTTTTTAAACATTGTGTTGTTTATATGGTAAATGTCAGTAATTTCAGAAATTCTGGCACACAGAATCCTTTAGATTCTTGTGACACTGAAAAAATAAATGATCAAATATGATTTTGCAAAATATTTGCCTTCTCAATTATGCAGTGAAATATTATAGGTCCTCTGGCATGACCCTTTCAACTGATACTAAAATTATCTTTCTTTTCCCAAGCACACATTATAGAACAGTAGTCAGAAACTGCCCTAGCACAATAGGAAGTATGAGGAAGTTGGCCTCAGATTCCGTGTGTAGATTCGGACAGCCCAAATTGGATATGAACCAAGAGCTCATGAAACAAAGTTTCCCTAAAGATTGTTCTTGACAGTTTGGAAAGCAAGTTATGCCTTTCCTTTATTATTTTGAGTACATTTTCCTAGATAAAAGTCATGGTACAAGTTCCGATCTTTGATCTGTTCATCCTCGAGCATGCTGAAGACAAATGATCCTATTATCCAGCTTGTTCTTTCCTGGGATCTCTTAAAAAACCTGTCTGGTTACTTAATGCCAAATATGCACGTAGGTGTTCCTTTTGCTGGCTGCATCATATCCCAATAGGGACAAACAGCAACGTTGACAATTCCATTCACTGCAGTCTTATTTTGAATGTCCCAAATTCAGAGAACTCGCAAACCTTACCAACTAAGTGTTGTCTTCTAGAAAACCCTCATTTAGAAAGACAACTGTGTGGGTAGATTGTCCAAAGCTAACTTGAAGTTTGCTTACGCAAAGGTATGTGCAACTTTGAAGTCTGACTTGCCACTTAAATTTAACTTTTTCCCTTTTCTACATTTTCACAATTATTCATTGATCCTCAATTCTGTAGTTGTGCCTCTGTTTCCTTAACATAACTTTAGTTCATCGTATTAAGCTATGGTTTCTGTGGCATACTTTCTGCTTATTAATTTTTCTTTATATTTGTTTTGTCTTCATAATCATCTACAATTTTGTAATTTGTATTGATTAACTTTTCTTGGTGTGCTTTTTATATTTTCATTGTTATTCATATTATTAATTGGTTAGGATGTTCTCTAAAGTTTTTAACCCTTATGCTATTTTTCTTGCATTTATTTAAACATTATCCATTTTCTCATTTCCTTTGTGTGACTATTATCTTGTATTTTCTATTGGTTTTCACATTTTTGTCTTTCATCATGAAGTTAGGCATAAGAGGGAACAGCTGTGAAATCTATGCTCTGAGAACAGTTTCTGAATATTTTACTACTTCAATCCCCTAAAGCCTACTCAAAAACTTCAGGTGTCAACAACTCAACTTACACGGGAGCCAGACAGACTGGTGAGGACTGGGATGAACCCAAGGGCTATGTGTCTCTATCACATGGTGGCTTCCATTTAATACCAGTAGATTGCTGCCATGTGGAAGGGTGGGCATAGCATTGACAGATTGTCCAAGGTTTTTTTTTTTAAGTGTCAGAAATATGGATATTATACAGAATGTCTCAATTTCTAAATAGTGGAAAATACTTTTTAAAAAATGTGAACACTACATAGGCCGGACAGAATACCAACACAGTGAGTGGTATGCAGGTACTTCTCAAAGCTATTGCAGTGGCCATGAAAGCCAGGTTACATACGTTTTTCCCTTGCCAAGATATCTAACCAATAGAATTATTCATTAAATCAGGAGGTTTCACTCATCTGAAGTCATTCTTAGAGGCAGAAATCAGCCTTATTTGGCCTGCCTTCCTGTCCTGGGGCATGTCTCTAGCAACTGTGATCTTAATGATGGGGATTATTCCCTTGAAAGATTCTTCCCTGTCTCAGGAATAGAGTTACTTTCTTATTGTTGGTTAATTGAATCCTGAAAGTATTAAGTGTTAGTACGCTTCTCTTTGTGTCAAGAAATCGTTCTTACATCTTTACAGCCATAAGTGTGGCTCTGTCATTGTTCTTTGTTATTTTGATTTTCCTGCTACCTATAGAACTCTTGTTAAATGTAAGGAAATTTCTGGAGTTATCCCCATATTTCAGAAGCTCTGAAAGGTTAGCAAAGTATATTAAGAATTTTAGAGAATATTGTATGAATAGAATGTTGCATAAAGAGGAAGATGAAAATTGATGAATGAAGTAAAAAATAGGTAAGCCATTACTGTCTTTGGAGAAAATATTATAAGCCTGCTCCCAAGATACCATGGTAGGTGGACAGGGAAAAAAAAGAAAAAACACAGGTGAATGAAAGGCAAGATGGAATGATCTGAAGTGGATTTTAGAAAGTGATTGTTCCTAGATTGAGTTACAAATTTGTTCAGAAAGTTTGAAGATAATTATAAAATCACAAAGAAATTGGTAACCCTGAAGCACATTCCTAGTTTCTGAATACCTTTTGTTTTGGATCCAGCACTGTTCTAGGAACAGTTCAGGACAGTCAAACTGAAAGTAAATGGATTTTTAAAAAATACTTTGATATACATCATTCAACACTCAAAACAGCCCTATGAAGTGATCAGGAGAATGATCATCCTCAAGGAAACTGAGACCAAGTAGAGTACATAATGCTTTCGAAGACACACAGTTAGTTTTTAGGTGGAAGGAATATAACTGTGGGCCCTTTCATTCCTACTCTTTTATGCCATTCTGCCATATCAGCATTGGTAACCGGCATAGTCGTATCAATCACAAAACGTGGTGAGGAATCCCTTACTCTTTGTGAGTATATGTGTAGAGACATTAGATAAGTTTCTCAGTAACCCACAGTGTATCTTTCACTTCGTTTTAATTAAAGATTGAAGTTAATCTTTAATACTGGTTAGAATGTGCAAGCAGTTAACGGTAAACCTCTAGCCTATACTTCCTTTTGATTGTATAGCATTTTCAGTTGGTTGAACCATGTGCTTAAGACTTTCTTCCCCCTAGAGTTGAGTTTATGATTGAGCTTAGCAAAATCTAAACCCTTCATATTAGATAGGTGAGAAGTAAGAAAATCAGTCACAAAACGGTCCTGGGGGATTTGTTTCTTTCATCCATTTGCAGAGTTTCCACTGATTATTCTAAACATGTGAGTTGAAAACAGGAAAGAGAGCCTTGTTACTGAAGTTTAAAAATAAAGTAATTCTAATGTGGTCATATTAACTGAAATTTGAAGAGCAAGAGCAGCTCCTCTGCATAATGGCTCTCTTCGTCTACTGGTCCATCTCAAAGTAAGAGCTTCGACAAGAAGTAACAAAGGTCAGAGCTGCCTTTCTGTGCACTTTGTTGGTTCTCTTATTTCTTCTCTTAATCCTATTGAAACCTGTGATTTAGATAACGGAAAAGCTCCTGATTTGAATTCTGCAAAAACAGGGAATGCAAAATGAGGACCAAGTTTTTTACTAGTCAGGTTTTGTTATTCAGCTGTTCTCTCAATTTTCAGTGCCATTTTTTAGATTTATCTTGTCAAGAAGCAGGGAAGAATAAGAAGTCAATATCATGACTATGTGCTTTTGCTGTTGACATGATACTTATGTACATTTATATGAAAGTTACCAGGAGACCTCCGAAAATTGCAAAATTTGAGCTTTGTGTCAGGGCATGGTTCTTGCATTTTACAGTGATCTAAAAAGGGTATGTTACTCCTGGGATGGTGTTGGCTTTGTTTTCCTTTGTTTTTATTGTCTTCTAGTTTGAACCCTGATCTTAAGTGTGAAAGTTCAGCCTGATAGTTTGTCCATTTTCTTTCATTCCAACCTCTTCTCTCTCTCCTTCCCCGGAGTCCCTCTCTTTCTCCAGCGGGTTGCACTTTTCCTGGGAGTAAACAGAAGATGTTACATATATTAACACTGAGCTGGGGTACGATGCGCTTGGGTGTGCTCTCTGTGCAATTCCCTGGCAGTCGTAAATTAATTAAAAGTAGACAGGAACCACAGAAAAAGAAAGTTCTCCGTTTTTCTCCCCCTCCCCCAGCTTTTTTCTTTTTCTACCGGTAAATAGCTAGTTCCTTTGTTCCTGGCTGCACTATTTCATTTCTGCCATCATTGTCCTCATTGTTCTCAGAAACAGGAGGGGTCTGGGCCAGGAGCAGCAAGGTCTCAGCTAATGACGGGAAGTCTTTAAAGTTTGCGCTGCATTTCATCTTCTCTGTGGGAGTTTTAGGACGTATCCAGTGTTTGATCCCCACCGTGCAACTTTGCTTCTAGTTAATTAACAGATCCCCCATTACATACTCTCATCTAGAAGCACATGGGAGGCCTATTGGGAGGTAATTCAAGGCCAATCTGAGTGATGGCAGGAATTAGAGAAATCAGTTGTTTTAGGGCTAATGTTCAGGAAAGAAAGATGTCCCATTTTAGGGATCTCATTTGAAATTTTTGATGATTTCTCTTTTCTATTAAAAAACAAGATAGGGGAACTGTTTTGTCCACATAACCTTATGATGACCATTGAGGGCAGTTTGAACTTAGAACTCTTTATAACTGCCGGGAATAAAAATAAAAAGGAAAAAGAAAGACAATATTATCAGATGTGGCAATATTAACAAGAATTTTGTTCTCCCTTTTATTGCTGGCGGTCTTTTTCCTGCCCAGCCTATTAGCCGGGTCACAACCATCCATAGCAACTTTTTCAGGGCACACAAGGCGGAATAGCTGGCAGGGACATGTCAGTGGCTCATTTTACAGCCAAGGCTGAATTATATACTTTGTTCTTGTGTTGTTGCTTCTGTTCCAAGGGTGTCAAAGTGATTTACAAATAATAAATGACATGGTTCAATATTAGGATCCCTTCCTCTTCCAGTCTCTTTCCAGATGAACATTGCAAAACAAAGCACATTTACCCAAAGTTAGAAGTTAGCATATGAGTGCCAAGAAATCAGCCTCTGCTTTTCCCGACCATGGTTAGCCCAGGTTTTGATGGCCTTTGAAAAGGGAATGCCTTGTTTATTTTTTTTTCTTATGCTTCTACAGTTTCCCCAGCTCTATGAGCAATGACCCCCTTTATCTCACGAATTAGGAGCTACTCCTGCCTTGCAATTCTCAGTTCGACACTTGGCAATGAGAATCAAACCGGGGCTATTTAGTGCAGCAGTAAATGGCCCGCCACATTAGCCCCCTGGCATGCTAAGCTATTAGGTTGTTTTACTGTTGTTAAAGTTACATTTGTTAGGTGGAGTTGCTGCCCTTCCACACAAACTCAGCAGTGCCTGATGCTGGTGGAGGCAGCCCGTGTACAAAACGTGTGCCATCCACAACCCAAGCGGTCAGGCGGTGTGGCTGCACCACAGATAAGGAGCGTTCTCTTGTCTGCAAAAGTGGGGATATGGATTGTTGTAATTTTTAAAATGAGAGATTGGGGTTGGCGGAGAACCACTGGACAATCATGGGCCTTGCACTTTGTTGTGACTAAACTAATTATATGGGCTCGATTAACCATTAATTTATAGCAGTTCTTAAGTGAACCACTAATTGTCAGAATGCCATGGAGAAGGAAGGCCAGGGGTGAGAGGCACCAAATAAGCTGGTGTGGTCTTCTGCAGCAGGCCAGCAGCCAGTGCCGCACACACACTGGAAGCTGGGCAGAATCCCGAGGAGTTGAAAGATTAGCGTGGAAATGAAGGAGAAATATTCAGGGTGCTTCAATGGTATGTATGTGGGGTGTGTGCATGCATGCATGTGTGAGAGAGACAGACACACACACGCACACACACACAGAATATTTCTGCAAAGAAAGGAAGATGCCAGTACTATATAGCTCCATGCAGCCAGCTTGCAGGGTTGAGTTGGCATTTGGTAACTTGGTAGCGGCTGCCAGTGTGTGTGTGGTGGGAGAAGAGGGAATAGACAACAAGAAAAACATATAGAGCTTAAAAAAAGATGTAAAATGATTCACTTCATGCCATATGGACAAAAATGTTGTCACAAAAATAAGGCCAAAAAATAGTGCCAGGTTAGACTTTTAGTTCAAAAACATATGTATAATCATCCCCATGAACATGAATTTTAATTAGTATTTTGATAGAGAGAAACCAGATATTTTTTTAACCTGCTCTGTTCTTGTTTTCTGTTCCTCTCCCAGTTTTAGCCTCCATTAAACATTCATATACTGTATGTTTTGTGTCTGTATGAGGAAAATGCTTTATCCCTGGATTGGTGGGAATGCAAACATCTTGGTTTTCTGTGGCATACAAAATATCTTCCCAGTGGAGCTCGAAAGCAGAAGCTTATCACAGGGAAATCTAGAGCTCTCTCTGAGACCCGGGCACACCAGGGAGGAAGGAAGCCATATGCCTTTCTCTTTGTCAGTGGAGACATCTGCACCCATTCGGTTCCCCAGATCCACTCTTCACACCCATCCACATCTCATCTCTCTGGGATGCCTTTTAAACATGAAATAAGTTTTGTATGTATGCATATTATTATGTGACAGGGCAGTTTTGGGGAAAATGGATGATCGTGACTACAGAGACTTTAAAAAATGGAACATGTAACTTATTAGTAAACTCTATGCTTTCATTTTACTTATTAGTTACACAACACCTACTTCTTAAAAATGATTTGAGATGACAGTACTCATCGAAGGATACCGTGCTGAATCATCTGCCCTTAGCAAAGCTTTTCCCACTTTAAATGAGGTGCTTCGATTAGTGCCCTGTATGTGATAATTAGATGATGAGACAGCAAAACGCTGATATTAGCAGTGATTTTGCTGCTTAGGAGGCCATTCACACCCCAGGTTCCCTCACCACCCCCCACCAAAAGAATGCAGGTGAATCAGGTATTTGTATTATAAATGTTACAAGTGAATTTTAAAACCTAGTATTAACAGTCAGTCAAATCTTGGTGCAGAAGCGTTAACCTATTTCACATTCTTTAATAGAACCGCGGAGCTTTCCTCTGACCATTAGTGATATTTCTCCACTTCAAGGGTAAAGGGAAAATCAACAATGGTCTTAGAAAAGGTAAATTTCACCTCCCATGTAGAGTCTCTCAGAGATTTCTCAGCCTTTTGTTTTTGGCAAACATGAACACAGACGGTATTCATATCTCTCCTCTTCCCTTCCTGGGAAGCTCTGGTCCCTTCAGTTAGAATAATAAGTCCCCCAGGCGCTTGTTGAGGACACCCTCTTGGTGCTGGCAGGTTTTTCTGGGCTTGCTGGCTGACCTCTGCTGTCTCCTCAAAGCATTAGTCATCATTCCTGTAAGGGTTACAACAACAGAATGAATGTGTTACTTGGACACACAGCAGCCTCAAGCCACAAACCAGGATGCACCCCGTCCATTACATAGGAACTGCAGGAAAGGTGGTCTGTACCTCATCTCCAGGCTGCCTCATTTTCCGAAGAGTAGGAAAAAGCTATTGCTAAATACACCTGCCTGCCTTCAGAACTCGAAATCAGGCTTATATTTGCTGAAAGCTATCCCCAAGCTCTTGTGTCAGGCTGCTGTTGGATCCAGTAGATTTATTTATTCATTCATTCATTCATTCATTCATTCATTCATTCATTCAATCACTGTTTTGAAACCGCTGATATGAGTTCTAAATTTAAAGACAGTTAAGAGTTGTTTCTTGCTACAGAAGTATTTGTACAGTCCAGGTGTGGTGACTCACGCCTGTAATCCTAGCACTTTCGGAGGCCAAGGCGGGTGGATCACCTGAGGTCAGGAGTTCAAGACCAGCCTGGCCAACGTGATGAAACCCCAGCTCTACCAAAAATACAAAAATTAGCTGGGTATGGTGGCGGGTGCCTGTAATCCCAGCTACTCCAGAGGTTGAGGCAGGAGAATTGCTTGAACCCGGGAGAAAGGGGTTGCAGTGAGCCGAGATCGCACCATTGCACTCCAGCCTGGGGGATAGAGACTCTATCTCAAAATAAATAAATAAATAAACAAATAAATAAATAAATAAATAAAATAATGAGGAAGATCTCTATGCACTAATATGAAGACATTTCCAAGAAAGATTGTTAGGTGGAAATTTTAAAGAAAACTTCAAAAGTGTATATGGAATGCTGTCTTTTGCCTAACAAAGAGCGGCATGTAAGAATAAATACATACGTTTGCTTGTTTCTGCAAAAATACAGGAAGTATAAGCCTTAATCAAGAAAATAATAATGTATATTGTGTGCCACCCAGGGGAGGCAGTCTGAGAATTCAACACACTAAGTAGAAAAAAGCTAGAAGATGGGAGAATGCTGTGTAAAGACAGAGTGAGCACCCTATGTTTCAAAAGAGAATGGAAGGAATTTATTCAGCCTAAGTAGCCTCTGTGTGGGTAAGGTTTTAGTTATGAGATAAATCAATGATCACAATATTAAATAAGTCATACCATTGCACCTATCAGTGCTCATGCAGTGACATAGTGAAAAAAATAATGAAGTAGAAACATCAGTTCCCTATATCAAAAGCTATGAGATATAAATGCTCCCAGCCAAAGAAGGCAAGATCTGGAATTTTTTAAAAATGTGGATATATAGAATAAATATGCAACCCTCCTGATAATGTTGGCTGATGAAGTGAAATTCACCAACTGTAATTCTGGCACAGAGAGACACACATAGTGCCTGCATACACACACACACACCCACCCACACACACACACACACACCCTCAGAATATTCTTAATCATTTGCTATCTTATTTACATTTCATTTGCTAGAGTAAATTCTATCATTCTGAACTTTAAAAAAATATATTTCAGTATTACTTAAGCAAAAATAAGGAATAATGTGATTGGCTTTCAAATAGCTTATTACCATTCAAATGCTCTCTAGATAATTTATATTTAAAAAGGCAAAAAAAAACAAAAACCAAAAAAACTGTGTCAGCTTCCGAAACATTCTAAATGGAGACTTAGCTCTAAGTAATCAAAATTACTTTAGTTGTGCAGAGCAGCATTAAAAGCCTTGTCCACTAATTGAGTGAAGCGGCACGACTGAAGCAGCCTTGTCCCTCATTAGATGATCTTGCAGGCACTGTTTGTCATCCTGGGTTGCCAGGCTCAATCTAACAGTACTGCTGGCTCAAATTAATGGTAATTCGTTATGACACACTATGTCCTTCCAGTGAAACAACAATGCGAAGCCAGTGGGGCATCTGTCTACCACTGCTGCTTCTTGATCTCTTTCCTTTCCACTTTAGTTCAAGCGACCACCTTTGCATAACGCTTCTAAGTTCTTTAGCTAACTGGTGATTGGAGATGCCACCTGCCTGAAGACTTGCATCCAGTTCTCTTCCACTAGTGTCACAGAAAAAGCATCTCTAACAATAGGTTGAGTCAGTCTGAAACGTGATAACATTTTCTAATGGAAGCAAAACTCATTCGTGTGTCTATGTTTTTTATTTTATTTTATTTTATTTTATTTTATTTTATTTTATTTTATTTTTGAGATAGGGTCTCACTCTATTGCCTGAGCTAGAGTGCAGTGGTGTGATCATAGCTCACTGCAGCCTCAACCTCCTGGGCTCAAGCAGTCCTCCCACCTCAGCCTCCAGAGTAGCTGGGACTACAGGCACATGCCAACATGCCTGGTTAATTTTAAAAGTTTTCAGTATAAAGATGGCCTTGCTACATTGCTCAGGCTGGTCTCAAAATGCTGGCCTCAAGCAATCCTCCTGCCTTGGACTCACAAAGTGCTGGGATTACAGGTGTGAGCCACTGCACTAGGCCTGGGGCTTCTTTTGGAATGTAAACACCTCACTTGTATCTAATCATGGAGAATATGAATAAGAAATCTTGAAATACAGTGTTCATGAATGTGATGTAAATCCAAAAATAATGAATATTTTCTGACTCTTTGATTTTGGTTATTCAATACCTTTTGGAGGAAATCTCATGTTTATATGATGAGCGTTGCTGTTCAGAATGCTGCTTTCCTATTCTTAAGAGCAGGCAGAATGCTGGAAAATGTTCTAACAGTGATGCAATCAGCCACTTCCCCGTAGCAACTCTAAATTATGTGTTTGTATCAATCAGTTTATCGTGTTCATTCAAATAATTTCGTCTGTCTGGAAAGATGTCTCAACTCTACACGTGAAGAAACATCTAAATAATATCTGGACATGGCTTTTCATTTGAAATCCTCGAATTACCCAGAATAGAGAAAAGGTCACATATATTGACCAGTTGACTCTGCAGTGTTGAAAGTGGTGATGCTTAGTCAGTATGGGGTGCTGGACAGTTGTATCACCCACTGTTTTCCCAAGGTTCAGCCTTAGTCTCACTGTAGGGTGTCTATTCCAAGCAATATGGGCACAGTATGATTTTAACAATGTTAAAAGCCTGCCTACCACCATACCATGTATTGTTTGAAATCCCACAATTAGATTCAATCCTTTGGGCTATATATTTTTTTAATGTTTCTTAGCATAATCTTATTGCTTGGAAGAGCTAATATATTACAATTAGTTATCAGTAATCATTTATGCACTTATTTATTTAATGTTTATTTCTATTAATCCTATCCCCTCCCAAAACATGGTCTAACAAAATCCTTCAGTTCAGAACTAGTTCTCATTCCCTCATTTCATAAAATTATTGGATAAAACCTAGATATATCTGCTTTTACATGGTGGTTTGTAACGTGCCTTGATGAACGCCTGCTTTTTCCATTAAATCTGCTCCACCCACATTCAGTCTTCACAATTTCAGCTAATAGTAATTCCATCCTTTTATTTGCTCATTTTAAGCATGTGGGAGTCATCCTTGACTCCTAGCTTTCACTCATACCCCTGTCCGGTCCACTGGCAAAACTTCCGTGCGGAAAAAAAATTCCACATTCACCACTGCTACTTCGGCCCAAGATAATATAAACTGTTGCCTGGAATGTTAAAATAGACTCTACCCTGACCTACTTTAAGCCTATTCTTAACATAGCCCTGGAAATAAATAGGGACATTTTTTGGTGGTCAAAAGACCAGGGCAGTTCTACTGGCATTTCATGGGCCCAGTTTAGAGACACTAAATGGCCTGCCATGTGCTTGGTGGCAGGGGGGACAAAGAGGAGCTGTCCACTCAGAATGCCAATAACAACCTCATTGAGAAATATTGAACCAATTAAAACCTAAGTCACCTGGTTTTCCACTTATGCTCAAACCTCCGTATTGGCTTTTAATTTTTCTAAGAACAAAAGCCAGTATCCTAACTATGGCCTACAAGGCCTTACACAACCCTTGCCTTCCCCCTGGCTCATCTGACCTCACTTCCTATTACTCTTGCATTCACTCACTCCGTTGCAGCCATTCTGAAAATACAGTATGCCATCATGCTATTTACTCTGTATGAAAAGTTCTTTCCCCAATTTACACGTCCCTCACCTCCTTACTCATATATCTTCTTTTCTAGTCACCCTGCTTAAAATTGCAGATCCTGCTCTCAGATTCTTATCCACAAACTGTTTTTGTCTCCAAAGCTCTTATTGCTATTTAATACATTGTGTTGTATTCTTGTCTTTCTTTACTTACCAGACTGTAAGCTGCATGAGAGATTTTTGTCCGTTTTGTTCCCTGCTGTGATCACATTGCTTAGAATAGTATCTGTCATGTAGTAGGTGCTCAGTGGGCAGTTTTTGAGTGAATAAATTTAAACTTATAACAACCTTAGGTAGTATTGCATTAAGAAATGGAGATTTAAAAGCTGAAAGAGGCTAGTAGATTTGTCAAGAGACACTTAACTAGTAAAAAGAATTTACATGTGTTCTCATGAATATATTTATTCATCTACTAAGTATTTATTAAACTCTTATTTGAAGTCAGGCTCTGTTTTAAGTGCTGGAGGTAAACCGATGAACAAAATAGACATGGTTATAAAACAAATCAATTTCAGAGATGGCAAGTGCTATATAGGAAAGAAAGGAAAGGAAGAAGGAGGAGTGATGCATGGAGTGGAGGAGGCCTTCATGTCTTGTATTTTTTTCACTAAAATCTGACTAGCTCATTTCCATGTTAGTAACAATTACCTGATTTAATGCAATGGCAAACACTTGAAAACAAAATGGGAAATTGATACACAGGCATATTTTGAAGAGGTTATGTGATATATTGGGAAGAAAATGAATTTTGACACCAGGCCATCCTGAGTTAAAATCTCAGCTCTGTCACATGTGACCACAGACAACTAAGTCCAACCCAGTATCCTCATTTGTTAAGTGGAGTTAACCATGGGCACTTCATGGGGTAGTTGTGAAATCAAAACCCAGTGTAGATAAGGTGTCTAACAGGAAACACAATAAGTCAATACATGTTTTCTTCAGACTTTTGGCTACTACATAGGAAGTGGAGTAAAATGTGATATAAATCCAAAGATAATGATAGTTTTCTGACTCTATGAATTTGGTTATTCAATATTGTTTGGAGGAAACTTCATGTTTATATGATGAGCACTGCTGTTCAAAATGTTGCTTTTCTATTCTTAAGAGCAGGCAGAATGCTAGAAAAAGTTCTAGCAGGGATGAAATTAGATACTTCCAGTTGAATGGGGTGCCCCAGTAGAGATCTGTGTGCTGTGGTGGAAGACTGGGTATGAAGGGACTAGGTGCCAACTTAGAACCTTTGGAAAACTTTTTTTTTGCCTCATTTAAATAATAACATATAACCTATGTATGTTTTGTTACTTTATTTAATAGCCCTTTTATTATTAGGAAAGTTATGAAATTTATTGGAGAAATATTTAGAAAATATAGTTTAGCAAAAGGAGAAAGTAAAAAATTCCTGTAATTCTGAATTAGCACTGTAACATTGCATATTTATACTTTGAATCATTTTTATATTATGTATGAATGTGCACATCATTGGTTATATAAAGTACAAATCCTCTGATTATTTCCCAAAGTTAATACTTTGGAACATTAATGTTTTGGCAGAAAGTTCATGTTATTTGATAATTATTTATCTCAGTGGTTAACTGTATAAATGCTATATCTACCTGATGATAATGATGATACTATATTCTATATCTAGTATAAATCATCTCACTCATTTTATCACTGGAAATTTCTACCTTGTAATTTTTCATATTATTTATTTATACACATTACAATATCTGCTGTTACCTCCTAACACACAGAATTCTTGTCTGATTAATCTACTTAACTGTCAAATAGGCAGGAAAAAAAGATATTAACATTAATTACCGAGTTTTGTAAGCACATTAGTTCAATTAATCATCACTTTAAACATGAGGAAACTAAGGCTCAGAAAGGTTTTACCACCTATAATAAGTTGAGGCCTGAACTCAAGCTTACATCTGTGTGATCCCAAACTACATGTTATTTTTATCTCTCCATTCTGCCTTATCTTATATGCAATATCTTATAATAAGTGTTCAAGAACTTTTTGTTGAGTAAATGAACAGATGAATGGTTGGATGGTTTCTGTTCAACAAATCCCCAATTTAACTCAAAGCAATGTGCATATACACTTTAGAGCAGGGATTGGAGCCTTATTTAAATTTCAGTAGCAGAAAATACACTTGAATAGTAAGATATGTTTTAACTAAACAGAGAGGTTAGACACTTAGGTGGTATAACTGGAATTGAGGCTGTTTAATCATATAACTCTTATGATCATGAAATTGGATAAATGTGAGTCCCTTAGGATATGTAGCCTCTTCAGTATTTCATTAACTGCATTCATATTAAAATTAAAGGTTAAATAGATAGAAGTGGGGAACTTCAATTTTATGTCGCTGAAATTTGATGTTTTTAGAAGTTTTAATTACTATGGAGACAAAATAGTTGCATATGTTTTTAAGGCGCATGTGATTTGTTTATTTGAGCACACAATGTGTAATAATCACATCAGGGTCATTGGGATATCCATCAACTCAAGCAATTATCATTTCTTTGTGTTAGGAACATTTCAATTCCACCTCTTTAGTTATCATGAAACATATAATAAATTATTGTGAGCTGCAGTCACCCTATTGTGCTACCAAACACTAGATCTTATTCTTTCTAACTGTATTTTCGAACCCTGTTAATGATCCCCTTCTTATTCCCCCTCTTTCAAAATTTGATGTTTTTAAAGCAGATGTTTTCTCCTGTATTTATCTATTTTGGTTTGGCAGCTAAAATTTTCTTTTATAACAGTCATTCTCAAATTGATAATTCAAAAATCTCTGTGGTTTTACAAAATTCTAGAATGTCTATGATTTCCAACTATTAACAAATTGTATTCTAAATGTGGCCATACTTTGAGTTAAAAAATATGTCTACAGTCTAAGCCTTGAAAAGAGACAGTGACACTTGGATTGTATTACAATACTTGAGTCCTGTTGAAAGACTAATCTCTGAAGACTAATTTAAAAGTAGAACATCTTCCTATTACACATTTTATTATTAGTTTTTAGCCATGGTATGCCATTAATGTTATGTATCAGGGAGTAATCTACATTTATTTTGTATTATCTTAACATTGTTAGATTTTTCAAGGTAGATGTGTGTAGTTTAAAAAAAATGATAATGAGACTAAGTTAATGTGTTTTTGTTTCATAGTAGGTAATTTTTAAGACTTGTTTGTTGAGTTATAATTTATGTACCATACAATTCATTCATTCAAAGTGTTCATGTCAATGTTTTTTAGTAAGTTCATGGATTATTCAGTGTCACCACTACCTAATTTTAGAATATTTCCATCTGACAGAAAGAAGCTTTGCACTCATTTTTACTCTCCATTACTCCTCAAGTGTTCTCCCATAACTCTAGGTAGCCATTGATCTGCTCTCTGTCTCTATAGATATGCCTATTTTGGACATTTCTTATACTTAGAATTATACAATATATGGTCTTTTCTTACCGACTTCTTTCACTTGATAAAATGTTTTTAAGATTCATCTGTGTTGTAATATGTATTGTATTCCTTTTTAAGGCTGAATAATATTTCACTGTAATGGATGTACCAAATTTTGTTTATTCATTTGTCAGCTAGTTAAAAAAACATTTAAATTATTGGTACCTTTTGACCATTATAAATAATGCTGCTATGAACATATGTATACACATTTTTGTGTGGACATAGGTTTTTTGTTTTTTGTTTTTTTCTTTTTTTGAGACGGAGTCTCGCTCTGTCGCCCAGGCTGGAGTGCAGTGGCGCAATCTCGGCTCACTGCAAGCTCCGCCTCCCGGGTTCACGCCACTCTCCTGCCTCAGCCTCTCCGAGTAGCTGAGACTACAGGCGCCCGCCACCATGCCCGGCTAATTTTTTGTATTTTTAGTAGAGACGGGGTTTCACCGTGGTCTCGATCTCCTGACCTCGTGATCCGCCCTCCTTGGCCTCCCAAAGTTCTAGGATTACACGCGTGAGCCACCGTGCCCGGCCGGACATAGGTTTTTATTTCTCTTGGGTATACACTTAGAAGTAGAATGGCTGGGTCATTTTGGTAACTCTATTTGTAAACTTCTAGGAATTGCAAACCACTTTCCATAGCAGCTGCAACATTTCATATTTCCACCAGCAATCTACGAGCGTTTCCACATCTCTATAGCCTCACCAGCGCTTGTAATGATCTATTTTGTTTTTATAGCCATCCTAGTGGATATATAGTGGCATGTCATTGTGGCTTTGGTTTACATTTCTTTAATGGCTAATGATATTGAGCATCTTCTTTGTACATCTTCTCTACTGAAATGTCTATCGGATCTTTTGCTCATTTTTAAATTAGTTATTTGACTTTTCATTATAGAGTTCTAAGAGTTCTTTATACATTCTGGATGTAAGTCAGTCCCTGGTCAAGTGTATCATTTGCAAATATTTTCTCCCATTCTGTAGGTTGTCTTTTCACATTCTCAATAGTGTCCTTAGAAGCACAAATATTTTTAATTTTCACGTCCAATTTATCTATTTATTTCTTTTGTTGCTTGACATATCTATTGGTATTGTGTCTGACAACCCATTGCCAAACCCAAGGTCATGAATGAACATTTTCTTCTAAGACTTTTATAGTTTAGTTTCTACGTGTAGGTATATGTCATCCATTTTGGGTTAATTCTTATTTATACATGAGATAAGGGTCCAGTCTAATTCTTTTGCATGTGGATATTTTGTTATCCCAGAATAATTTGTTGAAGATTGTATTACGTTCTAATGCTAATTCTCTTACATCAGCTGGGTGTCTTGTAGTTCAATTCAATCTGACGCTAACTATTCACAGTTAACATCAGCTCCTACAAACTCAAGGACAAGGTCCTCAACAAGACTGTCCTTACTTCAAAGGTCAACTGCAAGTGGGGTCCCCAAGCTACCCTTACTTCTGCTTGGCAGAATTGGCTACAAAACTGGGAGTTCCTAAGAACCCCTTTAAGGTTTGATAGTTCACTAGAACAACTTACCTATCTTACAAAAAGTGCTATACTTAACAATTGCCATTTTATTATAAAGGACTTAAATGAATAGCTGGATAAAGGGGTACACAGGATATGTCTGGAATAATCTGGAGCACAAGTTTCTGTCTTCATGGAGTTGGTTGCAACACCCTCCTGGTACATCAATATGTTCACTATCCTGGGTGCAATTCAAGCCTCATGTTCGTAGTTTTTTTGTTTTTTAAGATGGAGTCTTGCTCTGCTGCTCAGGCCGGAGTGCAGTGGTGTGATCTCGGCTCGTGCAACCTCTGCTGCCCAGCTTAAAGTGATTCTCCTGCCTCAGCCTCCCGAGTAGCTGGGATTATAGGCATGCACCACCATGCCCAGCTAATTTTTGTATTTTTGGTAGAGATGGGGTTTTGCCACGTTGGCCAGGCTGGTCTTAAACTCCTGAACCTCAAGGTATCCGCCCTCCTTCTTGGTCTCCCAAAGTGCTGGGATTACAGGCATGAGGCACCACACCCAGGCTCATGTTCAGAGTTTTTATTCAAGGTATTTATTACATAAGCTAAGCCTGTAATTGGCCATGTGACTGAACTCAATCTTCAGATCTTCTTCTTTCCCCAGAGGTAGGAGGGGACTGGAAATGCCATCACTCTAATTACATAGGATTTTTTTTTTTTTTTTTTTTTTTTTGAGGCGGGATCACACTCTGTCACCGTTTAGCCAGGATGGTCTCGATCTCTGACCTGTGATCCATCCGCCCTCTCCAAGTGTGGTTAGGCCTGAGCCCCGGTCCCCGACAACCTCCCCCATCCTGTAGGATATCTGTGGCAACAACCCTGTGCCACCTCATTAGCATAACAAAGGCACATCTATGACTCAGGGAATTTCAAGAATTTCTGAAACTCTGTGCCAGGAACCAGGGACAAAGACCAGATTTAAAAAAATATATTAATACCTGTATGACAACTATTCTTCCTTCCATTGACTTGTCTGGGCAACCTTATCAAAAGTCAACTAGCTGCAAATGTATCGGTTTATTTCTGTACTCTCAATTCTGTGAAATTAGATCTATATGTGTATCCTTATACCAGTACCACTGATGTCTTTTTTTTTTTTTTTTTTTTTTTTTTTGAGACAGAGTCTTGCTCTGTCGCCCAGGCTGGAGTGCAGTGGCACTATCTCGGCTCACTGCAAGCTCCGCCTCCCAGGTTCATGCCATTCTCCTGCCTCAGCCTCCCAAGTTGCTGGGACTACAGGCGCCTGCCACCACGCCCGGCTAATTTTTTGTGTTTTTAGTAGAGATGGTGTTTCACCGTGTTAGCCAGGATGGTCTTGATCTCCTGACCCTGTGATCTGCCCCCCTCGGCCTCCCAAAGTGCTGGGATTACAGGCGTGAGCCACCGCACCTGGCACTAATGTCTTAATTACTGTAGCTTTGTCATAAATTTTGAAGTTGAGAAAGATACATCCCCTAACTTTTTCTTTTTCCTTTCAGGATCGTTTTAGCTATTTTGGACTTTTTGTATGTCCATATGAATTTTAGGATCAGCTTGACAGTTTCTGTAAAAAAGCCAACTGGGATTTTGATAAGAATTATGTTCAATCTGTAGATTAATTGGGGAGTATTATCATTTTAAGAATATCAAGTTTTCTCATCCATGAATGTGGGTTGTCTTTTCATTTTTTAGATATTCTTTAATTTTTTTCAAAGATGTTTATAGTTTGTGATTCACAAGCCTTCCACTTCTAATGTTAAATTTATACCGAAGTATTTTATTCTTTCCATGCTATTATAAATGGAATTATTTCCTTGATATCATTTTCAGAATGTTCATTACTAGTGTGTAGAAATACAATTGATTTTTATATACTGATCAACTATCCTGCAACCTTACTGAACTTGTTCTTTGGCTCTTATAGTTTTTAAATTACTTCCTTAAGATTTTCTAAGTAAAAATAATAACGTTATCTACAAATAGCGATAATCATACTTCTTTCTTTCCAGCCGGGATGCCTTTTCTTTCTGTTTCTTATTTAGTGAACCTGTATGAAATCTCTAATAAAATGTTGAATAAAAGTGGTATGAGCAAACATTCTTGTTCCTTATTTTAAGGAGAAAACAGTTATTGTTTTGCCATTAAGTATTATGGTTGTAGATTTTTCCAAGATGGTCTTTACTAGGTTGAGGAAGTTTCCTTCTGTTGCTAGTTTGTTAAATGTTTTGATGGTTTTAAAGCAGGGTGTTGGATTTTGTCAGATGCTGAAAAGCATCTATAGAGATATTGTATGATTTTTCCCTTTATTAATATGGTATGTTATATTATTTGATATTTATATGGTAAATCAACTTTGCATTCCTGGGATAAATCCTACTTGGTTATAGAGTGTAATTCTTTTTGCCATTTTATGTACTGTAAAAGAATCTAAATATTCCAAAATTATTTAGGCTTTTTAAAATGAAAAATAATATAAATTAATAAATAAAAGTTGCACAAGTCACCTGGTCTTATATTTCCTCTAGGTCTGCAGCTCTGGTATGTTAGACCAGTATTTCAGAAGTGGAATTCTATTTTCCTGAAAGTACAATTTGAAGTATTGTCATTAAAATACTGACCTGCATAATCTGGTTGATAATACAGGACCAACCTAAGACAAAAAATTGATAAGCTTTTTATGTATACAATTTTAATATGCTTGTTGCAAGATCCCACATATAATTAATAAATGCTTAAACGTCTTGAAGTCATATAATGTAGTCATTTTGGTGGCCAAACCTTAAAAAGCAGACAATAGCTGATGAACTTCCCCATATAAAAAATATTCAACAATCACAAATAAATAAGAAAATCATAATAAAATAGCTATATGTATTGAAAACTTAGATTCGGGGTTCATGACAAGCGTCTGAAGCCATTTTGTAGATTGGGAAAATCAGCCTCCAAGAGGTTAGATAAATTTGCAAAAAAATTCCCGGAAATCAATAATTAAATTCTGCTTTGGTGACCCTGCAGTCTGTCTCTGATAAAGTGACTACTTATAGAGTGTTTCTGTTTCTGATTTTGTTCTTCCTATTGTTGGTATTTTTGCCTGGAAATTATTCAGTGGGTTTATGAAGTATTTATTCTTCTATAACTTAGTGTCCTAGTACAATGTAGCACTGTGCTTTGCTAAGTGCTTATGTATTCCATAAATTTTATTTCATAAATTTATACATATACATGTATTCCATAAATTCTATAAATGTATGCACATATATATTCCATAAATTTCAGTGCCCATTAGAATGTTTTGCATAAAGTATTGTAGCTCTAAGTAATATTGCATTGTATATATATTTGAAACTATCATGGACTATAAAAAATGGTTGTAATTGTCTCAGTAAAACTAGGCTTAGGATCACTTCACGCTATACACACACACTTGTGTGAGTGAGTTCGTGCATCACACATGCGTGCTCACATGACTGAATTAATCATATGATGACTTTTAAGTGATTTAATTGATATGGCTCCAAAATAATTAGTTCATATTTTTACATTTCAGTTGTCGCTGTATCTTGAAATGTCATTAATAAAAATTTTTTAGTTTTTCATTGATTTTTCATTCATTGGCCACTAACTGGCACAGTCATATGAGTTTGATGTTGTTTTATGGCTATGAATCTGGTCTAGAAAAAAATTATTACAATGAAATTACTTAATATCTTTTCCAACATTTTGCAATAGAAATCTCATTTAACTATTTTTATGATTTTCAATTTTTTTATTTGAGTATTTGGAATTACTTTGATTTCTCACTTAATATTTTCTTTGTGTCAATTTTTCTTCCTTTCTTTTTTATTTATTTATTTATTTATTTTTTTTAGCATTTCAAGAAATAGATAATATCAAGGACACCAGGACACCTGGAGTGGGAGAGATTGGACTGGGAGACTCAGCAGGTCAGGACATTTACATTACCATTTGCTGGTCATTCTTTTGCCAGCAGTTTTACAATTCTCAAGTCTCTTGCCACTTGCTTATTTCTTCCGTGTGCTTGAGTTGTTCTTGGTTTGTAAATTAGGAATAACACTAATAATATAAGAAGCTGAGCATTTGGGTATCTTCCTTTTGTAGTTTGAAAATGAAAATAATAATTTAAAAAACTATCAAGAATAGAAAAAAAATTTTTACCTAAGTTACATAGATGCCCGAATTTATATTTTTTCTATGTTTTCCTTGTATAAACTGTTTTGAAATGAAACTTCTTAATGACTTTCCCTTAATGACTTTTAAGAATCAAATTCTTAAAACATGTAGAATGTTAATAGATATGTAATTGTAGTGGGGGCAACCCAGGTCATGAAAGTCGAGTTTCTTCTCTTCTCTGCCATATAGTCTGTGCTGGGGTCCCCCTCTAAAAGCTCTTGACACTCTTCAGAGTCAATCTGTTTGCCAACACTAATGGTAACTACAGAATATTGACTACCACGTATGAAATGAAAGTTAATTAAATCAATTTCTATGTAAATAAAAGATCTCAATAGTCAAAGACTCTCCTGGGAGCATTCAGCAGTCATTGTGCAAGGTTAGTTTTAGTCACATTTCTCAGTAAGCTAGAGCCACACTGGCCTTTGAAGTCCCCATTGCCATGAATGTGGCTAATGGCTGTGTGTTCATTCCTTGGTCCAGGGAAGTGTCTTGGTTGTTTCAACAATGCTCACAACTCTCACTATTATTGCTTAGTTATGAGTGAAGACTTGGTGGTCCCCTCCTTCCTTGTAACCCCTCCTTCCTTGTAACCCCTCCTGTGTTACTGCTTCCACAGCTCCCCTGGAGCGTGTCTTAGCTCCTCCACATCCAGGTCTTCTGTAGAACAACTACCAGTGGCTTTTTCAGTTTTCATTATACAGAGAGATAAATGTCTTTGTCCTTTAGTGTGATCAGATCTCTTCAATTAAAATGACTTACTCATAAAGGAACTAAGCTTAAAGTTATTCTATCTGGATGCTTCAGGGATTTTGTTACTTTTTAGCATGAACATTAGGACATTAGGGATTGGACAAATTTTTATTGGCATGTACCTTGAGAGAACACTGCTTACTAGCTTAAAGGGAAGATAAATTTCAACTATATCTTCATGCAATGCATATGCTTAACTCTCTGCTTTTAGCTAAATTAGGTAAGAGTCCTGCAAAAAGCTGTATTTAAAATGATACGCCAAAGTAAGTGTGTCTGCACTGATTCTTGCAGAGTTAAGAACCACTTTTCAATGATACTTTGATAAAGAGTATTCTGATGATAAACATTCCCAAATTTTTAGTTTGCAAATGTTATGGAAATAAACATTAAAACCAAATAAGTTGAAGCTAACCGTGGTGGGTGTTCTTGTCATCCAACTATTATATAAATATTGACTTTAAATTGAATACACTTGCTGTTTGACTTTTGCATGTTTGGAAGCAAAATCAAGAAGGAAGGGACAAACATCTCATAGATCCCTATAGTCTTATGAGATAGAAAGAATCTTGGTCCAATCAACTTACTTCACAAGCCTAAATTACTATTCTCTGTCACATGAAACATTAGTGACAGAACTAAATCTATGTTTCTTGGCATGATGCAAGTCTACTACATTATGCTACCTCACAGGTTATGGAACACAGATCATTCTGCATGCTACATTATGCACACACATAAAAATACCATCATATTTTCCATTTTGCCAATTTATCATTTGATAAAGAATGCTATTGGTACTAACACTTCACATTGGATTATACTAATATTCAAAGAAATCAAGAACTTAAAAATGTTTTTGATAGTGTCATTTCCCTGGTGAAGTTTTCTGTTTAGCTAGATGAAATAAAAAGATGATGATCCATTCATTTATTCATACAAGGAAAATTCCTACTCTCTCAGAGCTTTAATTCTTATGGAAGAAAACATAAAGTGAAGATTTTGATGTGTATGTCAGTGGGGATAAATACTAAGAAGAAAAATAAAGCAGGGATACTAGAGAACACTGAAAGACCACCTCAGATACACTGTCTAGGGAAAGGCTCTTTGATAAGGACAGAATGAAACAGGGGACTGAATGCAGTAAGAGAATAACTTTAAAATGTGGGGGAAGAGAGGTACATTCAACAGAAAGAGGCAGTATGAAGAGTGTGCTTGGTGTGTTGAAGGAATGGCAAGGGCAGTGGCAGGAAGACAGGAGCAGACAAGTGAGAGATGACACTATAGACGGTGAGTGGTGTCCATCATTTACAGCCTGGTAGACCATAATAGGACCTTGACTATTATTCTGAGGGAGATGGAGATCATTAAAGGAATCTTAGCAGATGAGGAGCATGTTATGGTTCATATGTTTTAAGGATCAGTCTCACAAGTTGCGTACATCATTTAAAAAATGTCCCTTTATAGACAGAATCTAAATTATGAGTACAAATAGATTTAATAATGATTAGGGCAACATTGTCTAACCAGGATATTGACTGATGATTGTGTTCAAGGGGCTAATGTTAGATAATACAGCTGTCTTTTTTCTTTTGCATGTCTTTAATTTGCAGAATTCTTTTGAATTTGAATTACGGTTTTTGCCTTTGTATAATAACATTGTTTTATAATAGGGACCTCAATGATAATGATATATAATATTTAAAAATCATGTGCATTCAATTAGTTGCTTGGCACAGCTGAATTTCTCATTTGTTTGCCATTTATAATTTCAACCCAAACCACATAGCTTCATATAAGTCCAGAAACAAGTCCTAAATTTTATCTCCTATTTGCAAGGGAAGATGTTTGAAAATTTTCTAACTCTTTTATTATAATTATCCCAATCCATGAGACTATTTATGAGCAGGAAACACAGAGTAGTTGAAACAAATCAGTTTAGTATTAATTAGCAGGCATGAATTCTGGAGGCAGCTCTGAAACCTACTAGCTGGGTGACTTGGCATCTTTGACCTCTGTTTGCGTCCTCCATGACCTATGGGAGAAGTTCAGTGTTGTTATTGCTGCAGTTCCTTCACATTTGTCAAGCCATTGTACACATATTAGGTAGTAAAGAGAAAATGAGTGAATAAAGAGTTACTTACATTAGAAGTAACCATTTATAATACAAATGAGAAAATAAGGGATATGGTTTCATGTAAATAACAGGATAAAATCCATATTTATTTTCAGAAAATTATTAGGTTAAAGTAGATATTATTGATACTTGGAAGGATTATTTCTAAAAGTATCATTTCTATCATGTGAAGAATCAAAATAAATATTTAAAAAGTAATTTGGGAGGTGGGGAGTGCATTCTAGCAATCTTGTGGCAGCAGTTTTCAATTGCCAAATAAATATTTACCAAAAAGTTTTCACATTTCTAATCAATGCATTAGAAACTATTTAAAAACTCTACCTATCTAGGCTTAGATTTTCATGACTTGCCTATCAGAATATTCATGCAACAAAAATATATACATACATACCTGCTTATGAATATTTAATATTATTTTCCTAAAAATTATTCTAAATTCTTTCCTTTTCAGTCATAAGAATAAGAATCATTTTTATGATTAATCTGATAAATAACAAAATTATTCTTTGACATTTTTTTGAGAAGGCATGCCTATTTCAACTTCACATATTCATCTAAGATTGTTTTTGAGTCTAGGGTGATCCTGTCACTTTCTGCCACAGACAGTGGAGGAAATTCTCCACTCCCATAAGAGTTAGTTCCTCCTACGTTGCCTGTTCAACAAACTTTGATTCTCTTCTCCAGTACCTTCAAATTCTTCTGCATTACTAGAAGCAAAATATTTAAACACGCTCAAATTTCTCATCTAAAAACAAATAAAAACTTTTTTAAAATTTTACTTCTTCCTTTAGCTACCACTCCCTTCATGTACAAATTTCCCTAAAGCCTTATCTTAAATTGTAGTCATTTCCTTTTCTCCTTCTCAATCCTCTACACTCTTCCACTTCTATCATGCCAAATCTTGCTAAGATCATCAATAACCATTATCATGCTAAATCCAGAAGGTATTTTTTAGTCGTTGTCTTATTTCATCCTTAGTTTCATTCAGCTGCATGAATGACTTTCCAACCCTCACCCCGTTTTTTTGGTTGTTTTTGAAGGACTATCTTCCCTCTGCTTTTCACTTGAAAGTGAACCTGTCTTGTTCTCCACTGCATCCTTAACACACTATTTAAAGTGCTTTGCTAATAGCATGTGCTGAATAGATTTGGCGTGAAGAGCTATAGCCAAATGAATACAATGTGAAATCCAATGCCATAAAGGCTGCAAAAGATCTACAAGGTGACAGTGTATAAGGCTTCCTAGAAAAGTTTCATAGACAAGACAGTATTTGAGATGGGCTTTAAAGGATGCGTATAATTTTGCCCAGCAGAGATGTTGGACAGTGGGAAGATTGCCAAGGATATATTTAAAGCTCTGGTGTCTTATGTTCCTCTTGGGGTTGAGTTGGGAGGCAACACAGGGGATACGAAAGGAAAATAGTGACTATAAAGGTAAGTTGGGTTCAATAATAAGACTTTGAATCTTATGCTAAGTGGTTTGTCCTAACTCCACAGGACTTGGGGAGTCATTAAAACTTTTTGTTTGTCTTGGGAAAGTAGGGTGATGATGAGGGATGTGCCTTGGATTAATTAATTATTATGATGTCACTCTGAGGCTGATTGATTTATAAACTGTATGGCTGTAAGAAGGAAGACAGAATACTAATGCAATCATGAAGTAAGAGTTCAGGAAAGTCAGACATGAGGTGGTAACTCCAGGGTGTTACAGGATACAAGCAGAAATCTGAAGATGGATTCCATAGGGTTTGATGTCTTCCTAGAGTGCTAAGCGATCAATTTCAACTTTGAATAATGGAAATAAAGGCCATGCAATTCACAGATATAGGAAATCACAAAAAGCAGTTTGTTTTTATTGATTTATTGTTTTTTTTAAATTTTTGTCAGAGGCCATGAGTTGTTTTGAGAGTCTTTATATTTGAGTTACCAATATTGATATATTGAGGAAGCATTCCACGTTGGAGATTCTGGAACCTGGCACGAGAGTTGCGATGCAGCTATATGAATTTAAACTTGATGCTGAAAGTTGCCTCCTTAGTGGAAGGAGGGCGATCTAGACTGAGGGGATAGCCTGCAAGACGAGGGTGCTGAATGCCATGTAGAATTTTGAAGATCACGTGAAATAGTGGAAATAAAAGAAACTCACGTTTGAGTTGTAGCTTTGCTGCTTTGCAAACTATATGGTTTTGAAGTAGCGTTTGGTTTGTTTATTCATTTATTTATCTTTAATATCTGCCCAGGGCCCTCCTGAGTGGTCTGCAAACAGTAAGCACTAAATGCGGGCTTTATTGGCTCACTAGGATATAATCATTTCTACATTATGGATTTTTTTGAAGTATCGAAAGTCGTTTGTGTATTCATTCATTTATTCATTCATATATTCTGAGTCTTACTCTGTGACAGGCACCCTTATTATATTGCCTGACTTCTCCTCCGTCTCATTTCGTGGGTAGTATTTTCATTGGTTCAACTTGATGATATTGTTCTCAGTTATAGGAAAAAGACTGATTGATTTAGATCTCATCCATCTATAGAGTCATGCTCAGACTACATTTCCTCCGCCTCAAGTTGGTTGAGATAGCTCCAAAAGGAAGTGATGGCGAATGTTGCCTTTGCTTTTACAATAACAGAAAAGAATCTTTCTGCTGATTTCATTTAGATGCTTATAGTAAAATATTTAACTCACAAATGATTTAAATCATCCTCTTTAACAGTAGTTAAACACACTGATGTTACGGAGATCTGCCAAACATAACTATTATCATATGACTACTGAGAAGTTTTTGGACAGAAGTGCTTATTAGAAGAGGGGAGCCCTATTCCCTGAATGCTGAATGAGTGCTTGCCTGGGGTGTCCCCAGAAATAGGAGCTGACACAGGTGTTCGGCACAGTTGCTTACGGCTTCCCATCAAGAAGGATGGGAGGATCGTAGCACTATGGTTTGTGGCGCTCAGCTTATTTGGCAAGCAGTCAGCTCTGGCTGTGGATTTCCCTGGGGAAAATAAAAGCCACAGGGAAGTCATCAGTGTGACCTTCTGCTGGGTAGTTGGCACACAGTTGCACCACAGGAAAGCCTTCAGTTGTCATTTTCTGAATGGAGGGAGATCAGGTGCTGATGGAGGCTCCCCATCCAAGCTGGAAGGTGGAGAGGGAAACCAATATTGAACAGAAGCTTACCAAATAATTCCCAGTCATAAAGCTTTACACCAACGGATCTGCTGATAAAAGGGATTCTTGCGGGGAGGCGGTTCATGTTTTTGGGGGGGTTTCTTTGGTTCCGTAAGCATAATTACAAGCTTTCCTATTGAAGTCTGACCCATCATATTGAAATGCTGTCACTAGTATCATTAGCAAGTAAAGTGTTGATAACATAGTCAAATGCACAGCAGAGTTCTGGCTCTTAAGTGTCTGGACTAACTCCCAATATTAGGAATAGGAGTCAAACTGCCATCACTTTTCCTGTGCTAACAGACGCCCTGCCATTAGCAGTCTGAAGGCAATTTTAATAAAATACATAGCCCTGCTGAGTTGGTCTCAAAAGATAAATATGCAATGCAGAAAAGAAGCTTTTGTTTAAAAGTAATTATTTAAACTATGTATTACAGGTATTTTCTTTTACCAGTAAGGCAAATGCTATCAGAATTTCAATAATGATTTGTTGGCTCTTATCTAAATAATGTGATATTGTCATTTCTAAGAGTTAAAGCAGCGCTTATTTTTACTTACATACAACATGAGGGCAGATTGGACCCAGGTATCATGTGCATGTGTTTTACAGTTGATATTACATGTTTGGGTGAACAATGTTGTATTCTTGGACAGATTTATGGAAATGTAACAAGCTGGTGAGAGAGCTCTGGGAACTACAGACTTGACATGCAAACACAGATTAGAACAGGAGGGCAAAGAACATCTTTTTATTTTCCCTTTGCTGTCCGAAAGGAAATCAAATTTCAGTCTTTTAAAAGCTCTTTTAATAGGATGCTTGTACATAAACCACATTCACAAGGGTATAATAAATGTGTGCATGTATCCGAGGAGCCAGAGCTTTGTTCACCAAAAGGTAAAAAGCTCAGAAAGCTTTCTTAAGAGTCTATTTGGAAACCATTGAAGCCACCGCCTTTTCTTGCCTTCCTACTAGCATGAAATCCTTAAATTAATATAGAATTAGCTCTGTCCTTACTGTAGGCAGAGTGAGAACTTGCTCACCTAAGTGGGATGCAAGGGGCATGAGGAAGGTTCCTATTTTTCTCTGCTGCTCTTTGGAATGAGACAGACATCAGTTCAAATTCCACTCAACTCCTTTTTATCATGATCTATCACCTTAGGCGAGTTATTTGTCATCTTTGTCAATCCTCATCTATAAAATTAGTATAAGAATAAAATGAGCCTTGTATGATTGTTTTGAGGATGTAATAAGATGACACGTAAAATATTTGGGGTGGTGTCTGGCACAGAAGAAGCACTCAGGAAATGCTAATTTATGTTTGAATGAGCTATTAACAACATTTTATCAGGGAAAGCACAATGTTGAACATTGTGCTAGGAGTTGGGATAAATACATTAAGTAATACATGGCTTCTACTTCAAAAGTATAAAGCCTAATGCAAGACAGGCATTTAAGCAGATAACTTAAGTACTGTATGCCACTTGTTGTAATGTGAGTATAGATCTTGGGGACGTAAAGAAGGCAGGGCTTAATCTTGGCCATGGGAAAAATTACTGCAAAATCTTCTTGATTTGTTAAGCTTTCAAAGAGAAGACGCTAAGCTGTATAGTTTCATCCTGAGCTGTTGTGATCAAAGCCAACTATTTTTTTTTTCCAAGAGTGATTTTTTCCCAGCTCCGTGTTTTTTCTGTTCTTCTTCCTTTACATTTATGTAAACCTTTTCCTTAATTGTTAGCACCATGGTTAGATGATATCTATAGGCAGTGAGAGGAGGTAAACATGAATTAACCATTCAAATGCTGCTCAGCATCTTGCTAGAATGATTTCAGGGAGAGTTAGAAACACAGGCTTTATTCTCATACATTGCTAATGGGAATGCAAACGGGGAATGCAAACTGATACAAGCCTTTGGGAGAGAAGTTGGTGATGTCTAAACACATCTACATACACACTGAACCTTTTGACCCAGCAATGCCATTTCTAGGAATTAATCCTGAAGACACAATATCAACAATATTAAAACTAGACTGGGTTGGGGGTGGTAGCTCACGCCTGTAATCTTAACACTTTGGGAGGCTGAGGCAGGTGGATCACTTGAGGGCAGGAGTTTGAGACCAGCCTGGCTAACATGGTAAAACCCTGTCTCTACTAAAAATACAAAAATTAGTCAGGCATGGTAGTGGCCACCCATAATCCCAGTTACTCGGGAAGCTGAGGCATGAAAATCACTTGAACCCGAGAGGTGGAGTTTGCAGCGAGCCGGAATTGTGCCACTGCACTCCAGCCTGGGCGACAGAGTGGGACTCCATCTCAAATAATAATAATAATAAATAATAATAATAATAGAAAAATAAAACTGTATACCCAAGATTATTCGTCATGGCATTGTTTATAATTGTAACATATTAAAAACTATCTAAATGTTCATGCAGAGGAGGGTAGTTGAAGAAAACAGAGTGAAGAACATCATCTGGAATGGGAATAAAATAAGAAAATATATATGTGTCTGCTAATTGGAACCAAGAATAGGAAGAACAAACCAGAAATTAATGAAACTGATTAATTACACTGGTTGGGCCCAGGGGAAGGGGATAGAAAGAATGGGAATAGGGAGCAAGAGTGAGGAGGTGATAGGGAGTGACATTTATCTGAATGGACTTTTTTGGTGTAGTTCTGATTTTTGGAACTGTGTTAATATTTCACGTACTCAAAAAGTAAATAATTGAAGTGAATTAGAGTATTCAGGGTACCGCACATGAAATATTAAAAAATAGCAAGAAAACTTAACTGTATTCTTAGGAATTACAGATGAAGGAAGTGGATAAAAAAGAGCTAATCTAAGTAACTGCGAAAGAGTAATTGGAGTTTAGACTCTAAAATTTTCTTTAAATTTACAAAAAAGAACTATTGTACTCTTATCAGAATATTTGTATTTCACAAGATATGAGTGAGTGAGTCAATTTTTCACAGGGGTGAGGTTTAGCATTTCCAAAACTGCTTCAGATATCTCACAGGATTGTGGATGAGAGCTATTCTCTCTGTCAAAGAAGGGAAGAGGGCTAGAATGAAGCCTGGTTATTAGATTTTTATCTTAGATATCAGTAAGAAAAATATGTATCATAGATATACAAATAATGAAATGGGAGTATATGCGTATGTTCATTTATATATTTCCAGCTCTATCTGCTGAGAGGGCCTAGAAGCATTAACACCCCAATAGTGATGAGCACATTTAGTACCTAGTTCTTGGTTTCTAAATACCATTCTCTAGCAAAAGAAACCAAGAATCCTTGTAGAAATGGATGATTCCAGGGCCAGGACCAGAAACATACATCATAAGAGTCTGGAACATCTTGTGGTTCCACAAAGTAGGGAAGGAGTAAACAATGATGAAAACATTGAAATAATGCAGGATCCACCCTGAAGTAGCTTCCTATTTCCAAATTCGGGACATTTGAGCAAGAAAATGATGAAAGTAATAGGATATTCTCAATATAGTCCATAAGGTTGTAAGAAAGTATTGAACGAATAAATAAGTGAGAGAGAAAACAAAGCTCTTTCTTAACAGTAAGAATGCCAATTAAGAGGAATGATGGAAATAGAAAGTCACCATTTGGTAAACACCACAGTCATAATAGTTTCAGGCAAGAATCATCAAATGGATGCTAAATTTGTGGGCGAGAATATAATGATAAATAGGATATTTACAGAGCGTCAACATATCTCCTCTCAAAATACTTATTAATTATAAAAGGAAAGTAGTAACTTTACAGTGGAAAAACCTGGCAGACACCACCTAAAACAAATGATCAAAGTTAACATCACCAGTAATGAGATATATCAGCATCATGTGCCTCTCATATGATTCACTGAGAAAGGCACAAAAAGTAATTTCTGTCATGTTCTTGCCAAAAATGCATAACATGAATTTAATCATGAAGAAATATCAGACAACCCAAAAGGGACATACTACAAAATAACCTGGCAGGACCCTTTAAAAGTGTGAAGGTCATTAAAAACAAAGAAAGATTGAGGAACTGTCCCAGATGGAAAGAGATGAAGAAAACATGACAACTAAATATTGGCTCATGGTCCAAGAAAAAGACATTAGTGAGTCAATTGTTGATATTTCAGTGAGGGCCATAGATCATCAAATAGTATTGTATCAATGTTAATCTTTTGGTTTTGATGATTGTATTATTGGTTCTATAAGATGTTAATTTGTGGGAACCTGGGTAAAGAATATATGGACACTCTGTACTATTTTTGCATTTTTTAAGCCTGAAATTATTTCAAAATGAAAAGTTAAATTGAAACATAAAAATTGTGTGCTTTAAATAAAATGTATGTGTGTATTATCCATTCATCTTTATTATCCATTGCTATATAAAAGGATCACTTCAATAGACTCTAGGAAGAAAGGAAAGTTGTAATAGAGTGATAGGTATGTTACACTGTGAACTGGGTCCTATTTTGTTATCTTGCTCTGTCACCCACTGTGTAAGCTCCGGGGATACTTTCTATACTTTTATATTTGCTAGTCTATTTGCCAATAAAATAGAAATAATGATCTAGCAAGACAGTTTCTAATTATTCACACCAATGGAGGAGAGCAGAGATGTCAAGTATGGGGCCCACAAACAATAATTTTAAGAAGCACTCAAGTGAAGATCAAGATTTAATGCCAATGAAGAGTCAAGTGTATTCTGGTAGATGTAAAACTCCAGATATATAAATGTTTTCACAGAGGGAAAGCAGAGCTAGTACATTAAGTTCCATCGATGTGTGTTAAGAGATCAGTAATCAAACAGAAGCTGGAAAGAAAGTAAGGGGCACAGTATTGGTGCAGCCATCCAGTCAGTCTCCAAGGGCCCAGGTTAAGTTAAAAACAATGTCTGATGACTCACACCTCCCAAAGCTTGATGGTGCCAGTGAGATGGGGGTAGTACTCACTAATACTCTGTGACAACATTAAACGACTAGGGTAAAGGATCGATAGCAACTTAAGAGTTAGCAGAGTTCTGTGCAACACCAGCTTGTTTTCACACACATTGATGTTAAAAAATTTTGTGTTCAAAATCGTTACAAGATGTCAGCAGAGAGATTGACATCATTAACTATATTTTATAGATGAGGAAACTGAAATTCAGAGTTTCTCAAATTATACTGCTAGTAGAGAATAGACTTGCACTCTAGACCAGGGTATTCATTTGAGTCCTTGAACCTTTTAGCATCAGGAAACTCCCTAGAAGTACATGAAATGTTTGTGCATAAGATTATGCAGGTGCATTTTTTTTTCCTGAGAAAAGGATACAAATCAAGTGATTTTATCAGATTTTCAAAGGAGTCTGTGACCTAAAACATAACAAAATATAAAATTTTCTTTCCACACGAGTGCACAACATGGAGTGGAAATACTTTTGCTGGACTTGGGAGTATATAACTCTTATAGTACAAATAAGAAGCATCAGTACGAAAGTAAATGATTTAATAGAGAGATTCAAGGACTTGCCCAAAATCACAAGAGTTAGTGCCTAAGTAAATCCAGAACTCCAGCTGCTCACAATTTCAGGGAAGTGGTTTTCCTATTGACCATGTTATGAATGGTCAGGCGTATAGTTCTGTGATAGTCCCTCCCTGACCAGGGAGGTGGAGGTCTGGTTCCCAGGTCTGGTATCAGTGGAGGACGTCAGATCCAAAGGAACCTTGAGCAGCAACTGAGTTCCAATGTTCTGCTGAGACATCGATTAGCATTTTGAGCATACGGGCGATTTGAATAAAATTCTGTGGATTGCTTGAGAATAGGTGGAATTAGGAAGTATGGTAGAATTATTTTACCTATGTGGAAAGAAAATGTCTTTTAAATATGGCAGAGGCCTTAGGGTGAGCATTCTGAATGTGTTGTTTCATCTGGCACCTGCAATACCTTCCAGAGTTTTAGCTTCCTAAATTACTCTGGGGCATTAGAGAAGATCCTTCTGTCCAGAGATATTGTACTTCTTTGGAGAATGAATGAGATTAGAGTTTCTATGTGGCTTTGACATTTGCCAAAAAGGTTGCAGTATCCACAGACACCCAAATATTGTCCCTATATATGAGTATGCGTGTTGTCACGGCAGCGTAGATCAAATTCAAAAAAAAAGTAACACTTTACTATTACAATCAGAGTTCCTTATCATTCATGTATATGCACACGTAGTAAGTATATGTATATTTGACTTTCAAACCCAAGATTTATAAAAGACTTAAGATGTATTATAAAGATCTTACAAAACTCAAAATTTAATCTAATCACCAATGATTGAGAGAGTAATAAGGACTCTAAGAGCTGGCTAACCTTATCTAAGTCACTGCTTTTGTGGACAAGGAACTGAAGCTCAGAGAGGTTAATTTTTGCATCATTTTACACAGTTAATAAGTGACAGAGCCAGAAAAAGTACCCAGATTTCCTGATTCCTAGCCCAGTTTTCTTTTCACTATGGCATGGTGCCTTATGACACATATGAGATTAGAGCAAAATTGTATTTGTTGAAATGCATGAGAAGTGTTTTGGGTCTTTTGATGATGTTTTGTGGAAGGAGTGGGGTCATTCAGTCCTTGATTTTTTTCCCCCAGTTTTACACTTTAAAACTAATAAATGAATAATATCCTTTATCTATTTCAAATTAGTAAGATTCTACTGATTTTTTTTCTTTTCAACAATCTGCCTATAGTTTTGGAAATTACTGACTTCTCTCAGAATAAATGTATGCATACATTTGAGTTACTAACTCTTGAGTTGTTAACCCACTAAGTGACTAATCTAAGAAATCACCTCTCTTGTTAGGTGCACTGGATTGCAAACGTCTTTTGATAATACTGCAGTGGTAGTGTAGGGATTTGCAACTGGCAGGCAGGAATTGAATTGCCATCATTTGGCTTTAGCAGGAGTTAGAGTCTTGTCTCCAACATAAGCATGAGCCAAGGTACTGTCTCCTTTTTTCTAATTTTAGTTGGAACCATTGGCACTGATCTTACCTAGACAGACTAGTGTTATTTCTACCCTGCACAATCTGCTGGGATGGGCTCTATTCCAAGCCATTCAGTTGAACTTCTCCCCCTGATTTACCAAACAGAGATATGATTGGATGTTGAGGTTAGAAGCTTTCACCCTTTTCGTTAGAAGTCATCCGTTCAGACATAGAGATTCTAAGTTTAATTGGTTCGATGTATGACTCAGAAAGAATTGGCTGTTATGACTGAAAAATGCAGCATGCTTTAATTGTGGGTCAGGAAGTAATTACTGCGACATTTTGGTGCTGGGACTTAGATATTGATACATTTAACTGTACAGGGGTGAGCAAAAAGGTGAGAAGTGATGTCTACTTTCCAGCCCTCACCTATCTTATTCTGGAACAGACACATTGTGCAATTGTCCTGTCATGGTCTCTAATCATGGGCATCCATCCCTGCTGGCATCTCTCATGATCTCAGACAGAGCGGCCGTGCTTTGGCTCATGTCTGTATCCTTACCACAATCCTCAGTGAGACCTCATCAGGCTGGCAGTGCTCTCCCTCGACTAACTTTCCCACCATTCGGATGAAAAGGGGGCATCCCAGCCTCTCGTACCTTGATCATTTGTGCAGCCACGTCTGTACTCTTTTCTCCCTGCTTTAGTTTGTCATGGGATGTCTGCAAGGCTGCCGTCTCACTGGAGTGCCACACGGGGAGCAGGCCATCAGTTCTCATTTGGCCCAGAGCCCAAATATAAAAGGGGTTTTATTATTTTTCTATCCCACCCAACCTCTGTATACTCTAGATTTGCCCTGCAGGAATTAAAAGTGTAGTGACCTCATACTAGCCTGTAAGGTCACATTTTCCTGGTGAATCTTTCTTCTCCCTAAATCAAAAGTGCCAAAAACATTAGCAGTCTTTTGCTATTACACATAAACAGTAATTTCTCGTATGTAAAAGCACAGGAGTTTTGTTCTGTTTTCTTCTTTTTTCTGTGGTTGCTTGTGACGCAAATGAGAAAGACTGTTCGTGGAATGAAGAGGGTTAATGAATCGGGTTATTAGTTCATATATCATCATGCAGAGGTCTTAGTGGCAAGTAGACGTGACACATACCCTGCCCTCCTGGGGCTTACAGTGAGTTCACATGGAATTTATTGTTTTTTTGTTATTCTCCAAAACTATAGATAGAAGCATACCCACAAACAGCTCAATAGAGAGATCCAGATAAACAACTCGAAATAAAATGTTTAAGTTGTATGAAAAAGAGGACTTTGAAGTGTGTATCACTTCCCAAATATCTGTTTGAAAAATAGCAAATCATTATCCAAGTGGAAAAGAATGCTATAAATTTAAACCATTATTCCCTCCCCCTCCCCAACCCCTCCCTCTCCTTTCTTTTTATAATTGTTTCTGTTCTCATTTTGGATAGCGATTGTGGTAAAAGGTCTGTGTTCCCTGCGCACCGCATGCATTGCTAACTTTTGCCTAGTTTTGAACAATGGATGAGCTGCTCTCTTATGTGTGAGAGTGTGAGTAGCCCAATAAGATTAATAATAATAAATAATTATGAAACACTTAGATCTTGTTTTATGTGTTAGATGGAGTTTGTCAATTATCAGAGTTCTCGGTGCAGCCCTTTGAGATGGGTTTCACTATTATCCTCATTTTACAGATGAGCAAGTTCATGCAGAGAAAGAGAGAGTGTGTGTCTAAGAGCACACGATGATAAGTTGGCAGATCAGGATTTTATTTGACACCAAACTGTGAGTCCCTATCACTTAGCAATTGTATTCAGCTTCAAGTAACAGGAACCCGAGTGACAGTGGATACACGGATGCAGTCCAAGCCAGCTGTCTCCTCAT
This sequence comes from Hylobates moloch, assembly GCF_009828535.3. NCBI lineage: Eukaryota > Metazoa > Chordata > Mammalia > Primates > Hylobatidae > Hylobates > Hylobates moloch. Next base: position 22,773,369 of record NW_026652283.1, on the reverse strand, counting down.
GCTATCAGGGACCCAGACTTCTAACTCTCTCTTCCTCCGCACTGGGGGCACATCTTCACGCTAATGCTCACAAGAGGGTGGGTAGGGCTGCAGCAGGCCACTGTTAGCTCTTCTCTAGTAAGGATGTGGGAGAAGCACAAAGCACAGAGCAGCAAGGCCAAGGCAGTCAGGGCTGTCCCCTTCTAAAAGGTTTCCACTGAATCCCGCCCCCACTGCCATTTACATCTCATTGCTGTAAAGCAGAGTGCTGTTTATCAAGCAGGAGCCAGGGAAGGGGTATTGGGTGGCCATTTAGTGTTCTCTGCTACAGCTCCTAGTCCCCTGTATGACTGCCTTTTCCAGTCTTAGTATAAAAATAGGGATAGAGAATATTGGTTTTTTTTTTAATTTAAAGTCAGCCATAAATTTTCCTTTGTCCAGGGTTTCCTTCACAGTTATGCTTATTAGAACACACACATATAGGCCCACATCATGTGTCTCTTGACTAGAAGGGTACTCATCTTCTGACGGAATATTTTATATAGCGTCTTCAGCAAATATTTGGCACAGACCTGCTTTTAAAGGGCTATTAAATTGATCTGGAAATGAAAACCTGAGGCATCACCCAAGATTAGAGAAAATGTCAGCCGATTGAAGCTTCTTTCCACCTTCCAAAATGCTAATTGACAAATGGTTAGTTATGAGGATAGAAATGTTTTCCTATAGGCTAGGCCATTCTGAGTTGTACATTTTTCCTCTTCAAGCCTGGTAAAGCAAAAATTATCTATCAGAATGTTATCTGCAGGAAGAAGTATGTTTTTAACTCCAGGAGGCTAAAATTCCATGAACTTTTTTGTTCTTTTGTATCCTAATGTTTGTTTTTGTTTTTGTTTTTTGTTTTCTGTTTTTTGTTTTTTGAAGACAGGGTTTAGCTCTATTACCCAGGCTGGAGTGCAGTGGTATGATCTCGACTCACTGCAACCTCCGCCTCCCCGGCTCAAGCAATCCTCCCACCTCAGCCTCCTGAGTAGTTGGGACTATAGGCCTGCACCACCATGTCTGGCTCATTTTTGTATTTTTGTAGAGATGGGGTTCTGCCGTATTGCCCAGGCTGGTCTTGAACTCCTGGGCTCAAGTGAGCAGCCCTCTTCGGCCTCCCAGTGTGTTGGGATTATAGGCATGAGCCACCGTGCCTGGTCCTGATGTTTGAATATAAACAAGAGAGGTACTTTTAAGCAGTGAGATGGATTGGTTAAAGACTGTAGTAAAATATAAAGTGTGTGGCTTCTTCATCTGATTGACCCCCCCCCTTAAAAAATTAACTTTATTTTTTTTTGCTACTCCAGTTTCTCCATTTAGAAAATGCTGTTGTATATACAGGACCTGTCCATAGAGTTTATTTCAGTAAAATACATTACAATAGTATGATAATTCACGGGAATTCTAACTCAGCACTAACTCAATACTGTTTTCTTTTTGTACATTGTTACTGTTTTATCATGTCATTGTGAGTGTTATTTACATACGATTTTTTAATTACAAACCGATCTTCAACTACTTTATTTCAGAACCACATGCTTCACAGCAGATAGTACAAAGCTGGGCACAAACCAAATAAATACTTATTCACAGTTAATGGGCCAGGCGTGGTGGCTCACGCCTATAATCCCAGCACTTTGGGAAGCTGACGCAGGCGGGCCAGAAACTCAAGACCAGCCTGTCCAACATGGCAAAACCCCATCTCTACTAAAAATACAAAAATTATCTTGGCGTGGTGGCGCAGGTATGTGATTCCAGCTACTCTAGCGTCTGAGGCAGGAGAATCGCTTGAACCTGGGAGGCAGAGGCTGCAGTGAGCCAAGATAACGCCACTGCAGTCCAGCCTGGGCAACAGAATGAGACCCTGTTTCAAGACACACACACACACACACACACACACACACACGTGCACACGCACAGAGTTGATGTATGGAGACTAAGCAACTAGGATGTTTCTTAAGAGTATTAAGTTGTTCTTAATTGTTAACATCGATGTATTTTTTAATTGATTCAAAATGTTGGCTGAATTTTAGGATTTATGGACTTTTCAGATTCATAAAATTCTGTATATTCTTCTCAAATTTGACTTAGCTCCATAAGAGCAGGGGGAATCAGCATATGTAGACAGGAGGGACATGCAGTTTGGACCACATAGGTCCAATACTTCCTCTTTTTTTTATAACTTATAAAATTCTAGTTAGGCAGATATGTTGAGTTCTTCTCTTTCCATTCTTAATGTTAAATTTGCCAAAGGTTGTTATATGTACAACGGAAATATGTATGATAAGGATGATCAATACAAAAAAACTTTTGCCCTAATCATTTGACTACTTCATGTGAAAGTATTCTTTGGGCCTAAATTAGCTGAATAATTGCCTCGGTTCTCTTGTAGTTTGTATGTTGAAATTGTGACTCTTGTGTATGTTGAAATTGTGACTCTAGAACATTACTAAGAATTTTTCCACAACAGAAAATAGACTGAATTTTAAAAAATCGATGATTATGAAAAATTTGGTGATTTCCAGAAATATGAGTTTACTCGTTTAAAATAGATGACTCAGTATAGAATTTCATGTGATAATGTTTTTCATTAGTATTCATGATCTGATCCTAGAAATATTTTCTCGTGTTTTTTTTTTTTTTTTCCAAAACAATTTATTTTAGACTGCAACTAGTAGATAATCGCTTTATGTTTTAGGGAAAATAATCGCTTAATTATTGTAATCCCTCAAACACAGTATTGGAACTTTTACCATGACCATTTCTAATGCCAGCCCCACAGTATAGCTGAATCTTGCCATCAAGTTTACTATCTAAGGAATCTCAGTCTTCTTTTCTAGTTTATGAACTACAGTAATTGACAAAAGGGATTTCCAAAAGATAATTGTATTGATTAATTCAATTTCTGGGTTGAGCATAAGGTTGTAAATTGGAGATCATTCATATACATTCAATACAAAGGGAGAATAGTTTTTTAAGTCTTTTTTTTTGACATATTAAATGATTTATGCTGAACTCCTAAAAGCTTTCCAGCCCCACAGAGCTTCAATAGACGTCTAATGGAGTCCTGAATGCCAGCCCTGTTTTTGTTTCTTATACAGTAGGTGGGAAACCTTTAACTAGCAGGATGAGTCTTTGTTTCGTTTCCATTGAAAAGCTCATGGACTAACATTTTAGGACTTCTAATGTTTTGGTAAAAAGTTTCCTGATATGACAAAATATAAATATATTTATAAAAGCTTAAATATATAGATATGTTGTTCCCAAGTGTAAGCATACATTTTTATCAATCTATTGAACCAAATCCAGTTTTTACACACACACATATCTATCTATCTATCTATCTATCTATCTATCTATCTATCTATCTATCTATCACCTACCTACCTACCTACCTACCTACCTACCTACCTACCTATCTGGGTAGATAGATACAGACACCTGCATGTTGTGTGTATGGGTTCCATATTTATTATATGTTAGCTGGTTGAGTATTTCATCAGATAATAGGTTCTCTAAATACAGAAGCTGTTTTATCCACTTTCCATCACCCCTCACAGAGTATGATACAGTGCCCTTTACACAATGGATGCTAAATTAATGGTTGTAGTCAATGGTGACCACAAGAATACACATGTAATCAGAGAAAAATCTACCATTTGACTTTGTTACAGGTACATGGGAAAGATGTCACTTAAAGTTCTTTTTATTGTCAATTAGAACTGTTTTATCCTTATCTGGTTAGATGGAAGCTAAGCTCTGCCACTTCTGTATAGTTTTATTTATAATTGTGAACATGTAGAGCCACATGAGGCCATCAATCAGTAGAGGGATGAGGGCCCAACAGAATTATTTCTGTAGGTGGCCAATTTTTTTTCAATCAAGGACAGCTGAAAGGTCATGATTAAAACAGTGATTTTCCTGAAATTGTAAGTGACTGTTAGTGACTGTTTTGCACAAAGATGTCAAAACTACTTTTTTCTCTGAAAAAGAAAATTATAAGTTCTTGAAAACGTTGGCAGTGTTCCAAATTTCACTTGCACTACTGTAATGTATTTTAATTATTGCACTTGAGTCAGTTTCTTGAAAAATATAAAAAGCTAAAATAAGTTAGTGTGATAGTAGGCATACATAGATTAAACAATAACCATCTAATGCCTCACTGATATGTACAAATTCATTACTCAATATTAGCCAAACACAAGGATTGAACAGTTTGTGCTCAAAGAGAGTGCATAGCATTAATTTATATTCCTTTATAGAGATGAGGAATGAGATCGCTATATTTTCTGTTAAAATGTGGTAGTGATACTTGAGATATTTCAGTAATTTGCTTCATGTAAACCAGTCTGCAAAGGCAGCCAAGGATGGCAAATGTTTCTGTCAATTTCTGTAGGTGGCCCTTTAGTCTCTGAGTCAGGATTGACTTCAGTCCCTGGGTAGTGGCAGGGAGGACTTACTGCTGGTTGTCATCATCTTTCAGATGAGGTGTGGACATGAGGTTCTAGCCATTTGTGGTCCTTAAGGATTCCTCAGAACCTTTCTAGCAAGAGGATTTTAACTGCAGTGTCCTGGTCAGTTTCCAAATCGAGTAATTACATTCAGCCTCTTAATGTCTTCCTGCAGGTTCTGTTTTTGTTTATTTGTTTGTTTGGGGTTTTTATTGTTGTCATTGCTGGGATATATGGCGCTATATAGTTTTGTGTGTGTGTGCATCTGTCTTTGGTTTTAAGCTGTTGTGTGCTTTTAAACTTCCTTAGACTATACCAGAACAGAACTGAAGAATTTTATTAGATGCATATTATTTTAGCCTGCATTAATAATTTGTGTTCCATACATTTACTCACTGTTTTAATTTTTTTCTTTAAGAGACACATATAAAGGACAAATAAAAAGAAATAATGGCAAGAGAAGCAACAGATATGGTAGCAGATATGGGCTGCTCTGTAGGCCATGGTTCAAACATACCTGCTCTCCTTTACCTGGGGGAAGAGGCTGGAGGGCAGGGAAGATGAATGACAGTTGCTGAGCATGCAGGGGGGATCATAGGAATCTATACAGTGTGAGTTCATTTAGAATGAAAAACTGGTAAATTTCTATCTGAGCCCAAGAATGTCGTGGTTCATTTCCATGTTAATTGTCAGTCTTTTCTCCCATTGATAAGCACTTTAAATTTGGATTTGTAAGGCAGCAGGATGTATCTTTGATTTTGAAAAGCAATATTTTGATATGTCATAATTTGATGGCTATGTTTTGAACTTGATATTTCATTCATGATCATTTATTGTAATCTACAGAAAGATAAAGTTGTATAAAACCAACATTAATTGTATGCCAACCATATTACAAGAACTGCATATGATGAATTACTTTCGAAGATACTTCATCTGGTTCAGAAAAACACACTGCACCAAGTAGTTATCCTATTATATTCCTACAGGGTTAAAAGAGATTTTTTAGAACATTTTATTGTTATTTTATTTATTCAACAAGAAAAATGATAAAATGAAATTCAAAATAATTTAGTTCTAACCCAAGCATAAATTTTGTCCATTAATCTGAAAACCTACCCTGCTAGTGGCAGTAGGAAAAGCCCATGAGTCGGAAGAACTGTTGTTCAATTCTGGCTCATACAAACTCTGTCATTTCCCAGCGAATAAGTTGCTTAGCTTTCCTGTCTCAGTTTTCTGCATTGTGAATAGGAATGATTCTTAATATATTTGACTTACCTGCTTACAAAGTTTTAACTAAATGGTAGCAAATACTATACCTTGTAAAGTAAACTTTAAGCTAGAATATAGTACTTTTATCACTAATAATTTGTCTTTCATCATATTGGTTTTATATATAATCCTTAATTAGAAATTCCCCTTCATAGCTTTCCTGGAATCTTGGTTTGAGATTAAACCTGATCTCGATTCTGTATGATAGAGCTTTGATCTTCCCCAGAGCAGTATCACTGCCTCTGAAATGTTCTCTTCCCAATACTGGATAGTTTTGCTTTTCTCTAGTTCATCATTTTACCATATCTAGGACACATAGGCTAAACAAACAAAATAATCCTTCCCTGCCATCTCTAGTTATCTGAAAATATCTGTTGTACCTGACAGAATCAGGGCCCAGTTGTCACTGGGAGAATGGAAGGCTGGTCATTGAGAATTGGAGAAAATCACCAACAAGGAGTAGGACATTGGAGCAGATTATAGCAATATGTGGAAGCTCGTGCATAAAAAGCAGCAGATGACCTCTGTAGGAACGTATAAGGTCAGACAGGTGCTGAATATCTAGCTATTGGCCTTAGCAGGTATCCGGGGAACAAGGCTGGAGCACAGGGACTGGAAGCTCCATCAGCTGATGGTGAGCAGTGGTCACACTGCTAAACCAGCCTGGAGCAGCAGGAAGCCTTGGCACAAGCAGCAGACTCTCCCAAGACACTAGATCCTCAACCCAGATTAAAGACCCGATAACCAAATAATTCAGGAAAAAAATCGTGGAAACTAAGTGCTGACTCAGGAAAAGAGCAAAACACTAAAATTAAGTTATTGACGCTGCTTAAAACCAGGATCCTGGCTGCTAGAACTATGAGGTCTGCCTGGCTTTGGGGCCAAACAATGAAGCAGCTCGAATCACCATCATCCTCTTTGACTTTCTTACTCTGAGATCTTCTCATGCATACTGCTTATCTCACCCACACAAGGCAGGAAAAGGGAGAATTTAAAGCCAGGTGCGGTGGCACGCGCCTTTAGTCCCAGCCACTCCCTCGAGTCCAGGATTGCTGCAGCCATGGTGATATAGCAAGACCCCACCTCTTAAAAAAAGAAGAAGAAATTCATATAATTTTTGAGAACATAATCCTCATTCTCTTCTTTTTTTTTTTTTTTCACTTTTATCTTAATTAAAAGAAGGTTATTTTCTATCTTATTTGGTTCTGTTTTCTCCCAATTATAAACTTTCTCCCCTTGGAGTTGCTGTAATCCATATAAAGAGGTTATGCCATAATCCATTGATTTAAGACATGTGTAGCACATTTTATCCTATAAGATTGGGATGCATCTTAAGTTGATGGTTTATCATATTTTAATTGCCATAGTATTTTTTCCTGGTGACACGTGAAATATTGGGTTGTCCTCAAATTAATGGCATCTTGGATGAAATACCAAGCTTACCTAAGAGTCTTTTACTACCAGCAATGGCTCCAAATATGATCCGAATCACAGAGACCAGAGAATGTCTATAGTGGCACATGATGTCACTGACACTGAATGTCATGAGGCTTCATAGAGCCCCAGTTGTTAGTAAAATCCCTTGAGTTCCTAAGCCACCTTTTCCACATCTTGCCACAGTTCCTTCATATAGGAAAAGAGCCATCGGACAGGGCTTTCCAAAAGAGGAGACCTCTGTATAGGTTTTTAAGAAATATTTTGTGTCTTAAATTGTAGGAATGCATCCATTGCATCTGATATCTCCTTTACCTTGATAAGATTTTATGAACAGAGTTTAGATAATCCCTCCATCTATAAACATATATATGTATGCATCCAAAAGTGACATTCTGGAGTTTGGAAATGACACAGGGTCTTCTTTCTTTAGCGGATCCATTTCCAGCATAAGAACTTTTGGGTAATATTCATGTATTTTTATAATTCTTGATATTGTGAAACTCAGGCTTAACTTTGTGTTTTCTATGCTATTTTGGTTACTATATTCAATAAAATTTTTCATCTTTGCCTAAAATAAGCACAAATTTGTGACTGGGACAGTGAATAATACATGAAACTTTTTAAAATTTTTCTTTGTCTACATGAAACAGATACTTGCAAGGTAATGATATCATTCCTGGAATTTCCTCTTTTGAATTAACATATATTTTCATTCTGCCACACAGAAGCCCTTCTTCCCCTATTGTAAGAGCTGCAGGGTATCTGCCATTGGTAAGCTTAAAATTTGGAATGTGTCTCAATATTGGAACTTGTCTCATTATGTCCTAATATTTGGACAATGTCTTGATTTCATGATTTTATAAAGCATATATACATAAAATGACATATCAAATTTTCATAGGACAGAAATAGTGCATAGAGCCATTGAGAAAGAAGACACAATATGACTTTACTGAGAAAATGAAATGAGGGATCTGAGGGTAAGAACTAGAATCTATAAACTAAGAAAACAACAGCTGTTTATGGAATTGTGGGCTTTGCTATATTGCCTACCCCAGATACAAAGATCTCATTTTGAAGGCAGTATCAAACTTCCACTGAGGAATAATTGGATGTTAGTATGAGACCTCCCAGATGAGACTTCAGAATACTCATACTTACTTGGGATGCCCGCTTGGAAACTATCTACTCATTTAGTACTATTCATGATTGATGCAGTATTAGAGTTGATATTTGAAATCACCTATCATCAGTACCCCAGGAAAACCATATGTGTCCTGAATATCACTTCTTACTTGAATATGAGAAAGAGCTCTCTTATTTAAAAATGAAGAATTCCAGAGTTTCCAACTTAAGAAATTAAAGGACGAATGAGGATTTATTTAATATTGATGGATCCCTGGCTCTCAGGCCTTTCAGGTATTGGAGAACGGCCAGTATTTCACCAGTGAGGAGGCAGGGAGAGACTCTGGATGCTGAATGCCTGTACTTGAATAGAAATTCAAGTTCTAACAGCCATCACAAAGCCCTGACTACTGAGGAAGTTTCCAATAATTGCTAATGACAGACAGACACACATGGGAAAAAGTTACTGTGGCAAAAATGAGATGGGATATGGTAACTGAGATAGGGCATTCAATTTAGGATTTCAGTCCTTGTAGGTAATGTTTTCTGGTGGAATATGTCTTGGACATGATCACTGAAGATAACGGGATATTATTTTGCCACAAATCATTTTTGGAAATCACTTTCCATAACTACACAACTGCTTCATTAGAGGATATGATATATAGATCATCATCTCATCTGGAGCATTTTGGTTACATTTCACCTAATTTTCCTGCCCCCAGCCTGTTCTTATTGTAATTCATTAGTACAAATGGGTTAATCTTCCTAAATCACAGCTCTGGTCTTGTTACTTCCCTGCTCAGAAATGGTTCCCTGAATGACCTACTGAATAACATCTAAACTTATTAGTCTGATGTTTAAGACTCTGTGGTTTGGCCTCGTCCTTGATGCTGTAGTCAACTATGTTACTCTTTATTCATACTTTGCATTTTTCTACTGTTTTTTGATTTCTACTTGATTTCCAGGTTATTTTTACGTTGACTTACTGTTTTCCATATTTCTACATACTGTTACCCTTTAAGACTCAGTTCAGATGTACTTCATTTTAAAATCTTCACTCATTGTTTTAGGAAATAATGCCTTCTTTTTTCATTTTTAAGTATTGAATAAATACTTGTTGCTTGATAAATTTTGTTCCTCTGTACAGTCTATACATAATAGAAATATCATTTGCTATTATAAAGAATACAAATAGATTGGATAAACAACAATACTGGGGTATAAATATTTCAGAAATTGATTATGCAGGGGGCTCTTTGTCACTTGTGGATTTTCCAAAACTTTGCTTTTCTCCTTTGTTCTCATGCTACCTAACTCTGGCTCTTTGCCTTGTTCATTTAAATTTTAGCTTAGGAAGTGCACAGGAAGAAATGAAGCATTCAAATTACTTGAAAAGAAAAGAGAAGCATTCAGGCTTTGTTCACTCCCAGCTTTTGATCATAACTATAATTCTCTGCAAGCAATCCAATAAAACTTCCCATTGAGTTGCACTTGTGTTTCCTTTGAGCTTGAATTTACAGCCTACTATTGGTAGATTAAAAATCCATTAAAATCTATAAGAACAGCAGAAGTTACATATTCCTTTTGCTGTAGTAAAGATTTTTCTAAAAGATTTTACATTAAAACTCCGTTGCTAAGTAGTGATATTAATAGGCGATTTTACAGTCAAACTTGACTTGTCCTTAAGCCATGGAAGGCTGCACAAGGAGTAGCTTCCCATATTCTATGAGATTGAATTTTGGACAAATGACTGAGACACAGTTGATTTTTCTTCTCATGTCAGAAAGACAATGCTAGACTCCATTAACAAACAGCAGACAACCTCAAAGATAAGTGGTAATACAGAGGATAGTTGGCAAAGAACATGTTAGGAAGGGGTGATAATAGATTCAGAGAAAGAGTGTCCAAATAATTGTCCTGTAGATAGTGAGAAAAATGAAACTAGGGAAAGGGCGAGAGGTCCGGGATAGAGACATAAATTGAAACTAATATGTAGATAAATGGTAATGAAAAGTCACAATGCCCAATTTTGTAAAAACACTCAAAGTGCAGTTATGAAGCAAATATATTTCTGTCTGTGCCTTTTCAAATTGATACTTTTCTTTGATGTAATACTTTGTACTTTTCTATAAGTTAACTTGCTTTCAGCATCTTAATATTTTTGCAGATATTTAACAATTAAATTTAAAATCAAAAGCAAGAGATATGATACTTGCAGCTCAGAAAGCGGCGGGACTTTGGTGGGTTGGAACGCAACTCTTCTTGCTGTTGTCCCAGGTGTTTTGTCATCAACCAAGTCTTCGATCAATCAATTACACAAATATGACACTATTACATCTTTCTTCTGGAGTTATCTTTGTATTGGTCTAATACTCATGCTTCTGAGCCACCCAAAGTAAAAGCCCCAGGTAGAATATCTATGAGATGGGACTAATTGTGCTTCCATGGTTTACCTATCTCAGTGGCCTGCCCTCCTTGCCCTGTGAAATCAGTTTGGAAACTTCCCCTTCTTCTTCTTCCTGGTGGTCTTATTAAACTTTTCCAAGGTTTGATGGTTCTACAAACCAGAATTTCATTGACATTTTCACCTACATTTATTTTTTTTCCAATATGTTTTATCGTGTTTTCTTTTTTACAAAAACATTTTATGTTCGTTGGAGAAATCCTAGGGGAAAAAGAGCAAAAAGAAGAAAATAATTTTTAAAATATGCTAATTCTGCCAACCAAAGAAAATAACCAGCAAGATTTTGGCATATAGTCTTTGTTTTAAAAAAGATAAATTTGTATAAGATATAATATTTATTAATAACACATTTTTAATAGAAACTCATGCTGTAATACTTTTAGAGCCTACTTTTTTGTTTAAGGGCATACACTTTTTTATAGAGTTAAGTATTCTTTATGCTTGATTTTCATATCAAAGTATTTTATATTCTATATGTACCAGAGTTAATGTATCCAATCCCTTGTTTATGGGCAATTAGTTTTGCTTTCTATTTTCTGCTTTCTATTCCCATTGCCATTCCTGGAGTTATTATAAAGCCCTCATCTCACCTTATTTAAATGATTTATTTCAATATTGCTTCAAATGAGTGCTTGTGTTGAGTGAACTATCAAATCCTTGTAGAATAAGTTAAACAGCAAATACAAAAACAAACACCTCTTAAGATTGTGGCTTGTGTAAAGGCTTTGATGACTTTCCATTTTCTTCAGAACAATTTCTCAGCATTCATGTAGGTTCTTCTCTAATTTACTCATGTTCTACCTTTATGACTTAACCATTTAACCTATGTTCACTCACCTCATACTACTCAGAATTCTCTAAATATTTTGCTACCTTGATGTCCTTGCCGGTGTTTTTTTTTTTTGTTGTTATTGTTGGTTTTGTTTGTTTGTATGCTGATAATACCTTTTATTTTTGTTTCTCTCTAGTAATATCCTGCTTATTCTTAAAGATAAGCTTAAATTTGCCTTTCTGATTATCTTGACTGACTCTCCCAGTCAAATTAATTTCTCCCTACTCTATGCCCCAATAACCTATGGTTGCTGTCTTTCTCATGTTATCTAGTTGAGAGCATAGTATAATAAGAAGCATATCCTGTAGTCTTTGGACTCTTATAGTCCTGAGTGTGAAACCAAAATTCATCTCCTATAATTTCTCCATGTCAGTTTCAGCGCTCATTCATTCAACAAATGTTATTAAGTACCTTCCATGTGCCAGACCCTGTGTGGAGCTTTGCAGTACAGTGGCAAACAAATAATATTAATCATGGATAACATTTGTTATGGAATGTCTATGTATGAGGCACTGTTTCAAGTGTTTTACACGTGTGGGCTCATTTAATCTTTACAACAGGTTCTATTACTAACCTTCTTTTAGGGCTGAGGAAATTACGGAACAGAAAAGTTAAGCACTTGTGACAGACACACAGGTAGTAAGTAGCAAAACAATTCAAACCCAGGTGGTCTGTTCTCACCTGCCCTCACTGTCAAGATGATTTATTGCCTCCTAGAACAAACAAAATCACACATAGTGTCTCCTTTCTGGAATGTTCAGGCTAGTGGGGGAGAAATATACTAAATAAATAGTGACACAGACAAACATAAAATTAGAATGTGGTAAGTGCTATGAAGAGGAAGTGTATAGCACTATAAGAAATAATATATTTTAAATAGCTTGGGGGTTAGCAGTGTCTGAGAATGGTGGGGCCGAGGGAGAGGACTGGAGTGCATCTGAGGTGGAACTCAGAATCCTGTAGGCCATGTTAAGTGATATCTATTCTAGGAGCAATGGAAAGTGATTAAATATTTTTAAAGCAGGTATTTCAAGGGTATGTTTAGTTTGTAAAGATCCCTCTGTAAGCATAGAGAAGAGTTTTCAATAAAGATGGTAATATATCTGTGTAAGGGTATAGATAGACCATATCTATATCCCATTATAATGTTAAGTGAGGAAATGTGTTTCAGAGTGTCTAGTGCAGTGTCAGGCTGGCAGTGAGCACTGTTAATGCTGATGTCTTTCTTTATTCATTATCTTATTCACTGGATCTAACACACTACTCTGCAAAGTGTAGAAAAACAATAAGTACTTGTTGATTGACTAACTGAATTAAAAAATCATTATAGAGATTTTTTTTAAGATTTCCAGAACCTAGAGATTCTATGCTTCACAGAGTAGTCCATTAAGTAGCTTTATGTGTGAGAATATATTTTCTCATTTTGAGCCAAAAATCTAATTTCCTATAATTCTATTTAATTTTGCCTTCTGGACCTGTAAAGAATGAGTACAAATCCTGTTGTGGGATACTCCTCAAATAATTGAAGGAGGTTATTTGAAATGTTTCTGTTTTAGATCCTTCAGCCAGGTAATGTTTCACCAAGACTGTGAAGGACCCACTCTTTTGTTAGCTGTACCACTCAGAGTCAAAACATTACATGTATTCTGCCCAGTCCAGAAATAATGAGGTTATTAGCATCATTATTTAGGGTGTCTGTCCTAATTAACACACCTCAAAATCACATTTAGTATTTTGAAAGTAACATGATGTTTATTCATGTTGAATTCATATTCTATCAAAATCTTATCTGAACTGCCTGAACTCATTTGTCTTTTATCCTGTGCTTATGCCATAGGTTGTGTGAATTTGGCAGCTTTACATTTATCAGTATTGATTTAAATGTAATCATTTTAGTTAAAATGTTTTTGAATAGTGATTCTATCATCTAGTGTAATAGTTGTTTCTTTAAGGTTTTTGTTTTGTATGTACTTGGGAAAATCTTTCTACAACCTTAGTTGTGTTGTTGATCATACTATCAAATAAGGTAGAATTAAAGTTAGAGCATTTATTTTACTAAAGATTTCTTTGTGGTCATCAATGTCTGCCAGATGTTATTTGATTAGCTGTAAGGCTACCTAGTTGTCCATTTATCTCTACTGTAATTTTTCATCTTATTGTTAAAAGTTCTACTGAAAACCAGAGTCAAATCTAAGGCATTTGCAGATAGGTATAATTAAAGCTTTTGAACAAAAGCAATACAGATAGCATGAAATTATATATTGTTAGTAAGGTAAATAGCAACAAAAATATGTAATGAGTGGTTACTCTGTCAGACACCTTTCTGAGTGTTTACATACATCAATTCTCACAAATTAATTGAAGGCGAGTAGGTACTATCAATGTCTACATTTTATAGATAAGAAACTCAGCACAGAAGTTAAATTAGTTGCTAAGTTCATATAGTTAGAAAGAAGTGGAGTCAGGAACTAAACCCTCGCAGTTTGGCTCCAACTTTGGTGCTCAAACCATACTGACTCAGGAATCTCAATTTTTTATGTGCTACAGGAAAACAACATAAAAATTGAAACGATGTGGCACTTTCGGGAAGAAGTTTTTGAAAATTTTTTTTATATTAGATTTTTTCTAACCTTCCATGTATTGAGGACTTTTAAAATATGTTGCTTTCAATCTAAAATAATTAATATACCATATATTTAAAATGACTTTTAGTGGATATCTACTGTCTATGAGAATAACATCAACTTAGTTGAGGAAACCCTCAGACAAATTACATGCCAGGACAGCTTAGTTCTATTCCTTATGGTACACTGGCAACATAATAGCAAATGAACAATAAACTTAGCTGTGGGGAAAGACAGGAAAACCTTTGCAGCCATTCATGGGTGTAAAAAACACAGGCATGCTGATTATGGTGTCTTCATGCATGAATGCTGTTTTCAATAAATTTTTAAAAATTGTGGCAACATCAGAGGTTTGTAAAATGGCAGGAAAATGAGGTTTTAAAAGATAATTCCAATAGTGGAGTAGTATATGGTCTTATTGGAACTTAAAAAAATTGCCTAAATATGACCTTAGAGGAATACATAATCTAGAAAACGCATACTAATAACAAAGGTGTATGTGGTTGTCTTGTATTTGGTACTAGAATATGGTTCTTAGCTTCTTTGTGGAGAAATCTCATGACTTGATGCAAATTATAATGCTGGTAAAAGTGACACTATTTCAGTAAGAACAATTTTGGGCCAGCCGTGGTGGCTCATGCCTGTAATCCCAGCACTTTGGGAGGCTAAGGCGGATGGATCACCTGAGGTCAAGAGTTCAAGACCAGCCTGGTGAACATGATGAAACCCCATTTCTAGTAAAAATACAAAAATTAGCTGGGCATGGTGATGGGCACCTGTAATTACAGCTATTCAGGAGGCTGAGGCAAGAGAATTGCTTGAACCTGTGAGGCGGAAGTTGCAGTGAGCTGAGGTCATGCCACTGCACTCCAGGTTGGGTGACAGCGTGAGATTCTGTCTCAAAGAAAGAATTAGCAATTTGGAAATTTGGATTTTTTTCTTTTTCTTTTTCTTTTTTTTTTTTTTTTTTTTTGAGACAGAGTCTTGCTGTCACCCAGGCTGGAGTGCAGTGGCGCGATCTCGGCTCACTGCAAGCTCCGCCTCCCAGGTTCACGCCATTCTCCTGCCTCAGCCTCTCTGAGTAGCTGGGACTACAGGCGCCCACCACATCGCCCGGCTAATTTTTTGTATTTTTTAGTAGAGACAGGGTTTCACTGTGTTAGCCAGGATGGTCTCGATCTCCTGACCTTGTGATCCGCCCACCTCAGCCTCCCAAAGTGCTGGGATTACAGGCGTGAGTCACCGCGCCCGGCCTAGATTTTTTTCTAATAATTTATATAATTAGGACTTTTCCAGTGAATTAGATTTATATGAGTAATCTATCATTAAAGTATGTTGGAGAAAGCTTTTAATTCACTGAAAGTGTCTTGTAGGTGAGAAGGAAAAAAAAAAAAGTCCCAATAGCATGTATTTTTCTTTTTGGCTCCATCAACAACAACAACAAAATCCTAATTTGGATAACTAATATGCTTAAGTATTCTCTGAAAAGACCTATAATATATTGGAGCTGTTTGAGTGCTCCTACAAATCATTTTGCTTTACAGCTTTGATCTTGAAATATGTAGACTGATATCTGATTTATGCTGGTCCTTCTTGTTAGATAGTTAAGTGTTCTTGCTTAAAGTTATTAAATTAAGCCCAAAGCTATAAATGGTCCCCCTTGACTTAAAGCATATGAAAAGACCTTTCTCCTTTAAATTCTATCTGCTTTAAATTCTATACTGTATCCTTTTAGTTATGTTTGCTGTGGCCTACTAACCATGTCTTTTTGTCCTTTTAGAAAGTATTTATTCACTATCATCCTCTCTTGTCATCCTTTAAAATATGTTTTCCTTTATTAATAACTATTATCTCTAAAAATTTGGGGGCCCATATTCAAAGAAGATTACCTGAAAAACCTATGGTGTTTTATAACCTATGAACGTACTTCTAACTTAATTCTACATGGAAGTGCTTCATGGAAAACAAATCTGGTAGCATAAAAGAAATGAAGGAAAAGTTGAACTTGTCTCACATGGTATACACATGGAGATGAAAAATGGGTTGGAATCTTACCTATTTGAAAAATCTAGACCATATTCTAAGAAGGCATATATAGAGGGCCATTTTTGAATCATAGTTACTGATTTTGCTTTTCTTTCCCACTGAACTTTCAGCTATCCTTATTAGCTTATTAAAGGTAAGATCACTATCTTACCTTTTGCATCTTTGCCTCCTAGAACTTAACATAGGATTCAATATATTTTTGAAATAGAAAAACAACAATAACAATAATACTAGCTAATTTTAAAATATTGCTTACCATTTGCCAGGCATGCTTTTGGGTTTTTCCAGTATATTAAATCATTCAATTGTCACAACAAAGCAGGGCATACTATGATCCTCATGTACATAGGAGGAAATTGAGACACAAGAAGTCCAAATTAAGTTGCTCAGACTCAGATAGTAAGTGGAGATAGATACATTAAAACAATATAAACAGGCAAAAGAAGAGAATCTATGGCTATTTCTGTATGTTATTGGTAAACTATAGTTTTACTATTCAGTCATTCATTTAGATGTATTTATTTTAGCCTGGTCATCCTTAGTGAATGCAAATTGAGGCAGGATTGGTTGACAGAATATTGAGCAACAGGGCAAGATGATCAAACCTATGAGAGTAGAGAAGAGAATCCAACCAAAATTAAGTAGGCATTATCTAATTTGCATTTCATGGAATCAGACCCCAATGGGGAGCCAGGTCAAAAAGTCAGTGTTTAAGGTGAATATCAGAAATGATGAATTCCTGAAAATCCCCAGTAAGCCTTATAGTTGAGACCAGTAAACCATTCCTCAGTAAGATGCAATAGAGCTAGTTTTTCCTCCAACAGTGGAATGTCTTGCTCTTTAGATGAGAAGCGGGGATGTAGACAGGTTGTGTTGAGAACCACGCAATAAGCAACATGAAAAATACTTCTCTTTAAACACCAGAATCATTCTAATGGTGAGATGCGTATACCATGAGACGCATAGGAGATCTCAGACAAATTCAACTACAAATTCACATCTCCTACGTGAGCCATGGGTGAGCTGAGTAGAATGGTGGTAGAATTATATGGGTTACATTAACTACTTAGACTTTGTCCTATTTTTCCTATATGAAAATAGTTGAAATTCTCGTAAAAATGCATGTACGATGTGAAACTGAAGTATAATGTATGGTCAGATAATTCTGAATATATTTTATGAAATAAATGTTTATGATTTATAACATAAGCAGTATTTTAATTTCTGTGCAGCTTAAATTGATGCTTGGATAGAGGAAAAGGATGAAGAAGAAACTCAGTGGTATATTAACTGAGAGAATGAAGTAAAGTGGCATAGTAACGACAGTTATAAAAGGGGCAGTGCATACCCCATTGCTGTCAAGGGATTGTAAACTTCCGGATTGGGCTAAACGAATCCTGAGAAAGGTCTGTACAGCTACGACAAGTCTTTTGACTTAGGACTTAGAAGCTTATTTGCAGTAGTTCTTTTAGGAGTTACAGGATTCTGGGGACTAATTCATGTTAACTGAATTTACAAGACATATATATATTTAGTTGAGACATTTAATTACCAAGATAACTAGAAATCTCATCAGTAGGAAGGTCTCCTTGGGCTGTTTGTTGCTATGTTTCTGAAGATTGTTTCATGAACATGGAGGGAGAAGCTGTAAAATGGTTTTAACTAATGACCAGGCATGATAGTTCCTTCCTTTGGGAAGTCAAGGCGAGAGGATCCCTTGAGCCTAGGAATTTGAGACCAACCTGGGCAACATACTGAGACCCCATCTGTACAAAACATTAAAAGTTACCTGGGCATAACTTTTCCTATAATCCTATAATTCCTATAATCCCAGCTACTTGGGAGGCTGAGGTGGGAGGATTGCTTGAGCCTGGGAGGTCCAGGATGCAGTGAGCAATGATACTACCACTGTACAACCTGGGCAATGGAGTGAGGCCCCATATCTTTTCTTTTCTTTTTTAATTAAAAAAAAGCAGATTATAAGGCCTAATATGCCTTTCTCTCCCCTAGAAGAGTTAATTCATTAACTCACAATAGACCAGAATACAGATGCTCCTCAACTTACAATGGGTGGGTTGACCTTTTGATAATCCCATCCTATCCTAAGTGGAAAATGTCAGGAATTGAAAATGCATTTAATACATCTAACCTATGAACATCATAGCTTAGCCGCACCTACCTTAAATTGTGCTCAGAACACTTAACATTAGCCTACAGCTGGGCAAAATTATCTAACACAAAGCCTTTTCAAATAAAGTGTTGAATATCTCATCTAATTTGGTGAATACTGTACCACTATCAGGAGACATAGATGGGCATTTTGTAGACATGATGGGATGCAAAAACACAAAATACAATATCCAAAAAGCTCTGGCAACACAGTGCATTGCAGAGTCTCAGTTGTTTACCCTCATGGTTGTGTGGTTGACTAGGAGCTACAGCTCACTACCACTGCCTATCATCTCAAGGGAGTATCCTACTGCATATTGATAGCCTGGGAAAAGATCGGAATTCAAAGTCTGGTTTTTATTGAATGCATATCACTTTGTACCGTGGTAAAGCCAAAAAATTGTTAAGTTGAACTATTTTAAGTCAGGACCATCTGTGTGCAATGAAATGTCAAGGTAACACACCAGGACACCTTTTCCATGGAAAATGTTACAAAAATTGATTCTTCTCCTTTGGTTGTTTTGCGTTTTGGTTTTCTAGGTACTGTTCGATTATTTAAAGAGTGCTCTACAATGTTAAATGTTTATTTAGCTCACAGTTTAAAGAACTTCAGTTAGTTATGTTTCAGGTTCCTTGATAACATTTGAGATATCTAATTACAGGTAACAAGCCCCCTGATATCATTTTTATGTGACCAACCATTTCTCTGTCATTTTTTCTGCAGATGGTAAATCCCATATACTTTACATTGATTTTGTATCAAATTCTATTTCAGACGGTTATATATACTAAAATTGTCCTCCAATTCTGTTTCTATCTCTCTGGAACTTGTCAAAGATGGGTATCATGGGGGAAAACATAGGCTTTGAAGACAGGCAGACTTAGATGAATACACTAGCTGAGTGATCATAGGACTATTGCTTGATCTCTGTCTTAGTTTCTCCATCTGTGCAATAGAAATAATTCATTCTACTTTATACAGTAGCATATAGAACAATGCCTGGCACTTAGCAGGTGCCAGACAACTTAGCTTTCTTTTCTATAAAAGGTTTTTAGGAGGAAAACAAGATTTTTTTTTATCTGAAATACTTTTCACAAGGGTTTTTAACCAAAGGGCCAAATCTGGCCTACATAATGTTTGTAAAAATCATATTTGAAGTAATTGCCAACTTTAAACATCAGTAACTGTCACATAAAAATCTGTATTTCTCACTTATCTTGAAAAAGTGTATTTTCTGGCACAGAGCTTCCCCAGTTCTGCTTGGAACTCCAGACAGAAGCTGAGTATTGGCTGCTGCTTTGGACACAGCATTTGCTAAACAGCTCACTGCAGTGCTTTGAATGACTTCTCTAGGCCTCTGCACATTGGAACTTCTTCACTATATTACCCTTATCCTAATGAATCTTCATTTCATGATATTTTCACCAAAGAACAATAGAATCCGTAAAAATAAATACTTGCAGTGCTTAAATGGGAAAATAAAAAAGTTGAGCTCTTGTTTTGTGAGTCTAAGGTGTTTGTACTTTCCAAACTGAAAGTTGGCCGACGGGATCTCAAGATGACACTGGGTGTTTGGAACTGAGGCTTCTGTAAAGAAACTTTGTTACTGTGGTTCCAAACCACATGGACACTCAATGCTGTTGACTGATGACTGTGAATTTTCAAGTGTTTTCAGTTTCACTGCCTTTGTCCTGGACTGCCCTGGAGTGTGGTAGCAATGACATACTGTTTGTAAAATTAAAGTGCTATGTTCATCCTTGAAACAAATGACAAAGCTATTCAGGATTGGTATTTTTCTGATGTTCTGGTAAGGATACTATTGAAACACACCATTAAAACAAAGTCCTGGGTCAGTTATCGCAGTGTATCTTTTGAATGAGAAAGACTCAATGACTGGTTTGACAAGAGCCTAGTGACCCTGTGAGTCTTATTAATTTTATTATCCCAAGAGAATAAGGAAAATAGGACCTGTTGTCCTATTTTCAGCCTAAAATTTTACACAACCTAACCTTCAGCCTAACCTTCAGCCTAAAATTTTACACAATTATGTATATAAGCACTATCTGAAGAGTCTCCCACATAATTTACTTATGGGAGAAAGAGGTTGAGTGCAGTCATAATTTTAATATAAAAACAACCCTTTAAATATGAAAATAGTAGCATGGCTTTAAATCCAAAATGTAGAGAGACAATTATGGAGGTAGAAACCTTGAGATCTATTTCTAGATTATCCTGGCACTCAGGCTTCTATGATATTCTGTTTAGACAGTACCCCATAAAGTATCACAGTGAATTTAAACATCACATTTGCATTTTCTAGGGTATTTATGATGATTTCTCTGAGTGTACTCTCTAGATGAGACATAGAAATATGGTGGTTAAAAGGGGTCTTTGGAATTAGATTGCTTGTATTTGAAGTCGGGCTGTGACATGTATAAGCCAGCTATGGGATCTTAAGCAAGTTTTCTACCCTCTACATTTCTTCAGTTTCCTCATCTAAAAAACGCAGGTAGTAATAGCACCTCCCTAATTATGTGAGTGAGAAGAATGAATGAGATAATGTTAATAATCCCTTAGCCCATAAAAAAGGCCCAAGCAATGCTGTTATTTTGTTCTTACCTTGGTTTAAGATGTATTTCAAACACAACCTGGATTTGAATAAAGAAGTGACCTGTGATTATTCCATTCAGTTACCAAATCTAAACTAAATTGATGACCAAAAAAAAAAAAAACAAACAAAAAAAAAAAACAAATCTTGACTGCTCTGAACATAGTATGAAGTATTACAAATTACCACATCCTAAAACAATGCTTTTGTCTATTGGTGGACAAGTAATCATCAGAAATAAGCTGTTTGTCTATAACCTGAAGCTGCAGATCTAGGGACTAGAGTGTTAGGAGGGATAGGGAATTCAAAATATGGGAAATCTAGGACATCTAAGTTCAAGATTCTCTTGAACTTCCACTTTGCCACCACATCTTTGCCCCTAATGCAATGTATGTAAGAAAATACCAGGAACAGGAGCAGACTCCCACTGCAGTGAGGAGCTTGGATGTAGCAGTGGACTGTCTTCATTTAAACTCAAACCCTCTTTAGTCCATGGATCATAGACCATATGATTATTTGCGCCAGCCATACAGTCACATTGTAGGCAATTTGCTCATTGTAGCGGGCTTCTTAAACCACAGCAGGCTGTAATGACATTCACATGTGGCCAATGATTTAGTTTAAGACAAAGTACTATGTATTTAACTATTATTTAACATACACTTTCTACTGATCTTTGAAAATTTAAATGTGTGTGCTTTCTACTGTAAATGTACTCCCCCACCCTGACTTTTTTATCTTTGAGTTTTGTTTTGTTATGTTTTTTGTCTTCCCCCAAACAGGGTCTCGCCCTGTTGCCCAGGCTGGAGTGCAGTGGCATGATCATGGCTCACTGCAGTCTGAACTTCCTGGGCTCAGGCGATTGTCCCACCTCAGCCTCCCAAGTGTCTGAGACTATAGTCATGCACAACCACACCCAGCTAATTTTTATATTTTTTGTAGAGATGGGGTTTCATCATGTTGCCCGGGCTAGTCTTGAACTCTGGAGCTCAAGTAGTCTGTTCACCTCAGCCTCCCAAAGTGTTGGGATTACAGGTGTGAGTCACTGTACCCCGACTTATCGTTTAGATTTTAATCTCAATTTTTGCTGTCTCAAGAGTTTCATTTTTTTTTTAATGGATCTTGATGGGCCTTGCCTTTAGAAGAGAAACTAGCCCACTTCATGATAGAGGAGTCATTGCCCAGGTCAGGCTGTTTGGGTCCCTTTTGTAACAGAGGCCCCTAGATACAAAATCTGTGGCATTAGGGAAGCCCTCTCTAGTGAAAACCATTTTTATTTTTAGTACAGTCTGGAGATAATGATAACCCATTCCTTATTTTCTTGGTGTATCTTACAGTCCATACTCTGGTCTAAGGGAGTCGGCTCCTCTCGTGTTGGCTCCACAAATCTTGTGTCTTTGTGTAGTGCCCACTGGAGATGGACAGGGAGTGAATGTGAGGAATATAGATAGAGATACATAGATCTACAGATATACACACACACATACAAATAAAATATGTATGACATAGATGATATATATGTAGTCTATTTTATAGATTGTAAGTGGCATTTTATAGCCTAAGGATACAAGGGATGAGGGTGTGTCTGTGTGTATTTGTGTAAGACTGTAGACCTTTGCTTCCAGCGTGCATGCGCTGTGCTTACTGCACAGGAAACTGACAGTTTCTCCACCCCTGTGGAAACAGAGCTTCTGAGAGTAGAGTACTGCTTCCAGAGAAACACTGTCACCCCAAATGTCCATTGTACTTTTTTGATATGTCCCAGTTTTATTTTTGTTTTGGGTTGCTTTTCTCTTTTATGAGGTTCCCTACTTAGATATTACACAATCCTTATAGTTGAACTGAAAATACTATGTGCAAAACTGCTGGAAAATTGTTCCCACTACATGAAAGACGTTAGAGAACTGAACAACACGGATGCCAAAAAGATAAAAATATGAGGTGAAGGGAAGGAATATTGAACTTTAATTGCCATGTACAGTATGATTCTAAATATAGCTAACAAATGTTGAAGATATTTGCATGCTCCATGTAGTTTTCGGACAACTCTGGAATACACTTTTGAGCTTTGAAGTAGGGCCCTGTGAAGGGATGCTTCCTAATCAAAATGTAGCTTTTAGTCTCTGCACATGAACTTCCAGAAGTATGACTTGTCAAGAAGACTGGCTGCAAGGTACACCCTTCCTGTTTCTGCACTTTTCTTTTTGTGGCTCTGTAATCTTGTTCATTGGGTGCTTGGTGATTATTTTCTCCATTAAGTAGTGTCTCTTTTCTTTTTTTTTTTGAGATGAAATTTCACTCTTGTTGCCCAGGCTGGAGTGCAATGGCACAATCTTGGCTCACTGCAACATTTGCCTCCTGGTTCAAGCGATTCTCCTGCCTCAGCCTCCCGAGCAGCTGGGATTACAGGCACCCACCACCATGCCTGGTTAATTTTGTATTTTTAGTACAGGTGGTGTTTCACCATGTTAGTCAGGCTGGTCTCAAACTCCTGACCTCAGGTGATCCGCCCATCTCAGCCTCCCAAAGTTCTCTTTTCTTAAGGCAGAAAAATTATTTCCTCCTTGTTTTTGTTTTGTATGTCCCCTCCCCCCACCCACCCCATTCTGTATTCTTACTAATGTCTGGAACAAGAATTGGTTTGGTCTCACTGAGTTCTCCCAGATTCTTTCTATCTCCTCAAGTAATGATAACTTCTGCTAGAAATGGCATAGTAAGAAAACAAAGCAACTATTTGTAAGTCCTTTAGAGTGTTTCTCAAAAGGTGGTGAATCTAAAATTTATCTAAGAAGTTTGTCAAAACTCGGATTTCTGCCAGGTGCAGTGGCTCACACCTGTAATCCCAGCACTTTGAGAAGCCAAGGTGGGCAGATCGCTTGAGCTCAGGAGTTCAAGACCAGCCTGGGCAAACATGGCAAAACCTTGTCTCTACTAAAAATACAAAAATTAGCCAGGAATGGTGGGGGCACACTAGTAATCCCAGCTGCCTGGGAGGCTGAGGCTGGAGGATCACTTGAACCCAGGAGGCGTAGGTTGCAGTGAGCCGAGATTATACCACTGTACTCCAGACTGGGCGACACAGTGAGACTGTCTCAGGAAAAAAAAAAAAAAAAAAAGCAACAAAACACCCTTACATTTCTGGGTCACACTGCCAAAGATTCTGATTCAGTAGGGCTCAGTGGTTCCCAGGAAATTGCATTTTTGCATGCTGCTCCTAGGGAAACATTGCTTTGTGGATCAACGTTTTCCATGGCTGGTAGTAATTGGATGAATATCTGGGATAACTTCTTATTCCTAACTATGACTGAACATCAGAATTTACAGTGGATGTTCATAAATACGCCTGAGCCTCACACCCAGAAATTCTAATTTATTAGGTTTGGTTTAAGGCCCAAGCATCTGTATTAAAATATTAAAATATCGCCTCCCCAGCCCTGACCCCAGCAACAACTGAACTCCTCAGGCAATTTTTTCTGTGCACCCAAGATTGATAACCATGGCCTTAGCTCTTAACCTCACCATGTTGCTATATGAATACTCCTCAATGATTACCAGGTAGAAAGCTGGAAAAGGCTGCATTCCTTGTGAATAACTAATATGAGCAGAAAAGGCCAGCATATCAGCTGCCTCTCATTTATACATTGATTAGGTCTCAAAATATGACAAGCTCAACTTAACTGTTAGGGAAAGAGTCAGTGAGACCAGTAGATAGCTGGAAAACAGACCTCTTAGTTTATTTCTTAAGTGTCACATCAATCTGCCCAGTGAAGTGATTAAAGGGGAGACTCCAAACTTCAACAGGATCCAGGCCCTGATTTGTTCGGGGTCATGAGCAATGGCTCGAAACCATCTTGTTTGCAGATACTTCTTTCATGCTATTAGGCTGTCAGTTGACAGACTTTGCAAGATTTATGGCTCAAAACTCAAGTGTACACATGTGTGAGAGGGTGGGACGTTGCAATGAGTTAGATGAGGTGAAAGGAGAGGAAGATGGCACGGGAGTGTGACTGTGAATACTCTGGACCACCCTTTGGGAATCCAACTTCCTAATCTCTCTCTCTAGGTTTTATCCCTTCCTCCTAGTAAACATGATTTTTAACTTCTGGAATTCCTGCTGTAGGAAATTAAAATAAAAAGTGAGACTTCTACCAGAAGCACCTAATGTATGAAAAGGTTCCTAGGGTGCTTTTAATAATAAAGTTTCATTGAGGGGAAAATAATAAAGATTTAGCATCCGTGTGCCTGGGAATTGATGACCTTTCTCATTCTCTTGAGAAAACCCTGCTTTCATAGCCTAATCGACTCTCTTTTATTGGACCTGTTTGCTTCTTTCAAACTTATTTGAATTGAAATTTCTGATGTTTAAAATCTCACTTCTTCTTCACAGTGGGTACAGTAACTTTCTGCATCTTTCTGCTTTTCCCTCAGAGATTTTTCTCTTTCTGCCAGGAGGGAATCCCTTGCCTGTTGCTGTGAACGACACTTCTCACTGATTTCCCTCTTTCAGTTCCTCCGATCCAAACTGAAACTTTCTTTTTCTTTCTCTTATCTTTCTTTTCCTTTATTTTTTTTCTTAAGACAGGGTCTCCCTCTGTCACCCAGGCTGGAGTGCAGTGACACGAACACAGCTCACTGCAGCCTCGACTTCCCTGGGCTCAGGTGATTTTCCCACCTCAGCTTCCTGAGTAGCTGGAACCACAGGCTTGCACCACCATGCCCGGCTTATTTTTGTAGTTTTTTTTGGAGAGACGGGGTTTCACCATGTTGCCGAAGCTGGTCTCAAACTACTGGGCTCAAGGGATCCTCCTGCTTCAGCCTCCCAAAGTTCTGGGATTACAGGTGTGACTCACCGTGCCCAGCCCAAACTGAAACTTTCTAAAAGGAAGTGTTACCCTATGACTCCCCTGCTTGAAGTCCTGGGACTCTCCAGGGTTTATTTAAATGCAAATTTAGTTTACGGAATTTGTCACTACTTCTAATCCCCAAGCCTGCTTACAGCACACAGACACACACACACACACACACACACACACACACTTCTCCAGCCATAGTACATTATCCCTCATTCCTCAAAGTGGCATGTTCTCATCTACTCTAGCATCTATGCACATTTTCTGCCTTTTGCTTGTTTTTGTCTTTCTCTGTAGAAAACCTCATAAACTCTAACCCTAACTTCAAGACTCAACTTAAATGCCACTTTCTCTGTGAAAATGGAAACTCCCCCTCAATCAGAGTGCATCAGGGTCCTTTCTTCTTTTTTTTTTTTTAAATAGAGACAGGGTCTTGCTGTGTTGCCCAGGCTGGCCTCGAACTCCTGGGCTCCAGCAATCCTCCTGCCTCAACCTCCCAATGTGCTGAGATTACAGGCATGAGCCACTGCACCTGGCCAAAGGGTCGCTTCTTTATATGCTTCTCTAGCCCCTATTCATACTCCCATGCTAAACATTCAGTGTTATCACTGCATTAGGATTGCTTCCTTCAGAAACCGCATATGAAAGCTGTTTCTGTCTCGTTTTTCTCCATTGCCTCATAAAATACTGAGCAAATCATAGTCAACACTTTAAAAACTGTTGGCTGGCCAGGCATGGTGGCTCACGCCTGTAATCCTAGCACTTTGGGAGGCCAAGGAGGGTGAATCACGAGTTCAGGAGATTGAGACCATCCTGGCTAACATGGTGAAACCCCGTCTCTACTAAAAATACGAAAAATTAGCTGGGTGTGGTGGCATGTACCTGTAGTCTCAGCTACTCGGGAGGCTGAGGCAGGAGAATTGCTTGAGCCTGGGAGGTGGAGGTTGCAGTGAGCCGAGATTGGGCCACTGCACTCCAGCCTGGGTGACAGAGTGAGACTTTGTCTCCAAAAAAAAAAAAAAAAAAAAACTGTTGGCCAATGAAATAAAAGAAAAAAACCAAAATCACTATTAGAAGTTTGCAGAAAAAAAAAAATAGGTCTTGGGAGCAGAGGGAAAGGCTTAGAGTAAAATAATTAGGGAATAAACTATCAAAGTTTCCGTTTTACCCCATTGCTACAGCACCTAGTTTAACAACCAAGCCTACCTAGGACCACGGTACTCTGGAAGCCCACTAGAGCAAGAAGAGCTAGAAATGGTGCTTCAGTGGAATAGCTATTTGCTAAGCCTCATTTCTAGGTTATGTTGGTTTGGGGAAGGGGCAATTATTCCCCAATTCCACATGAATTTATAACGATGTTGTAGATGAAGTAGTGTAGGTAGGTGCAGCAGTGGCTTGGCCAAGGCATCTCATTAGTGGCACTGCAATATGCTATGTCCTCTGAAACCAGTGCTTCACTTTGACTATACTGCTGAAAGCCAAATTCCATTATTTTTGACAATTAGGGAGATAACTTTGTACCATATGTATTCATAATGCACTTGATAATTCATCTATTACAAATCTTGGAGACCTTTTGTTTAAACGCAAACCAAGTACTATAAATCTCATTGGTTTGCAAGTCTTATCACTCAAATTCAAATAGGTACATGTGTGGGCTGACGGGGTGTGCAGTGGGCTGCAAATGCCATCAGAAACACATGGAACACAAGTGACAGAGGTCCTAAGGGCACATTTTAAGTCTGCTTCTCCTGGTGCGGTGTATGTCTGAGGGTAAAATCAGGTTTTCCTTATCTAGAAGAGCAGTGACTTCTGCCCTTACTCCTGTCTTCTTCCCACCTGACTCTGGGTCTCATGAGTGTTCACAAGCATGGCGCCTGGCTTCTTCTGTGGCGTTTTCCCCATTCTCCTCCTTTGCACTGACTAATGCAGAAATGTCACCAGCCACCCTACAGTTGCCTTGCAGATGTGGTGCAAGTTCCCTGTCCTTGCGCTAGCGCTGCCTGCTGTTTTGCGGACAGCAGAAGAGAGCTGCCTTGTGTTTCCAAGGTTCCTCCTGAATGCTGTGAAACCACTCTTTTATTTCATTTTTGTCTTTCCCTTTCCCCAGGACTCTGACATGAGTCCCTGAGAAAAATGGCGGGGTCAGGAAACAATCTTAAGCTATAAAACCTGCTGTACTTAAATGTGCCACTCTCCTCTGAAGAAAATTCATTATCCTTACACTTAGTTTATTAGCCTCTGTTATTGCTTTCTCCCAGGATGCCCTTTGTGGTTCAGGCAACAATACACCTAATCAACTCATTCTGCCCACCCTCCAAATAGCTGGACAGGTATAAGGCTGGACAGCGTTGAGATTGGGGTGGCGAGGATGGCATAACATAGCTTAGATCAGTCAGATCCATCGCTTACTATGTATCTATAGTGAAACAAAGTTTATAAACAAAGGGCTAGAAAACCCCTGATATCGTTGAGGGGAATAATTTGCTCAAGGCTACCATTATGCAGTATCGCACGTGGCATCCTAATCTAGGTCCTTCTAATTCCAGAGCCACTACACTTTTAATACTTCTCGTTTCTTGTCTAATTTTCTATCTTTAGCCCTAGTGCTGGACAAAACATGTAAAATACGTGTTGGATGAATGAATGAGGACAGGAACCAAAACACATTGTGTGGGAAGATGCTAATGCCCTGTAAACACTGTGAAGACCACGGCCCAGTAAAACAGCTGTGGATAGTGGTTTCTTTTGAAGTATCACTTATTTAAAAAACTGTCTCTGAGGAACTGATTTGGAGTGAGAATTTACTGTATAACAGCTTGAATTTTTAAAGACATAGCTCAGAGTCTTTATGACCTGCTTGAGAGTTGATAATGGGTTTTGACAATAATGATTTGAAGTGAATTTCTTTTCCCGAAGACTTTAAAAATATCTCATGAAGTTTTCTATAAGATGTGTCTGTTAGGCATGTGAAATTTTAAATAATACATTTATAAATCAGTACCTTATTTTCTTCCACTGAGAATATAGCAAAAGTTGGTGACCTTTATGTCTGTCATAATAAAAATGACTTTTATTTACTTGAGAAGGACCTTTTAATCCTAAGAGGTCCTTAATTTTTATATGGTTTTCGCTATTCACTATAAGAATCACTTCACTTTCTTCTACAATGTAGTTTCACTTTTGAAAGCAGTTGATTTGTCTACTTGGGAAATGTTGCATTACATTCAAGAGCTACACATACCCTATCTTATTATTTTTTTTGGAAAGTTGGGTTGTAGTAATAATGTTTATTTGTTGTTGTGATAGGGATAGCGTACTAGGTTTTGCATGGAATAATCTATATGGACACATTTGCATCCACATACAGAAATACATACAAAAGAATGTATCCTTTGTACCTATAGGCACATGCACGCCTGCCCATCGTTTCATAGATATGTAAGATTTTCCTCCCACCCTGGGCGTTTGATTTATACAATGATGGGGCTTCTTTTATACTTACTAATTCTATTTTCTATTATATTCCAAAAGGCATCATATTATCTGCCTTGTCCAATTTTCTTCTGTGTCTTATTAAAGTGGCCTGCTGTGAAGCTAATTTTTCTTGCTCATTTTATTGATATTTTGGGAGAGTGAGATTTTTTCCAAGCAGTTCCTGCTTTAGTATAGGGTTGTGGTAGCTGTCAAAAGAAGGCTTTGAAACCATCCTCTAAAATAAATAAAAAATAAAAGCAGCTTATTTTAGAATCTCTTTTGAAATACAAATTACAGGTCATTGATCTTCTCCACACTTCCTTGCAATTATTTCTGTTGATGATTTTTTTAAAATAAGACAATGTAATATATTTTAAAAAGCAAATAAATAAACCTCAAGGATAAGAATTGCACCAAGTGGGTTTGCAAATGGCTGTGACACACATTTAGTAGGAGAAAAGCATCATAAAACCTAGCTTTGTTGTTAATTACTACAATCCAAAATAAAGTGTATCAGTCATTAGGTTAACACAACTCTGAATCAATCTGAAATCTCGCCATGGAGGGACTGTTTAACTCTACAAGTTTAGACTGACTTATTCTTGTCAGGTCAACGAGTTTTCCAAAATATGCATAAATTTTAAATAATGTATGATAATACCAGAAATACCATGTATGATAATGTATGATAATACCGGAAATAATGTATGATAATACCAGAAAACAGAAATGCATCTCCGTTTTCCTCCCTTCAGTCCCTTGCCTTCCCTTCTTTGAAAAGAAAAAGAGAATTGAGGTGATGCCAAAACAAGGAACATCCTTTCCTCTAAGGGATGGCAGTCTGTGCTTTGCCTTTGGGGGCCAGATGGCAGTGAGAACATTGAGGAACCAGCAAATGTCTGGGTTTGCACCCTGGCTCTTTCCCTTTCTCTCTCTCAGCCCCACCTTGCCCTTCTGCAAACTGGGGATAATTAGACTCTTAGAGGACGGTTGAGGGGATGTATATAAGTAAAGAAAATAGTGATTGACATATAGTAAGCCCTATGTCATGTTTGTTAAGAAAATAAAGATCTCAATAGCTGGACTAGATCGAAACAAAATCAATGTTTAGAATAATACGTTGCTGTTTTTAGTAAAACAAAGAAAATGTGTACCTTCTGTAGGCCCATGTAAGATTTGGCATTGAGAGACAGAAATTATTTTGCTATGTGATATATTCTCAAGTAGAAGTCTCAGAATATGGCAGAGTCCGGGGAAAGGGTGGAAGGGGACACATTAACATCACATCACCAGGGGCAAGTCCAGAAGGGCCAGTAGAAATCACACTGCTGCTTCTGAAGGTTTTATCAGCTCAGCAGTGAATTCCGAATTCCGCTTATCTCTTCCAACCTGCTCCACAGGCCACTAGTTCTATAAATTGTTAATAGGTGTGTTTGGAAGAGTTTCCTAGGTAAAATAAGTTTGTCAAATACTGAGTTAAGCAAACTTAAATAACAATCCTTGGAGCTTTTAATATATTTAGTATAAATTTCAATACTGTAGGAAATGCACATATTACACATCCCAAATTTATTTCACCATGATTTCCTTGTAAAACATCATACAGCTATTGTTATCCTCCCAAAGATAGAATGTCATTTGGAAAATAAGTAACATTTTGGTCCTTGTCGTATTACACAGACAAGAACTGAATAAAATAAAGTTGGTTTAGAAAGAAAATAATGTTAATAATAGCTAGCATCCAAATAACATTTTACAGCTTAAACATATTTTCATATATAGTGTTTCCTTCAAAAGCATATTTTCCTCTTTTGTATTCACTCACTAACCCTCCACCTCACTCCTTTTCTCCTGAAATCATATAAATGGGCATTCTGAGCACTGAGTCATTCCAGTTCCAAGTAAATAGCTCCTCATAGAACACTTTGCTTATGTGCACAAAGAGGTGACAAAAAGACAACACTGTTTTTGGTAGCAAAAAAGTAGAAATCACCTAATATTTACCAAGAGAGGAATGAGTAAACAAAGAGCATGCAAACAATGCATGTTAGTTAAAATGAATGAACTAGCTTTATGTGCAATAGCATGCATAAGTCTTAAAAACATGATTTTGGGTGGTAGTAAATGGGACAAAATTAAAATAAGCAAAAAAAGGACTGAGTTTTGAAATCACTGGCAAATATCAATGAGAAAGAAGAGGTGATACAGATAATGGTGACATGAATGGAGTTAATTGCTCATCAACACTTAGGTAATCTTATCATTAGTGTAAGACTTTGAAAATTAGGAGGGTCAAAGTTGTTTTAATGCTCGCTCTCTCTCACTGTTTCTTGTATTGCTCTATATTTCCTGAGAATCTCATTCACATTCAAGATTTCATTTATCAGTGTATAGGCTGATGACACACACATTTATATTTCCACCTCATACTTTTCTCTTGAACGGCAGGTCTGTATATTCATTGGCTGGCTGAACATCTTCACTTGGATATCTCGCAGACAACTCAAACATACTATGTCTCAAACAATTCATGATTCCACACTACTGTCTCCCTCTTCTATGAAGAAACACATAAAAGTCACTCCTCTTCTTGTATTTTCCATCTCTTACTTACAAATGGCACTCAAGCCAAAACCCATTTGTCATTCTCAACCCACCACTCTTCCCCACATCCAATGTCATCGTATTCTTTCCCTTCTCCCTTCTATGTTTCTTTCCAGCCCAGCCCCTCCTCTACATCTCTTCTTCTACTACCCCAGTTCATTTACCTTAATGATGTTTTCCTGGGTTATTGTACTATCTCTTTAAACATATCCCTGCTTCTAGTATGGTTGTTTTCCAAAATATCCTCTACATGTTTGTCAGATCTTCCCTAATCTCACATATTTCTTATATATCTCTATTTTCCATCACATCCTTTGGTGACGTCCCTTATTTTTAGATTAAATATAAACTCCTTAGCATGGCTTCAAAAGTCTTGATTTGTTAAACCAATAACTACTACCCTTTAAAGATGATATTCTACAGCCCTTTCCTTCTCTTCTTCCTCTTCCCCTCTTCCCCGCCATTGGCTCTTCCAAACTCCAGCCGTATCAACCTACACATCTTTTCCTATGTATTTCTGCATGCCTGGAATGCTCTTCTCAATCCTGTCCTTTGATGTGCCTCTATACTTCCTTTAAGACTCTAAGAAATACAGTTATCTTGTACTCCTTCATAAATCAAAAACTATGCAACAGAAGTGTCACATACATTTTGACTTATAGTCATTTTGATCCATTAGAGTAAAAACAGTGAAAATGAGGGCATTAAATTTCTAAAAGCAATATTTGCATCCATTGGACTGGTAAATCTAAATAATCTAGAATGGTCTGATATGGAATATCATTTCAGAAATAAAATAGGAATTTTTATGGTTTAAGAAACATTTGTGGGATTCATAAATGCAAATAAATAATCCTTCAGTTTTAAGCATCTTCAGGGCAGGAACTGTGTGTGTTTATTTTATAAGCTCCATAGCCCATAATTCCATGCTTTATACATACTAGGCACTCCGCAAATGTTTGTTATATTGAAAAACATTGTTGTCATGGGAACACATGATATCAAAACATTTAATAATAGGTATTATTTTACTTCACAGAAATAAGGCAAATGTTAACTAGGCGTACCCACAAAGTTTTTGAAATCTCACTTTGAAAATGTGAATGTTACTGTGTTTTTGTACCCATTGTAAATAAATGATGCAAGGACAAGGTGTTCGCAAGATATCTAGAAATATATTTAGTTTCCTGTATACTAAAAAATGCCTTTAAACATACTTTATATTGCTTTTTTACACTCTGGACTTTTTAAAAAATATATTTCTTTCAAAGATACCTTCTTGTAAGATAATGAGAACAAGTTGCCATTAGTTCCATTCAATGTAACAGGAAAATATGTCATAGAGAAGAATTCTTTATTTGAAAGCATTTAAACAAATGACACGTTAACCACTTTTTACCAACAATTCATAATTTAAAACAGAAAAGTAGGGGAATGAAACAATAATATATTGAGGTAGGAAGAATTTAGATAACACAAGTGAAAAGTAACCCTTAAATATTTGCCCATTTCCTCAGTTTTCACTTTCTTGTCATAAATACTTATACACAAGTAGTGACTTGATAATTAGCTCATTGGTGGTGATTTGGTATAAATTAAGTACTTGTTTCTGTTCAGGGACACCAGAGTGATTAGCAACTAGAACAGGTGAATCTAATTTACAATTTTTTCCTTTAACCGAATTTCATAAGGCGTACAGTTAAATAGACAACATTACTATTTTTCTCCTTGGTAAATAAGTTAAATGATCATTTTGGTTTCAAAAGTGAATATTATATGCCTAGGAGTGAGAAATTAGATAAAATATATATGTATGTTGGAGCTTTTTTAATTAAAAAGGAAAGCATATATTATTGTAATGTTTAGACATGACAGTAATTTAAGGAAGAAAGCTTTAAGTTTATACACTCTGAAATGTGTATGTTTGAGCAATAAAACATCAGCTACAATTCTACTGATGGGTATTTTACTTCTATCTCATAACAGCCAGTGTGTTCTGTGTCACAGAACACGGTATTATTGTGTATCTGCGGACTCGTTGAAGAAAATGGAGTGAAAGGTACAAACTTATGGAATATTTCCTCACTAGAGATCATTCTCTGAGACCATAAGTAGAGGATTATTTGCTCCATGGGCAAATATATAGGATTATTTTTGTAATAAAGTACTGAAGTAACCTGTATCATATACTATACCATTTAATTTATACCATGTAATTTCTCTTCTATTGAAATAATTTTGATAAATGATTTGAATGATGTCTGTCTTTTTGTTTTTTCACAAATTACAGAGCCAGGGCATTCTGCTACTTTTCTCTGCCTGGGGATATAGAGAGAAATATGGAGATAGATAAAGAAATGGGCAAATACAGAGAGAAAGAGAGAGAGAGACCCATACATATACTTTTTAAAGCAGATAAAAGAGAGTACTGAACAAGAGGCTAAAGAAAAAAATTATTATTTTCATCATTTGATTGGCTGCTGCTAACTTTTCAGAAGAGATTAATCATCATCCGAAAAACATTTTGAAGACCCATGCCCCATGCTGCTTCCATACTCTTTAAAGCCATTTAGACTGATAAAATCCTCGTATTCTAGGAGCTTATGACCCAAGCCAGATAATGCCGCATGAATCTGTAAGGCAGAGATTGTAGAATAAAGCTCAGAATAAATACCAAAAAAAAGGAATTAAAAATTAGAAGGCCCGAAATGCAGGAGTATGATGAGTAGGCAAAAAGAACTTTGCTGAAGTTTGGTCTTCTCTAAATCATATGGCTACCTTCCAGATCCTGGATCAGGCCTACTGTTTATTAAGATAAATGTAGATGTATCTGCAAAGGAGCGCTTCAAAATAACAGACCTTCGTAATGCTGTGTGACTAGTTTGGGATATTTTTTTTTAATCATTGCTTTATCATTTGCCTTAGGTCATTTCTGAAAGCCCTATTGTGTCATTAACTGAATTATGCTATGATTTGAGTTTATTCCTTCATATTTAAAAAGCCTTCCAGGACTATCTTTCTCTGATTTGCACTTAAGTGAAATTAAAAGTCTGACTGTTAGGTAGTGCCTTTAGACCAGCTGAAATAGCTACTCCAGCTTACATCCTTAGGGCCTCGTTAGGAAGAGGCTCACAGCATGCCTGACACCGGTTAATATTTGCAGAGCTCATTTACCTACATTGGAAACAAACCAAAAAAAGGCCAGATGAATTCTGCTGAAGTGAAGAAGGCTGAGGGCATCAGTGCCCATCATCTGGGTCACCCTTCTCTGTCGGAAGTGGATGACCCACCAGGCAGTGACTCCTTAGCTCTTTGAAACTGACAAAACCTGTTGAAAATGGGTCTTCAAGTATGTTTGTTGTTAAAGATTCCACAGGACAAAATAGGTAACCCATAACCTTGAGAGAAAAGGGGAGTAAAAAAAAGATTCCTTCCCAAAACAACGTATGTCCTTTACATGGACCAAGTTAGCCATAGTTTGTTTTCCCAGAGGATAAAGGATAATATTTACATGATCACGGCTCTGTCCTGATGGAACTGTAAGCCACGGTTTTTTCCTAATTAGAAATACAGAATATGGTGGCTTGCAGTTACTTTGAGAAGATCAGTTGTTAGTTTCCTCATTACTATTTCTCCTTACTATATGGCATTTAGGCTAATGTATCCATTTGAGGAAAATCTGTGCCAATAGTTATGGGCCAAAAGTTCTCAACAACTGAACACTGTCTTCTCTATCAACCCTGATATCAGATTTACTTAGGAGTCATTACTTTTGTCTAATTATGAGGATGACTTTGGATAAAACTAGATAAGTGTACTTAAATTATATGCACTAGCTTATCAATCCGGAAGCATTCTCAACCTTTGTTTATCGTTAGATTAGCTAGAGATTTTAGAGTACCTGATCTGTTTGCTAAAGAGACTCTGGTCTACTGTATCTCTTTCTATAAAAGCACAATGGAGAAAACATGTCAAAACTCTTGAACTCCAGTAGGATTTTTAAAACTTAATTGCTGTCAAAAAAATTTCAGTGACCAACCCAGGCTTGAGATGTTTCTAATGTCTCTTCTACCGATCTCTTTCCTTCTGTTTACTGCCAGTATTGTTGAGGGAATAAAATGTCT
Source organism: Hylobates moloch (assembly GCF_009828535.3). NCBI lineage: Eukaryota > Metazoa > Chordata > Mammalia > Primates > Hylobatidae > Hylobates > Hylobates moloch. The sequence goes on along the minus strand of NW_026652283.1, from coordinate 22,737,264 downwards.
TCAGCATTGCCCAGAATTCTCCTTACCAATGATTTCAATTAAATTTTCCCATAAACCATAAATTTTTCTTCAAAACCATATTTTTGTATCCTTAGGTTGCTTCTAGTGTTCTGACTTCTTTGAGAAGACTTCTTGAATTTGGAATTGTTAGGAAAGTATATGTACACACTTTGGGGCTTTTGTTATTGGATACTATGTCGCTCTAGTGGACATTCTGAAGAGCAGAGTGTGAATTTCCCTTTTCCCTGGACCCTCACTAACAACTGTGTATTAACTTTTTAAATCTTTATCAATTTTATGGATGACAATTTAAATTATGAGCATGACTTTTAAATTGTCTACTTCAACAAAATGTTATTAGTAGTCACTCTGCTTTTCCTCTTTGCAACATTTGATTCTATTGGGTGTATCCAACCACTTGAACCTCTCATCTCCTGACTTTTTATATTACTATTTCTTAATTGATTTCTATCCAACTATTATTATTTAGTCTCTATAGCTAATATTCATTAATAGTAAACATACTGGCCTTGGCTCTGACCTTCTCAATGCTTATACTCTCTGCTCTAATAAACAGATCCTATGGGTATATTCAGAGTTTCAAACTCTGTATACTTCAAAGCTTATCTGTGAAACATGGCCCGTGTGACATACCTGCTTGATATAGTAGCTATCTTCAAATATCTGATGGAGAGTGGGACTTATAAGACTGCTGGACAATGCCAAAGGCACTTTTATTATTCTGTTTTATTGTCATGATAGCTGAAGTTCAGTAAGAAGTAACTTGTTTGTCCAAGGTTCTATGGTGAATAAGTGGGAGATTTAAGACCCTGTGGAAAAGGCCCTTTGGAAGTCTAGAAGTCTACCACTGCCTTTCAGGCAGGACTAAAACTTGGTGTTAGGATAACAATACCTCAGCGTAGGAACATCTGAGGTTAAGCCTACCACTTCACAGTGGAATGTCCCCAACAAATAGAATCATCTCTTTGTGTTCAGTTTGCTCAGCTGCAAAGTGAGGATAATGATATCTACTTCATCAAGGTTGTTGTGATCATTAAATAATATATATGATAGTACTCTGTTAATTTTAAAGCTCTGTAGGTAAAGGGAGGAGTGTGTGTGCACATGCTATTGTTTGTGTTTAGAGGCAGTGTATTATGAGGTCATCCCCTGAAAAATAATTTTTACAACTTCCTTTTGAAACATATCATATCTTTACTGTCTAGAATTTTTTGTATTAAGCTACTCTTCTCATGCAGGTTGATGTGTGGTCAGTTCAGTTTGGGCCATAAAAATCTGCAGAAGAAAACACTTCAGTGGGGTTGGACCTCACTACATTACTCAAGTGTTACTTATATCCATCCTTTCTTCCCTTTCTCTCTATGAAATCATGATTTTATTTCAGGCCTTCTTTATCTTTAACCTTCCTTCGTCCAGTCCCTTCTCTTGAATCAGTCTTCTAATAACATAATATCACTTCTAATAAAAGAAAGATCACTGCCAATTGAGTGATCTTTCTGATAACAGAAAGTTGATCCTGTCACTTCATTGATTATAAACATTTAATGGCCCAATGTTGCATATAGAATACAATGTAAATGTTGTAACATCGCTTTTAAAGCTTATCCAACCTCCCCTATCCTCCTGGTCACTAGGCCATTCTGCTTTTAGTACATCGGGCTTGGAGTTCGGCAAATATGATGACGGATAGTGATTCTTTTTCTTGTGTATATTTTTCCTACTATAGATGTTATGAACATTAAGACTTCAGGAATATTGTAAAATTTAACATGTCTAAATTCAAGTAATTTCTTATGTATTCATTTATTATCACTAAAACTTACTAACCTCTTTCTAGAAAAAAATACCTTTGACAGTTTTATCATTTCATGGTTTCCTAACAGAAAATAGTGGCATGTAAAGCTGAAAGCTAAGATGTTAATTCTTTTTTTCTCTTGATCGAGGGAGTGATCTATATGGCAATAATTAGTAGATTTTTCTTGTGCTTTTCTATATGTAATGGTTATTTGTATTGAACTTTAATTATTGGATACCCAGAGATGAGAAGCTTTGCCTAAAGGCATATCCTGGTTAAAAATATTTTTCCCGTTATCTGTTGTTGTTGAAAACACTGGGGAGAATATACTTTTCATCCAAGTACTGTATCTCTGAATAATGTTTCATCCATAAGGATTACAGATCTTTGCAGTCTGTCAGCATCATGTTTCTGCATAATTATTCACCTTGTCAATTACTCATATTTGAGTGTTGAATGAGTAGTGTTAGGCTGAATGATACTGATCCCAGAATATTATCTGGAACGTGTTCCTTAAAATGAGCCGATAGATGAATTTGTTTTATCATATGCTATCTTCCAAAATTAGGCTTAGAAAATAATATATGGTTAAGAGTTCAGTTAATGAGATGCTGGGTGATTAAGTCATTTCTATGCCTAATTGATGGATAATGAGTTCATTGGGAAAAATTTATTGAGTTTCAAAACCAAGTGACAGGTTACTCTAGTTGTTGACAGTAACAGGGAAAACACAAGATCTCAAAGTTAGTAAATTCATTGAATATTTTCTCTTAGAATAGAGTTTGTTACAAAATAAATATTTTTCTTAAGATTCAAATTATTTTCAGCAATTTTTTTATTTAAGAACAGAGAGTTGAATTTGTAATATTTATGAGAAAAATCCAAGGAGACAGAAGAGAAGCAGGGACCTTGTTTTACTTAACTTCTGGCCTTGAATTTAGCCTGACACATTGTAATAGTTCACAGAATGTTTGATGGATAAAGGAATGAATGGTTAAGTGGATGGATGGATGGATGGATGGATGGATGGATGGATGGATAGATGAGTGAGTGAATGGAATAAAGACTTGTCAAGAAGTCAGGGAATTAGATATAATGATGGAAATAATAGATTACCAAATTCCTGTGCACACGATATACCTGAGAATCATTTCATGCCAAAACACATCATATCACTCCAAATTAATGCCATTTTTCAAAATGATTGCTTTGATCCTCATAGGCTACTATTCAAAGTAATTTTGAAAGTATTACTTTGTTTTTAATTTCAAAACAACTTTAAAGCTATATAAGAAAACAACTTCATTGATTCATTATTTGATAAGAACATCTCAAAAATTTAGCCAAATGTTAACCATGTGCTCTCACCTGAGTTAGTAGACAGCAAGGGGCTCAAAATGACTTTTGTTTCTCTAAAATCACATACGCCTTCAGAGGAGTTTTGCTTTTTGAGGTGTATCTCGAAGAATATGTGGCAGTTTCTGAGTGAAAATTCCAAAAAGAATTTGAACAATAGATTTACTGGAATAAGTTTGTTGTTTTCAAGGAGACTATTTTGAAGGGGCAAACCCCATTTGAAAGTACGTCTAAAAAGCAATCTTATTAAACTATTATCCATACCTCAAAGCTACATTTAGTGGCATAAAGATTACTGTGATTTGACCTACCAAGAAAGTTACAAATATGTATTGATGAATTTCTATAAAATTAAGACTTTTTCAAATACATATTCATTCTGGGTAAATGTTAATTATTTCTGTGACCTCCTGAGCAGCAATAATTCAGTCTTATTTATTTTGTAAAATATTTCCCTGGTCAGAATGAAATTCTGAAATTTTAAAATATAGTACTAATGGTTTGTCAATGCCAGGAGGATCAAGGATTTTTGTTTTATTAAATAAACATTTTTATTGCATTAGCTATTGTGGTGTAAAGCAATAAAATGATATGCCGCCTTTTCTACTGCCTTGCCCCCTTTTATGGGAATGTTAGTATGACCTACATGCTAATTAATTTAGTAAAATCATTTGAAAGGTTTTGGTTCTCTAAATGTGTTGGATTTTTCTTGTGAAAAAACCGACCTTGGTAGAAATTGCCTTTACTTTAATAACTAGTTCACCTCTAACCTGAGTCTTCAAGACTCTCCTTTTAAAGGAACAAAAGTAAAATAAATGAGGTACTCTGAAATAGTACACACTAACACAGAATCCTATATACTATCTTATTTTGGAACATTCATGGCTATTGTGTAGAACAGAGACAAAGGAAGTGTAAAAGAAGGAGAGGCAAACTCTGACTCATGGAGGCAGAAGCCCATGTGCGGCACCATATTATTACTCTATTTCTTGTTCTTGGGTGAGATATGATTTTAATGCCATAAATACTGGTGCTTCCCTTAATAGGACAGATGGGATCAAGGGGAATGACTTAGCTGACTAATTTATTTATCTACATAATGCGAAGGCAGTGCCTATAAGGCTTCTATTAAGACAGGTTGTCTAATAGGAATTCATTGGCAAATCACTTATTGAAATTCAGAGTACATTGACCCATAGGATAACTGTAATGAGCTGGATCTTCAATCTATCCAACCAAATCCCATTTAGATATCTGTTTAAAACAGTTGTGTTGCCCCAGTGAACAAGTAAGTATTTAGAGATTAGTAAATTATACCTGTTCACATTGAAAGGTGAGAAAAAAGTTGTGACTATATAGGTTGTATTTGTTTCTCTGCATTTGTTTAATTATTGTTTTAATTAAGCTTATAGTTTCTACAGAGTGGAATGTTAAATGTATTTCACCTACCTTGAACTTAGTGCAGTATTTAAGTGTGTTATAATAATTGTATGTGATTTTGGGCATTAATTTAGCTCAATGAAGGATTTTAATGTTTTGGATTTATATTTACTTAATCAAATATTTATACATTTTAAGAAGTTTAAAATGCTTAACTGTATAGGAACGCCAAGATACCATAGAAATGCTAATGAAACAAAAATAGAGATTAAATAGATTATGAAGCCAAAATGAAACTCTACTACAATGAAAATGGAAAGAAAACACTGAAGATAAACACTTGGAAATGAGAAAGTAAAATATCATTAGACTAATCAAAGAGAAGTACTAAATGCTAAGCAGAAATAAGTTGTAATCATCATGGACAAACATAAGACAGAATATATCCTATAACTTGGAACACTGCAGAGAATTTGGATATTGTTTTCATAGCATGCACCCTTCTCACTTCATGTGATAAAACACCATTATTTACCAAAAGACATTTTCTCACAAGTTTTACCTTCTCGATTAACTATTCCATGCATAGATTTTTAATGCTATAGAAAGAATATGGTAATACCTTTAAAATTCCTATATTTCTTTTATTATGGACAACTTATGCTCTTCTTTTGAGAAGTAAGCCATTGAACTCATTAATGGTTGTATCTGAGAAAATAAGATGTATAATTATCTTTGCAATGAAATATATGAGTACATAAATTAATTGTATTATAGTTTCTTAAGCATTAAGTTCTGTTAGAATTATGCTGGGTACAGCTGTTTTAATACATACAGCAGACAAACATTAGGAATAATTATCTGTTGTAAGTTCTGGAAACTGATATCAGGGAGGAATGAATCCAGGAACAGAAAACGACAAGGAGGAGAAAAGTAAAATGGTAACAAGTCTTGCTTTCCAAGGTGTATTATATTATAGTTCCCCAGAAGCAGTCCTTGACCCTAGGATTCATGTGCTTGTTATTTATTAGGGAAGTGCTCCCAGGAGAAACCAGTAAAGGGGTGGGGGCGGCAGGACAGGGAAGGCCAGAGGCCAAGCAGGTTATGCTTTCAGAAGTCCTGATGTAGTCTCGAGGGGAGCTGTGGAATATAAATTACATCTCTGGGTTGTTATCATCTCAGGCAAGGGCACTGGGCTTTCACACTGTCCTACTAGGCAGTCTTTGGCCATAAGCCTACAGGTAACGGGATGAAACACCGACTCCCAGGCACTTCCAGCTCCGTGTTCCTACAGTGGAAGAGGCCTCAGTAGCCTAAGGTGTGCTCAGAGGAAAATTCACAGTGCTAAGCAGGAGAAACAAGGCCCATAACCACGGGGAGCTGGGTGCTCTGAACCACTAAAGAGAGCATCAGGTCTGAGCAGCAATAGCGTCCATAAACAGCATTCAAAATAGAAGTATTTGCATTTGTTGCATTGTTACCGCTCTTTCTATATCTACTGTCACCTCCTGCTACTGTTCCTCCTAACCTCTCAAGGACCTGATGCTCTAGAGCCGCTGTCCAGATGCCCACGTCCAGGCCTGCCGTCCTTCCTCAAACTGCTCCGTGCTTAACCATGTACTTTCTCACCATAGCCAATTAAAAGTCTCATTTCGTTAGCACAGCTCAGCTAAGTATTGAAAAGAGATGGGTTTGAGCTCATTCACATTACTTTATCTTTTGTGTTTGAAAGCTATCCGTTAACCTAAAATATCTCATCATAGTCCTTTAGACAGTTTAAGGGAAGAGGACTTGACATGGTTCAAGGAAAGAAGTTTTTCCTGCACGAAGGCCACCATGTGGGCAGAAAAGGGCCCTAGATTGCTAATTTTGCTTTCCGTACTTCTGAACCCGCAGGTTTTTTTCATAGGAGCAACTTTGTGGGTTGAGTTACTTTGAGTTTTAAAATAACTCATGTCATGACAGCAAAATTATGGAAACAATGTCAAAAAAAAAATAAGAAGTTTGATAACGAAGAAGTTTGGAAGCTCTTTCAAAATACTCAAAATAGTTTGACAAACACTTGATAATAGAAGAAAAATATGGGAACATTTTTCATTTGTCTTAGCAATTATGAATATGTTTTTTTTCCATTCCCCCTGCTACCAGCGGGGTATGGCTGACTAAATTCTCATCTTTACATAGGTTGATATACATGTAATTTGTTTGCAGGAAACCCCTGAAAATAATATGTATCAAGAGTGTTCATTATATTCACTCTTCAAATATTTATAGAGGACTTTTACTGTGATGAGACTTGTCTGAGCTGTGCTTAGCATACAATGATGCCTGTTTTCAAGGAAGATACACCCATTTATGTTCAAGTACTCAGTCAATACTAGAGGACCAAGTGAAAATAATGAAGGAAATAGTCTCACAGCGGTTATCCAATAATATATTGTGACTTTATTTCTGATCAAAAGGCATGATTTACTTTTATAATCATCCTCTGACAAGTTTTTTAATTTTCAAAATAAAGTTTATACCCAATTTTCCATATATAATAACAGATAATTATTATTAATTCTATCAATGTAATTCATGAGTTGTATTATTATATTATGAAAAATCAGAGCCCAAGAATGAAGAGAAACAAAAATGCTTCTTTACGTCACCACTTTAAATGTATTTTTTCTCATCCAAGTATTTGATTTTTTATATGTTGTTTATACACTTTTATATCCTGCCCTTTTCACTTAAAATGAAAGCATAAGCATTTTTCTGTTGTTAGAAACTCTTCATAAATTTTTTTAATGCCTCCCAAACATTCCATTGAATGAGTTATTAGGTTAACAATTCCCTGGCTGTTGGACACCTAACTTGTTTACAAATTTTTCTATTTTACCCTTTTAAAAGAGATATGAGCCAGACTTTTAGTGATTGAACCTTCCCATACAGCAATGAGGAAGGTGCAGTAACACTCTTCAGTTCTTTGTTGTTTACTGAGCCTTTGCATTACTCATGTATCTTCTTCCTGCTAACCAGAAACTTCTATTGGGAATAAAACTTCATCATAGTCAGTGATGGGCTGTAGACAGGGCTGAGAATGCCTTATACCTTTGACCACCAACTAAAGTCAAGTGAGTGGCCTAGATCTGAATAGCACTAAATAACAGATGTTTCCATTGGCTGATAACACATATAAGCAAAAGGCTACATGCGTATTCTGAGAGCTCAAGGAACCTTGAGAGTTGCTTGTGGGTGGGGTGTAGTTTACTACCAATCTCCTAGATAACCTGGGAAATCTAGAGGAAGAAGAACAGAGAGGAAAGCACATTACATTGGAGGTGGTGCTGACGCTGGTCCTGGGCATAGGGAGGGTTAGTCTGATGGGATGAAAGATGGAATGTTCCTTCTTAAGCTCCGAATTTACTTCTAGAGAGAGATTGAAGATCTCAGAGACTGGGGAGAGGAAGGTTCTTTGAAGATAAACACGTGGTTTTTTTTCTATTTTTTTTTATTATTATTATACTTTAGGTTTTAGGGTACATGTGCACAATGTGCAGGTTTGTTACATATGTATCCATGTGCCATGTTGTTTTGCTGCACCCATTAACTCGTCAGATAAACACGTGTTGAGTGGGGTGTGTCTGTGTGCGTGATTGTGTGTGTGTGTGTATCCAAGTGAGAACACTGTATTTGTGAAAGGCCTGACTAGCGCTTTGAAAGTGATAAAATTCGTTGTACTTTTCACAGATCAGGATCATCTCTTTGGTAAGAATTTAGGGCAGCAATTAGTCTGGCATCGATTTCCACAGCAGAGTGTTGATGTATGTTTACTGTCCCAGAATCACTTTAGTTCTAACGTAAAGTTACCTCTTGCCGTTATTTCAGTGGAGTGTGCAAGAATAGAGGTAAGGTCACAGGATGCAGGAAAGAAGATGTTGATAACCTATGAATGTGTGAGAACAGGACATAGATAGGGTAGGTCATGGCTAGGATAAGTTTACTACTTCCAATATCCTGGCCTTTTCTAGAAAACTATTTTAGAAAGCACATATTACTTTGAAACAGCAGTAGGCAAAGTAATACCACATTGTGATGTAATCATCAAGAAACCCATATTTGTAATAAGGTTAATTAAATTTGCTGCAGTCTTGAGACAAGCCTCCTGCAAGTGTGCCAGTAAATCTGGTCTTGCTTTATCAAACTGAAGGGCACCCCCGCCTTCTCCCAGAACGAGTAGCTCATTGCCAGAGGACACACGCAGGCTGGCAACAATAACTAATATGTTATGAGAGGTTAGACAAGTTTAAATAGGATTCGTCTCTGAACTGAAGGGCAAATTGTAAGAAATTTCTTTGTCTGCTTGTGATGCTGTTAAATTGAAAGCACGATGGGAGGTTTGGTGGAAGCAACAAAGGTCGAAACGATGGCCTGCTGCTTGGAGCAAGCATCATGGTTTCCCCAGTGGTCCAGACATCTGCTGACAACAGCCACTCCTGGTCAGGTTCTGCTCCACATAGGGCGTGAGAACACTTTGCACCATTTAACTCATCAGAGTCTTCGAGCTCTACACTGTGCTCCACATCAAGAATGTTTATGTAATAAAACAGAGCTAATTAAACATTTCAAAGGGAAACATTATTTTAACACTAATTAGATATGATTACAATTCTCTTTTTTTTCCTGTGCCAGTGCTGAAGTGCAGTAAAGCACCCTCATTTTGTTTTCTGTGCTCAATTTTATAACAAAGTCTTATCAAATAAAACAATACTATCCTGTCCTATGGCATTACTTCCAGTATGATGACATGTTCAAAAACCTTTATCAAATTTAAGATTTTTTTTTTTTTTTTCAAAAAAAGAACAACTACGGTAACAACAATAAATCGAATGTGTTCGTGTTGGTGGATAAGCGTATTAACTTTTACTCATGTATAGCTTTTTCTCTGAAACACTTTAAAGGTGATGTTCTGTTATTGTTTTATTTTAAACCTGTCAGGTCTGTACAAGCAAAAAGTATCTCCATTTCACAGGTGGGGAATCCAGGGCGCAGATAGGATAAGCAGGTCAGGAGGAAAGCAAGGCTGGCTAAGATGTATGACTCACTCAGAGCTTGCTTTCTGGGGACACCCCACTATGAGGGTCATGAAAGAACTTTTGCTCAAGATAGCTAAAACCTACCGGATAAAAACTCATAAAATGTTCATGAAAGTCATGCTGGACAAAAGACCTCTTTAATCAATGACATGTGAAATGCTGTAATATGCTTTTAACTAATTAATGAATAAAAATCTTTGAACTCTAAAAAAAATTAGTGGTACCCATGACATATGTCAACTTTCATTTTTATTTAAACACAGAGGATAGTAATGAAAGCCTAAAGAATTTCAGGAAGATTTGAGATAAGATTTCTACAGAATAGAAAATGCTGGTGTGTTGGAAAACAAATCAGTTAGTCGAAAGCCTTTCAGTGATGGAGGAAGCATGGGAGTTTTAAATGTTTGAATACTTTTTAATGAATTCAATGAGACATTTTCTTTGCTTCTTCAAAGCCAGAAATAAGATATAGGGGGACTATCAAACATATCATGATAGAATAAATATATTTTATATGGTCTTGAGGAATAGTAAGCTTATTTATTTATTTATTTATTTATTTATTTATTTATTTATTTATTTTTACTTCTTGCCTCGTATTCTATGAACTCACTTTCAAGAAAGAGAGACATTGTCTATCCACAGGTTTTCTGCAGTCCTAATTAAAAAGAACTGCAATGAGAAGTTTTTCATTTCAACTTCCAACCCAAGCTTGAGGGCATAGCAGTAACTGCAGAGTATATTGTGTTCATTTTGCTGTTTGAGTAGTTCAGGAAAAAGGAGTTGCCTTTCAAACACCAAACAACTAATACGATTCCCTGAGGACACTGCTGTCACATCAAGATTTCTTAAAAAAAAAAAAAAAAAAAAACACAAAAAACAAACAAAACCCTCACACATTATGATTATGATTATCATCATCACTACTACCACCTTCAAAATAGTTAAAGTTTCAACAAATGTATCAGAGAGGACTTTTCTTCAATTTTTAATAGTTAATTGATATTTTGGCTGTGATGTTACCAATAACACCCAAATAAATTATAGATGATACACTGTCTCATTAGGTTGGCATATCAATATTTTTTTAAATCCAATGACTGTGTAGAATTTTTTTTCATGAAATATACATTCATTATGTACATACGCCTTTGCAGATATTTCTAAAACTTTGGAAAGGGAAATTAGAGTATAATAAAAATACTTAGTAAGTTAAAATGTTGCTCCCTCCTCCTCTAACCAGGTCTCATTCCCAACTTTCTCGTTGCTATTCTTACTATCCCGATTTTCCCTGTTCGTCGTGACTATAAACATGGAACCACCCTTTAGTCCTTCATCTCTTTTGACATTTACACCAAATACATTAATAAGTTACACAATATTTTTTCTGTGATCTCGCTCAGTGTTTTTAATTTTGTTATTCCACTGACCATTTTTATACAATTCCTCTTCACCTCACCCTCATACATTGCTTTACAAGTCGTCTTCCTTCCTGATTCTGTTTTTAAATTTATCTCCTGTGCAATGATCATGTTTTCCTAAAACAAATCCTTTGTTTCATTGATAAATGAAAAAATTTTTTTTCAAAAAATTCACTTTCTTTCCACTGAGATCTTGCCTTTGCCACCAGCCCTGCAACCATTCTGTTCTAACCAAGACCCCAGATCTTTTCATTTACCATGTCCAGCAACAATGATGCAGCCCTTGTTTTACTTGGTGTCTCTGCTGAATGTGAGGTGTTGACTAATTCTTCCTTTTCACAATTTTTACCGCTATTGGCTTTTAAGAAAATGTTAGGTTAGTTTTTTCTTTATCTTTCTGGCTACCCTATCTTAAGCTCCTTTATATCATCTTCTTCCTTTGCGCTTGCCTTAAATGACGATTATCTTGCAGGTCCTGTTGGGCATTTTACCTTCTATTTTGCCAGTTTTCTTTGAGTAATTTCATTCAGGCCAATGGCTTTGACTGCTACCAAAATGCTTGTGGTCACCAAGTTTTTATCTTCCGTCCATAAACTCATCTATTACAACTTTTCACTCACCATTTTCACTTGAAGGTACCACAAACAGCTTAATTTCACATTTTCAAATTCATGATATTTTCTTCAGTCCATCCAAAATCTATTCTTCTGTAATCTACATCCTTGTAAGACTCCTCATTACAAAAATATTTATTTAGCACCTTCTGAGAGCCGGGCATTATTTTTTTGGCATTGAGAATGTAATAGTGCAGTAAATAGAGAAAATCCAGGTTGCAAGGAGCATACATTTTAGTAAAGGAGAAAAACAAATCATATACATACTGTACAATGAGTTTCTAACAACTGTATTGAGATATAACTGATAGATAATGAACTGCACATATTTGAAGTATACAATTTGATAAGTATTGACATATGTATGGATCCAAAAAATAGTCACCGTTATCAAAATAGTAAACATACACTTCGCTCCTAAAAGTTTTCTCATGTCCCTATCTGTTTGCTGTCACTGTAGATTAGTTTGCATTTTCTAGAATTTTATACAAATGTGATTATACACATTTATTTTTTTCAATGTTCTTTTTTGTGAGGGAGGCATCTGGTTTCACTCACAATAATTATTTAGGTTTATCCATGTCATTCTGTGTATCACGTAATACATTGTTTATTATTGCAGAGCAATATCCCATTTTATGTATTTGTTTGTTCATCAGTTTTATTCATCTGTTGATAAATATCTGAGTTGTTTCTAGATCGGCTATTACAAATAAAGCAGATAATGAACATTTGTGTGCAAATTTTTTATGGCCATATTCTTGAATATCTTTTGAGTAAATACCTAGAATGGGAATGAGTGGATCATAGGGTAGATGCACATGTAACTTTTTATGAATCTGCCAATGTTTTCCTACCAGGAGAATACAATAGTAGTTCCAGTTCCTTCAGGCTGCCACTTGATGTGGCTGGTCTTTTTAATTTCAGTCATTCTAATGGATAGGTGTTACTGTCATCTTAATTTACGTTTAGCTAATGACTAATGATGTTGAGAATATTTTCATATGCTTATTTGCCATCTCCATATCTTCTTTAGTGAAATGTCTGTACAAATCTCGTGCCCATTTTTAAATTGGGTTATTTCTTTTTTTATTATTGAGTTTTGAGAGTCTTTTATATATTTTGGATTATAAGTTCTTTTTTTTTTTGAGATGGAGTCTCACTCTGTCGCCCAGGCTGGAGTGCAGTGGCGCGATCTCGGCTCACTGCAAGCTCCGCCTCCCGGGTTCACGCCATTCTCCTGCCTCAGCCTCTCTGAGTAGCTGGGACTACAGGCGCCCGCCACCACGCCCGGCTAATTTTTTGTATTTTTAGTAGAGACGGGGTTTCACCGTGGTCTCCATCTCCTGACCTCGTGATCCGCCCGCCTCGGCCTCCCAAAGTGCTGGGATTACAAGCGTCAGCCACCGCGCCTGGCCTATAAGTTCTTTATCAATATATGATTTGTATTTTCTGTAACCTGTGTCTTGACTATTTATGCTTTTTAGAATGTCTTTTGACAATTTTTGATGAAATCAACTTATTTTTTCTTTTATATTCTTTTGCTGTAGTATCCAAGCAATATTTGTCTCACCCAACACCACAAAGATTTTCTTCTAGAATTTTTATAGTTTTAGGATTTATATTTAGGTCTGTGATCCATTTTGAATCAATATTAGCATATGAGGCAAAATGGGGATCGAAGTTTTTATTTTTCCTTATGAATATCCAGTTGTTCCAACACCACTTATTAAAAACACTATATCCACTGAGGTTTTTTTTTGTGCCTTCATCAAAAATCAGTTTTCAATATATCTGTGGGTTAAATTTTTTATTTTTATTTTTAGAGACGGTCTCCCTTTGTCACCCAGGCTGTAGTGCAATGGTGTGATCATAGCTTACTATAAACTCAAACTCCTGGGCTGAAGAGATCCTCCTGCCTCAGCCTTCCAAGTAGCTAGGACTATATACATGGGCCACCATACCCAGCTAATTCTTTTCTTTTCATTGTTTCTTTTCTTTTCTTTTCTTTTTTTTTTTTTTTGGTAGAGATGGGGGTCTCACTATGTTTTCCAGGCTGGTCTCAAACTCTTGTCCTCAAGCAATCCTTCCATCTTGGCCTCCAGAGTCGCTGGGATTAAGAGTGTGAGACACCACACCCAGCCCTTGTGGGTTTGTTTCTAAAGTCTGTTCTGTTCTATTGATCTGTTTGTCTCTCTCTCTTTTTTTATTTTTTATTTTTTGAAACAGAGCCTTACTCTGTCGCCCAGGCTAGAGTGCAGTGGTGCAGTCTCAGCTCACTTCAACCTCTGCCTCCTGGGTTCAAGTGATTCTCCTGCCTCAGCCTCCTGAGTAGCTGGGATTACAGGTGCACGTCACCACACCCAGCTAATTTTTGTATTTTTAATAGAGACTAGGTTTAACCATGTTGGTCAGGCTGGTCTTGAACCCCTGACCTTGTGATCTGCCGACCTCGACCTCCCAAAGTGCTGGGATTACAGGCGTGAGCCGCCGCGCCCGTCCTGTTTGTCCCTCTTTATGCCACTTACATTTTCATTATTATCATAGTGTCATAACGAGTCTTGAAATCAAATCTGGTTGCACCAAACTTTGTATTTTCTTCTCAAAATCTTTATGACTACTCCAGGGCTTTTGCATTTTATATAAATTTTAGAATGAATTTGTCGGTTTCTACCCAAAAACTCTAGGATTTTTTATTGGGAACATGTTGGAATCATTGTTCATAATCTATGGAATGATTTGGAGAGAACCGACATCTTGACAGTATCAAGCCTTCTGACCAATGAAGTAAATATCTCCATTTATGTAGGCCTTCTGTAATTTCTCTCAGTAATAATTTGTAACGTTCCATATGTAGGTCTTATACATTTTTTAGATTAATCCCTAGGTTTTTAAAAAATTGATACTATTGTAAATGTATTTTAAATTTTAATTTCTGAATTTTCCTTGTTGATATATAGAATATAGCTAATTGTTGTTTATTGATCTTATATTCTGCGGCCCTCTAAACTCATTAGCTCTAGTAGCTTTATTGTAAATTCAGTCAGATTTTCTGGGTAGACAATTATGTTGTCTGTGACTAAGGACAGTTTTACTTACTGCTTTCACGTATAGTTGCCTTTTAGTGCTTAATCTTACTTTATTGCACTCCCATACGACCTCCAGTGCAGAAATTGTGAAAGTGGACATCTTGTCTTGTTCCTGATCTTAAGAGGTAGTGTTCATTCTTTCACATTTAAGTAGGATGCTACCTGTAAGTTTTTGTAGGTGTTCTTCATCACGATGAGAATGTTGCTTCCTATACCTAGTACACTGAAAATTTTTATGAAGAATGGGTATTGGACTTTGTGTTTTCTATGTTTATTGATATGCTTACATAGTTTTTCTTTGTTGTTTGATAATATAATTACATGAGCCAATTTTCAAATTTTAAAACAACCTTGCATTCCTATAAATTCCATTTGAATTTGATTTCTTAACATTTTGTTAAGCATATTTGCATCTATGTTCATGAGTCATTGGTCAGCATTTTTCTTGTAAAATCTTTGTTTGGTTTGGTATCAAGGTATACTGGCCTCATAAAATGACTTGAGAAGCATTTCCTCCTTTCAACTTTGTGAAAGAATTTGTGTAGAAATTGTTATTTTTTCTTTCTTAAGTGATTAGCAGAATTTACCAGTGAAGCAATCTGTGTTTAAATTTTTCTTTGTGGAAAGGTTTTTGACTATCATCCCATTTAAAAAATAGACATAAAGCTATTTGTGTTATCTATTTATTCTTCATTGAGCATTGATAGTTTGTATCTTTTAATGAATATGTTCATTTTGTGTAAGTTGTCAAATGTATTGATATAAAGTTAATCATAATATTATTATCATTTTAACATCTGCAGAATTCCTAGTGATGTTCCTACTTTCATTCCTCATATTGGTAATTTGTATCTTCTCTCTCACTCTTTTTTTTTTTTCCTCCTGACCAGCCTGGCTAGCGGTTCATCAATTTTATTAATCTTCTCAAAGAATCAGATCTTAGTTTCATCAATTTTCTCTACTGATTTTTTAATTTTTTGTTTCATTGAATTTACTTTTCTTTGTTTCTTCTGCTAACATTGTCTTTTGTTTGCTCTCTTTGTTTAATTTCTTACAGTGGAAACTGAGGTCATGGGTTTGAGACATTTTAAAAAAATAGTATAGACATTGAAAGTACTAGTTATTCCCTCATTATTGTTTCAGCAGAATCTCACATCTATTGACATGCTGTATTTTAATTTTCACTTAGTTCAAATACTTCCTAATTTGCCTTTTGAGTTTGTCATTGACCCTTGGGGTATTTAGAAGTATGACCTTTGGTTTCCAAATATTTGAGGATGTTCTTGATATTATACTGTCATTAATTTCTAATTTATTTTTATGATGGTTAGGGAACCTACTATGTAGGATTCGAATCATTTAAAATTTATTGAGACTTGTTTTTATGGACTAAATATGGTCTCTGTAAATATTCCATGCAGACTGAGAAAAAAATATATATGCTGCTACTCTTGGGTAGAACGTTCTATCAATGCCAGTTAGTTCAAAATGGTCAATAATCTTCAAATTTTTGTATCCTTAGTGATTTTCTGTTTACTTATTCTATCAATTATTGAGCAATGGATTTTGAAATCTGTGGCTATAATTGTGGATTTTTCTATTTGTCTTCTTGTGGTCCTATCAGTTTTTGCTTCATGTATTTTGCACCTCTGTTATCTCATTCATAGATGTTTAAGATTGCTATGTCCTCTTGATAAATTGACCTCTTCATTATTATGAAACAACCTTCTTGATTCTTGGTTATATTCTTTCTTTGGAAAATTACTTTTCCTGCTATTAATATACCCACTTCAGCTTTTTAAAATTAGTGGTATTGGCCACATGTGGTGGCTTGCACCTGAAATTCCACACATTGTGAGGCTGAGGGGGGCAGATTGCTTGCACTCAGGAGGTCAAGACCAGCCTGGACAACATAGTGAAACCCTGCCTCTACAAAAGAATACAAAAAAAAAAAAAAATTCAGCCATGTATGGTGCACACACCCGTAGTCTCAGCTACTTGGGAGGATCAGGCAGGGGGATTTCTTGAGCCTGGGAGGTTGAGGCTGCAGTCAGCCGAGATTGCTCTACTGCACTTCAGCCTGGGCAATAGAGTGAGATCCTGTCTCAAAGAAAAAAAAACGTTATTGTGTTATATCTTTTTAAATCCATTTTCTTTTAACCCTTTATATCCTTATATTTAAACTAGAGTTTCTGTCAAGTGCATATAGTTAGATCTTTTTAAAAAATTCATTCTGTTTATTAATTGGGTAATTTAGACCATTAACATTTAATGGTGTTATTGTCATGGTTGGGTTTAAATCTACCATCTTGCTATTTGTTTTCTATTTGTCCCATTTGTTTTTTGGTTATTACTTGCCTCTTAAAAATTAATTTAATTTTTTTTATAATTACATTTTATTTCTTCCTTGAGGTATAGGCTAGAACTACTTGTTTGTTGTCATGGCATTGCTTTAGGATTTATAGTTGATACATGTTCAAATTATCATATTCCTCCCTTTTGTTTCTTTATTTTTGTTAATCTTTTTTTTTTTTTTTTGAGACAGGGTCTCACTCTGTCTCACAGGGTGCAGTGCAATGGCCGTGATTGTGGCTTACTGCAGCCTTGATCTTCCCAGGCTCAGGTGATTCTCCCATCTCTACCTCTCAAGCAGCTTGGACTACGGGTGCACACCACCATGTCTGGCTAATTTTTGTAGTTTTTTTTTTTTTTTTTTTTAGAGATGTTATACCATTTCCCATATATTATGAGAAGCTTAGAATAGTATATTTCCATTTTTCGCCTTGTAGCCTTTGTGCTATTTTTTTCTTTTTTTGAGACTGGGTCTCGTTCTTTCACCCAAGCTGGATTGCAGTGGCAGGACCATAGCTCACTGCAGCCTTGAACTCCTGGGCCCGAGCAATCCTCCTGCCTCAGCCTCCCAAGTAGCTGAGACTACGGGTGTGCACCACCAAGGCTGGCTAAATTTTTAAAACAATTTTTCGTAGACATGGGGTCTTGCTGTTGTCCCCAGGCTGATCTCAAACTCCTAGTGTCAAGCGATCCTCCTGCCTTGGCCTCCCAAAGTGCTGGGTTTAGAGGTGTGAGCTGCTGCACCTGGCTTTTCTGTGCTATTTTAATTATATAATTTGTTTTTATGTATGTTGTAAATGCAGCACTACACAATTTTTATTGCTTAAGCAGTAAATTATCTTTTAGGTAGGTTTAAATTAATTAGAAAAGCTTATAACATCCATGTGGTTACCATTTCTGATGTTTCTCATTCCATTTTGTAGATCCCTATTTTCATTTGGTATGTCATTATCTTCAGCTTAAAGGACTTCCTTCCAAATTTCTTG
The DNA here is from genome assembly GCF_009828535.3 of Hylobates moloch. Taxonomy (NCBI): domain Eukaryota; kingdom Metazoa; phylum Chordata; class Mammalia; order Primates; family Hylobatidae; genus Hylobates; species Hylobates moloch. Next base: position 22,719,169 of record NW_026652283.1, on the reverse strand, counting down.
TGTGATGGATCTGCTGGTGTTAAAATCATTCAGCTTTTGTATTTGCATTTTGTATTTTATATCTAACCTTTCCAAGGTTGTCAGTTATTTTTCTTCGGAACTGTAAAGATTTTGCTCCACTCAGTGCTTGCTTGCATTGTTTCTGATGAGAAATCTGCTGTCATGCTCTGTTTGTCGCTTTGTAATGATATCTTTTTTTTTCTGGCTGCTTTTGGGATTTTTCTCTTTATCACAAGTTGTACAATTTGATTTTGATGTGACTTGCTATAATTTTCTTCATTTTATGTGCTTGGGGTCTTTTAAGAAGTTTCTTTTATCTGTGGATGTATGAAACTTGGAAAATTGTTTAGCAATTATAGCCATTATTATTATTTCTCCTCCTCCTCCTCCTCCTCCTTCTTCTTCTTTCCTCCTCCTCCTTTCTTCTTCTTTTCTTCTCCATCCATTCTCTTATTACCTGTTGTTCTGCCTGCACACATATAAGAATGCACAGTTCCCAGAGTAGTGTGTCTCACAACTCACTGATTCTGTGTTCATTTTTTTGAGTCATTTTTTCTCTTTATGTTTTACTTAAGATTGTGTCTATTTCTATATCTACAGTTTCTCTAATCTTTTTTTTTTCTCTAGTCTCTTACCTGTTACTATGTTATTAATCCCATCCAGTGCATTTCTGAGTTTAAGTTTGCTTTTTTTGTCCCTGGGAACCTTGTGGTTTCCATATCTAGAAGTTAGATTTGGGTCTTTAAATTTTCCGTGTTTTTATTTAATATTTTCCATCTTTTCCCTAAGTTTTTAAACATGTAGAATATGGTTAACCAGCTGTTAAATTCTGTTAATTCTAACATCTGTGTCATTTCTGGGTTAGTTTTGAGAGATTAATTTTTCTTCTAATTGTAGGTCTTATTTTCCTGCTTATTCACAAAGCTGGTAATTTTTTTTTATTGGATACCAGATTTGGTGAAGTTTACCTCATTGGATGCTAGATATTTTTGTACTCCTATAAATATTATTGAGCTTTGTTCCTGAACTCAGTGACGTGTCTTGGAAGCAGATCAATCCCTTTGGGTCTTACTTTTATTATTTGTTAGGTAGGACCAATGTATTAATAGCATTTATTCCAGAACTAATTATTTTCTACTACTAAAGTGAGACACTTTTGAATTCTTTAACATAGTTCTGTGAATTGTTTGTTTTTCCAGCATAGCTGGTCAGAATAGGCTTTATTCCTAGCCTGTGTAAACCCCAGTTACTGTTTCCTCTAATCCTCTTGGGTGGCTGTTTTCCCTGCCTTGGGCAGTTTCCTTGCACACGTGCTGACCAGTATCCTGCTGAATACTTAAGGAGGGCCCTCTATGCATCGCCCAAGTTCTCTATGCAGGTTTGTCTTATCTAGTAGCTGGCCTTATGAACTCTAGCTGCCTCTGTCATCCGGGATCCAACTCTTTCTTCACTCCACCTGAGCTCCCGTTCCCTAAGCCGCAGTCTGGAAACGCTCTCAAGACAGTCAGCTGGGCCAATCAAAGGGCTCCTCTCATTTGTATCCTGGTTCTTGGGGATAAATGTTCTCTGTCGCCTGATGTTCAATATTTGCAAATCATTGTTACATATATTTTGTCCATTGTTTAAACGTTATTTCAGGCAAAACAGTAAATCCAGTCTCTGTTACTCCATCTTGCCCCAATAGGTTGTGCTTTAAGTAAAAAGTAAAGTATCTTCATAAAATGTCCACCCCACAAATTGCCTATTATAGAGAAGAACCAGGAACTAGCCATGTTTCTATACACAACCATCAATGCAACTTTGGATGTAGTCTAGAACAGATGTACCATAATTCGAATTTTGCATCTCATTTGAGATATACACTTTCATTCATGGTGTTGAAAACAATCCCTAAGTTTCCCTCCCATGCCTTGGGTGTTCAGTGTTACACTTACCTCCAATTTAAGGCCAAGCTCAAGAAATACAATGGGGAAAGTTCAGGAGAAGCGGAAGTGCTGCTTACCCCCAATCCCCTTGGTTTCTTTTCTCTCTACCCCATACTAGCGAGCCCCTGGTTGTGGATTTGATGCTTCTGTTTCTGGGGAAACCTACCTCTGTTGATGGTGGTAGTTCCTTTTACAATGTGGGAAAAAGCAGAAAAAGGAGAAATTTTCTGTTTTCCAAAATTCCATTTAAAAGGAACATAAAAGGGGAAATAAGAAAGTAAAAACTGGATAATTTAATCCTGGATATTTTAGTGCAGAGAAACCTCAAGCAGATTTTGTAAGGCTTACCTTACCTTACAGTTAAGGATTCCTTCCCATTCACAAAGTCCATCCTACCCAAATATAAACATGATTCAGCCAGCGATTAATTCAACACGTGGGACATTTACATTCTCCACCCCCCTTAAAAACGATGCCAACTTGCCTTTTGTCACATTTCAGCCCCTATTAACTTAACCTAAATTGCCATTACCACCTGTTTACATTGTTACTAGAACCCTGGGCATAATGGCACATTGATGTAGTTGTATAAATAATAAACCAATTTATAGCATTTGAGACGGAAATCTTTTCATGTTTATTAGGATCCACTAGTTCAAGAGAGGGTACCTGTCCAATGGGACAGTGAGTGTCCGTCTTGAACTGAGCAGAACGTCATTTGGCTCCTGAAGGATTCTTCCAACCATTTACAAAACAAGAGACCCTGCTAGGCAAAAGGGGTGGGTTACGCCAGTATCTTCTTCCATTCCAAATCTTTCTTCATACTACAACTAATAGTATTAATTGGCCTGTGGTCTTTTCATCAGTCTATGTACATACTGAACTGTGAAAAACCTTCTAACTTCCTGTCGATGTATCCACTGTCTTCCATTACCTAAATACAGTCTGTAGCCATTTTTCCCTTAAAACTTCTTACTGACAGATTTTTCCTTCATTTAATAACACTTTGCAACACTTAGGATATAAATAGGCTTCACCTGGTAAACCATTTTAATAGCAACCTGGACTAAATCATTTAGGAGAAGAAAGATGTAAAAGGATGTTTAAAAAAACATTCCATATATCCCTTGTGTTTTAGCCATGAAGAGAGGTTTGCAGAGAGGTTTCAGAGTAATTTAATGAAGTTTTGGGAAGGTGCGTCTTTTTTCTGAGAATGTTCTAATGGTTTTATATTTGTTCTTCTATTTCTGACCCAGAAATATCTACTGTGTGTGCTCTGTCCTTTTCTTAGAAGTATTTGAGGATTAGTTATTTTCTAAAAACTGTCTTTTAAAATATGTGTAACTTGATAGGAATATAGCTATGTGCTATTTGGAGTGTTAGGGTATTTCTTTAGTTCAATTTTTCTGTAAATTTAATTGAAAACCTGAAGCTAACTTCAGTTTTTATTGAGCAATTTCAGTTGTTTTTAAAAGAGTTTTTGTCGTTATATCTACGGATGCTTTGGAGAAGTAGAAAAGTTATTCTGACTTTCTATTGAATAGTAAAAATTAATTATAGACCATTTAGGAGTAAATACATATGTTGTTAGAAAGATTCTCACATCTTTTCTTGTTGAGGGAGAAGAATTATCTATCTTTGTTTTGAAAGTGATTGGGTTTAATCGTTGTTCCTAAACAGAGAACATTCAAACCATTGACTTCCTTGTAAATCTGAATATGTATAAAACATCTCAAGATTCAAAACTGAGCTATAAAGCTGTAATATATTTAATTGGCATCAATTTCTTAAGAGAGATCGGAGAGATAAGCAATACCTGTATGACCGTAGTCTTCACTTATAATGGTATACATAATAAAATCCACAGGTTATTTTTCAAAAAATGAATTTCTAAAAATTTACACCCTTAATTTGTATTCTTTCTATAAGAACACATCACTCATCATGCCTTTAGGGAGAATCCTTGGTCCATTCACTTATCCTTCCAACAGATCCCTTTTTTCTGAACATCACTTCCTCTCTAATTCTCTACTAACAGCACCACCCCTCCCTTACCCCCATAGCTTCCCATCTTTGACAGCATATGTATGATCAAGATCAGAAATGCCAACCGGTCAGCATTGACCTACACTATTAATCCATTACTTTGGACTTTTTATGTTTGAAAAACACTTAAGTAGTGTGAAATATGGTATAGGTATTTCCCTATTTTGTTTTCACAACCAGGGTGAATTTGCTCATAGAATTTAAGAAGTAATCTGTTCATTTAGGAAAAAAACAAACAAACAAACAAGCCCTGGTAAGTGGAATCTGTACCACCACAGTAATGGTCTGAAGACTCTGTGTTTCTTTTGCAGTGTGGATTCTGATGACGGTGCATGTATTCATTTGTATATCCTAAGAAAAGCATCATCCTATCCAGGCAGAGGGCAGGCAGGTAATGCACTGGTGTGTTACACAGGGCTTGCCAGTACCTAGCTTTGGAGCTAACTTCCTAACACCCCAAGCAGTTTCCTTCAGGCGAGACTCCATTGGCTAAAAAGAATCACCCGTTGAGCCGAATTTAAAATGCTCCAATTTTTAAATATGGGAATATAGAGAGCAAATGTCCTCTAAGAGATTAAAAATTGCAGTGTGTGTCTTTAAAAATAAAATTGTTCAAAACAGCAAGATTGAAGCGGTCCGTTCTTTGCAAAACCAACAAACAAAAAAACTATTTTTGTGGGCTAACCACAGAAACAGGTTCTAAATACATTAAAATATTTTATCCCATCATTTGTTTTGACCAATTGACCACAATATTAAAAATTCAATCATGGAGCAGCTGACAAGTGCAGTTGCCTAATTTTATTTAAGAGTTTTTTTCCTTTTTCCATTTTTCCATCCTGTTAACGCTGCTGCCTGTGCCCAGACAGTAATGGGCTTCTTGTATGCCCACGACTGTTATGATCATGTAAATTTATTGGTGCTTAGAAGAAGCGAGCTATTAAAACATTACAACAGCCATTACAGCCGGGCTCGTGTTGGCTTTCGCTCCCAATGAACATATGCTTCCGAGTGAATGCCTAAACTCTTATTTATGGATTTAATTTAATATGCGGAAAGAATTCAAAATTAAATTTTGTGTCTGCCTCCAGAGAGTGTCAGTGTATAATAACATGGTAATTTTTACACATCTTTATGAGAAATGGGAAAATTAATTCTTTCTGACAAGTTGTAATTATTCGACTTGGAACAGTTGCAGCTGAGCAGTTTGCATGCCTGTTGTCTGGTGTTTCGCAGTGTAAGGGGAAAACTCAGGGATGGAGATATATTGTGCATCTGAGAGTTTCTAATAGCTTCTGACATTTTAGCCTTGCATATTATCAGGGTGCTTTTTAAGGAGTCGAGGTATAATCTATTATGTTGCCTGGGATACACACAGTTGCAATAGCCTGAACATCCTTCAGCAATTTTTAAAATGGGGGGTATATCTCCAGGATCATCCTGTAGATGTGCATAGTTGAAATTGATGAGAGAAATTTTTATGTCTCTGAAGTGTACCAATTATTATCTGCTCTTTCACCTGGGTACACTCAGAACAGAAGGTCATTTTGTAAAAGTAGCATTTTAGACCTGAATTTTTAAGACTAAATATGCTTAAAATGAAAACGTGTGTTTTCCTACCTGACTTGCAAACATTTTCCCCATGCCCATCCCCCACCAACCTCCTCTACACAAATGCTTCTGTAATACATGCCCACTGTCCTATTCTCTAGATCCGATGTTTAAGTGTTCATGAAAAAGTAGCATTAGCTTAATGCACAACTAAACCAAAACACCGCTGGCTATGTTAGCAAAGAAATCTGGAGCATGTTGTCTGTGAAGAGATGGTATGCTGATTGACAGGCCAGCCTGGAGGGGAGTGGTGTCATCTCTGTGTATAAGATCAATATAGCCCTTGTAAAATAAATGCAAACTACGATGTAAGAGAATATTAGCAGATGAACAGGAGAAAAATTCAATTCTCAAAAGCCAGCACACTTCCTTTTTTGCTTTCGTACTTCTGCTAAAGAACACAGGAGTGAACAGCTGATGATCAAGTGGATACGCCTCCGTTCTGAGTTGGTGCACTGAAACTTCCTCTGACATTGTTTTAAGTGGCAAATTTTGGCTAAAAGTTTATGTTTAAGAATGAAATACAAAGCAGACCTCGACCTATTTGTGGCCTCCGAAATAGTGTGATACCTTTTTCTTATTAAGGCTTGAGTCCTGTCCTTAATGGATAATTACATTCCACCGTACACAAGTTCCTTGCCAGCTCTGTTAGCTATCGGATTCTTTACTTTATATCCCAATATGCCCAACAGTGGGCTACTGTAGTTCAAAAGATGTAGCGTATCAGGGATTGGGGGTGAGTTTGATCATATCTAGTTAAAAGGCACAAACAGCATCACGATCCTGGCTACGGCCAATTGCTTTGAACTTTATGTGTCTTTTTACTGATTCTTGTAGGCAAGCTCTCATTTATTCTAACTCATTGTGATATAAGATCAAGAAATATGATGTTTGTGAGTTGGGAACTTAAGTATGATCATTGTCAAGGCTAATGTTATAAAGGCCTGGAATGAAGTTTGAAGACTTACAACAGAGTTTTTTTGTTTTTTTTGAGACGGTGTCTCCCTCTGTCGCCAGGCTGGATTGCAGTGGCATGATTTATGCTCACTGCAACCTCCGCCTCCAGGGTTCAAGTGCTTGTCCTGCCTCAGCCTTCTGAGTAGCTGGGATTACAGGTGCGCGCCACCACGCCCGGATAATTTTTGTATTTTTTAGTAGAGACGGGGTTTCATCATGTTGGTCAGGCTGGTCTTGAACTTCTGACCTCGTGATCCACCTGCCTCGGTCTCCCATAGTGCTAGGATTACAGGCGTGAGCCACCGTGCCTGGCCTAGAAAGAGTTTCACAGCTCAGCAAAGGGAGCTTGATATCAGCCCCCTCCAACCTTGTACCTCCTCATTATAAGGCACAGCAAAATATTCAGGAGAGAAGTTGCCTAGCATAGATTCATTATTTTACTTTATTAGACCACATATGCCATCTATAATTGTCAATAATGACTGCATTTATTTTGGTGTTTATACAATACGTTGAATGTGTTCCTATGTACAACAAACCACTAAAAAGCTGGATTTTGAAAACTGGATCATGAACATTTGAAATATAAATAGTATACTTCATTTTTAAGATCTGTTCTCTAAGACCAAGACACTTTAAAGTTCCAGACCTTTATTAGCTCTGTTCAGGAGTGAGTGATATTTTTGGAGCACAGTATGGGATTTTGGGTGAGAACAGGTCTAAAAGAATGTTTATAGTGTAGTAGACATCAAAACTCTAATTTATTTGAGCTAAAGTGTAACAAAGACCTTCAATCCGGTCTGAATACAACAGATAGCATACATATTTAGAAACAAAACCCTAACAAACTAAATTCAACTACTGGAGTCGAAGCAGGGGCTTTTTCCAAAACGGGAATTTGATGTTCAAGCAGCCTTTTTGTTTGTTTTTGAAGGAGTGGGAAAGTCATTCTCTTTAGGCATATGCTTGGAGAGGGTCTGAAAGATGCCTTGATCAGCCAAGACTTCCCTTCCCACCTTCCCCCTCACTGCTACAAGTTCTGAACCCCCCCTTAAACAATAGCGACACATCCCTCATTAATTTAATTTAGTCATCAGAGCACCTCTGTGAGGCAGGTGCTGTTATAATCCCCTGGGCACAAAGGAAAACTCTTAGGGTTAGAGAGGTTAAATAATTGCTAAGTTTACATAGCTAGTAATGACGAAGTGGTACTTAAACCCAGCTTTCACCATAAGATATTGTCTTTCTTTGTCTGAAAACAACGCTTGCTCACTCTCCAGGATAGCTATTAAAAGTAGAACAGAAACAGAATGGGATTTTGGACTGCTGTGGATTGGGTGGTGGTGGAATGAAAACCCACGATTCTACTCCACTGTGTGTCTCCCCTTAGGATTTCTCAGCTTCCCTTGAGGACTCCCTGGGTCTTCTGGTTACCCAGATTCCAGAGCTCGGTCCTCTGACTTCTCTCTTGCTCCACGTGTCCCGTCTCTCATCATTTTCTGGAGCTTCGACTTACAGTCTCTCTTAGATTCTTTGTTCCTTTCCATTCCCATTTTCAGGATCCTACTTCAAACCCTAAACCCATCTCTTTGGGACTATTTAAAATAGACTTCTATCTTGCCAATCCTTCACATCATTACAAGATAAATTGCCCTAAAGTATAGCACTGATGAAGCCATTGCCTGGTTTAAAAAAAAACCTTAATGGTTTCATACCATCTACCAAATGAAACACATCCATTTTAGTCTCAGATTTCAGGCTAACTTCCCAGTGATTTCAAGTGCATTCTTTGTGTTGCCACTCCCTGAACACATGTGGTCCTTCCCAACATCCACATCTTGATTCCTACTTCCCCCTCCACTTGGACTGCCTGCCCCCAGGCCTCATGAACTCTCATTCTCCCAAGGTCCAGACCATATGCTGCTTTTTCTCTTAAGCATCCCCAGATCCCATCCTGACAGGCATCCCTCCGTCCTCTCAACATCCAGAGTGCTTTGTTTACATCTGTCCTGTTGTAATTATTATAAGTGACATTTATTTATATTATGTACATATCTGTCTTATCTCTAAGATAGTAGGACTTTGGGAAAGCAGAGAATGCTACTTATTCTCATTTATCTTTCACAGAACGTCAGTGCATTCCACAAAGCAGATACTCAATAATTATTTACTGCATGTGTAAAAGCCTAATCAGCTAAAGATTATACAGGAACAAGATTGGAGTCCAGCACAATCAGATTTATTGACTTAGTAAGGGAGGGAATTCCAAGGAAACATGGAATTCCCATGACTAGAGTTAGGAGAGAGCAACTTGTGTGAGGTTGGCTTCTTACTGAAGGAATCAAAGGAGGGTCTAAGGGAAGGAGGGATCCGTTTTGGATTGGATGCTATTTCTGAGGCGGGATTGGAAGTGGGAATTAACTAGTGATTGGATGCGGTCATAATTTAGGCTAGGGTGGTTTAGCAGCAAATAGGTATTCCCAGGAAGAAATGAAAATAGCAGAGCAGGTCTAGGGTAGAGTGCCATCAATAAAAATGAGGGAGTCCTTAATGGCATTTTGTAATTCCTGCGTTGCCTTGGGAGAAACAGTGTTTTCTGTTTTGTTAGTTTGTTTGGTTTGCATTTGGCTTTTTCTGTGTCTGTCTTTGCAGCCTGATTCATGGCAAGGCTGTTTTCTTTCAGTCCAGGACAGATTTTAACTTTTACAAATAAATGAATGGATTTTTAAAAATACAGAGGAAAGGTACTTTTTTTTTTTTTATCCCTGGATTATTACCTAAAAACTAGATAGTGAAACTAATCATTATGAATGGTTGGGAGAATGCTGTTCTCCTTATGTTCAGTGTTTAAAAGTGAATCTCAAATAAATTGTCAACACTTATTTTTACTTTTCCTTTGGGCAGCTATCTTTGCCTTGAGTCACTGGGTAATTCTGTGTTTTTGTCCAACTCTCCCATCTCTGGCCCATTGTTCATTCTTAATATAGATAGAGAGCTATAGAGATGTGCTGAGAACATTTTCACCATTTCTTCGTTTTCTTTTTCACCTCCCTCTCTCAAATGTCTTTGGTTTAATGGATCAAAAGCCTGGTTTTGTGTATGTGTGTTTATGTGTGTGTGTGTGTGATAAATAAACGCATTTATAACACACTGACGCAGACACACAAAGTTGGTTTTAGACTTTTTATTAAAGTTTTCTCTAGAGCAGAAACAAGTATAATCAGTGCTAGAAATTGTTAAGCCACTTTCTTCTGAACCTGCAATCTTTAAAATGAAGTGAAAATCCCCGATGGCAGGCTTTTCCATGGTATCCTCACACACAGTGTTCTGTTGTAGAATTTCTCACAGCAATGGTTTTTAAAAGGTGGCAGATTCCATCCATTCCAGCGGATACTTTTCCTCATTCCTTCTGAATGAACCCACTAATACAACCCTTAAAAATTTATTATTTTTGTCTTTAAATGGATACCACAGCTGAAATTATATATTGTTTGGCTCAATTTAAACATTAATGTTTCTTCACCTGCATTTATCAACCTGTCTGCAACCAGAATGTTTAGAAGCAACAATTAAAAAAAAAATTACCTCATCATTTTAGAATTCACAAGAAGATGTGTTCCATTAGCAAACTGCTCAATTTCTGATTCAGTAGAACAAGCTAATTTGTCCTAAAGTAGAAGCCTCCCTTCCTGATTTTGTCAAATGTTACCTGGGCAGCTCTGGTCACGTGGCAGAGAGAGACTATGCCAATATTTTTGGTGTGTGCTATATATCAGAATGTGATTCTAATCATTATATCCCTATTTGCATTTCTCTGGCTGTCTGTTTTCTTTTTAATTGGGTTATAAAACAATTAGTTAACACCATGTCTTTTTAGAACTACCCGAGAGGGCCAGGAGCTGTTTGTTCTCCCTGGACCAGTCGGGGAGAGGACCCTAGGGAATCTCATTTTATTTACAGCAGGGTGAAGGTCACATAGAAACAGTTTTTGTTCTTGTGCTCTTGCTTTCTGTTGTGACCTCTCTTGCATTGTTTGGCATCCCCGCCACAGTCCCCCACACCCCCCTTTGTGCTTTGAAGAGCCGCACACCAGGTGTTCCTGTTCTGAATTACACATGAAAGAACCACATCCCTGGACTAATTAACTAGTAAACTGTACCCACCTCCCCTGGGTTTAATTGATGCTGCTCTTAAAAGGGGAAGGCAGTTCCTCACCCCATCTGATTAGACACTATAGTCATCTCTTCTTTATCTTTCTTAAATGTAGAGGATGTTCCAGGTTATTTTGACAACTAGGTAAGGCGCCAGGGCCAGTAGGACAGCTTATAAAACTATTACCCTGGATGAAAGGAAACTACTCCAGACTTTCCTTCATGACTTTTTAAAGCTGTTCGCATGACTCTTTCTCCAGGGAGTAACATGTACAGAGTAATCTACCTGCTCACAGTAGCAAGACCCAGAATCTCATCAGTAGTTTTATGCATTTCTGCAATGATTTTCCTTTTTATTAAAACAGTGGGAAGCCTTTATGCCAGTGAGTGCTTTATATTCCTATTGTTATTTTTTTACTGCAGTGCTGGAAATATTACGTAACTATTAAAATGTGTAGAATTGGATGGTTTATCATCTTACCTCCAAGGATGACAATGCTAGGTTGATTTTATTTTTTACTTACTGCGATCCTGGTCTCCTGATGTAATGACATGGTACTTTGGGCAGTCCTTTCTAGGCAGGGACAGGTTGTTGTCCAGGGAAATGAGGTAATTAGATGTATGTGTAAACCCTTGCAAAAGCTTATCATTTCTGTTCTTCCTGTCCCCTCCTTTCATGTGTTTTATTCTGGTTTTTTTTTTTTTTTTTTTTTTTTTAAGAATGTTAGGATTCAAAATTTAGTTTATGAGTTCTGTCATGTTTTCCATCATCATTTGGTGGTGGCGTTTTTGCTTGTTTGATTTTAAAACTAGTATTCAGATATTTAAAATCAATTTTTATGTTAGAAGGAATTTTAAAAATTCTCTTTAAGAATAGTTTCTGTATAAATTTGGCTTCCTAGAGTTGCTTCTTAAAATTCTAACCCAAGTGTATGGATACTGTATTTCTAATGGTTTCCTCCTTCAGGATAACTTAACTTTAAGAGCCTCCTTTCTCTTTCCATTGTTTTCCCACTTTACATGAACACTGATGGACATTTAGTCCTGTAATAACTAATAGCACAGGATGTGAGAAGTCAAAATGAATTAAAAATATATATAGATACCACATTGTTTACCTAAAGTGTTAGTAAGAAATCTTTGGTTTTGTAAAACACATTAAACCTTAACAAAATGTTAGTTATCCTGTTGGGAAGCTTTGCTCTGCGTTCCAAGGATTTACTTACCAGTTGCACACGGGATATACATAGCAAGATTATTCTTAACTGTTTAATTTGTTTAATTGAGAGCTACTTGATCATGGGCATTGTCTAATTATCTATCGTTTCTGTATTCCAACCCATAGCAGACTACTGGGCACATGTATGATCTACACATGTTTGTTGAATGTAACTGAAGTAAGCCTTTTATTTTTAACTTTTTACTTAGCATTAGGGATTGAAGAGAGCCTGGAATGGGAACGTAACACAATGTAGAGCAAACAGAATCTCTCTTAAATTATCAATGGAATGATAACAAGGATGTGGTCGTGCTCCTTGAGCTAAATAACTTCAGTAAGTCTGAATTAGCCCCTGACACGAGAGATAAAAAAGAAAAAATTCAGGAAATCTAGTCCACGTAGACAAAATGTATAGGTCATGGATTTGTACCCAACCATCCTGTGAAGTCTAAAAATACTTGTTTTAAACAAAGACACCGTTTTAATAAAACAGATGTGTATCACTCTTTTCTCCCTCTCTTTTTTGCACATAGCCTACACATGGCAATCACATGAATTTATTCTATGTGCCATTACTCACATAGTTCATAATTCCTAAAGTATAAATAACAGCAGCTGCAGAGCTAAAATCATCCACCTGATATTCACTTCTGTTGTACATTTTCATCTTCTGCATATCCTTACAGTGAGATTATAAATATATGTAAAGTTAATGCTGCATATTTAAACTGTTAGTTTAGTAATGCATTCTAATTTAAAATGGATTATTCTTAAATTGTGAAATGTAATCAGGTGGTATAAATAAATAAGTTCAATGAACAATCATTGGGCTTTTATTTATACGATAGATGCTGTACTATATTCTGGGTTTTGAAAAATGCATTCAATATCTCTTGTCCGCTAGGAACTCCCAGTCTAATGTCAAATCATGTCACAGAAGTAAAGCTCTGCAACATGGTGTTATGAATGCTATAATAAAGCCATTTACACAATACCGTAGGTGTACCCAGGAGAGTTAACAACTCAGAGGAGAATTAGTACAATTAGCATGTAGATCCTAAACACATGCTATGCATATTTTACCTGTTAATCTTAACACAAAGATTAGAACATTTTATGCTTTCTGGTTTACTATCTTCACCTCTAATTGGGTTACTAAAATAATTTTGATGGTGCAAAAAAATAACTCAGAGGAAGTAGGTAAAAGTTTCAGATGAGCCATCATTGGAGTTGAATCTTAAATGATAAATTTTTGAAGGCAATTCAGAGATTCTAGTTTAGATAATTAGATGAATGGCAATGCTGTAGCTGGAACTCAGAAGGCAGTACAGGTTTCGGGAACGGAAAACAGTGAGTCACTTGTGGCTGTGTTAGATGTTAGATGTCCTAGGTAGGAATATGGAGCTGGCACGTAGAATAGAAATGAGAGTTGAAGATAGGCATTTGGCAGTCTTTGAGTTATCCAAGCTAGCTTAAAAAAGCCATGTGTTGGCCGGGCACGGTGGCTCACGCTTGTAATCCTAGCACTTTGGGAGGCCGAGGCGGGCGGATCACAAGGTCAGGAGATCCAGACCACGGTGAAACCCCGTCTGTACTAAAAATACAAAAAATTAGCCGGGCGTGGTGGCGGGCGCCTGTAGTCCCAGCTACTCGCAGAGGCTGAGGCAGGAGAATGGTGTGAACCCGGGAGGTGGAGCTTGCAGTGAGCCGAGATTGCGCCACTGCACTCCAGCCTGGGCGACAGAGCGAGACTCCGTCTCAAAAAAAAAAAAAAAAAAAAAAAAAGCCATGTGTTGCACCAATTTGCTTGTGTAGAATGCATAGAGGAAAAAGAGAAATGGCCACAGGGAAGCAGCCAGCAAAAGGTGAGAAGAGACAGCCATGGTCAGCTTTGTGAATTCCTGACATAACTGCAGCCACTGCCTCCTCTCTGTTCTCCTGAAGGTGCTGGACTCTCTCTCCTTTTCTCTTCTCTTTGTCTCCTATGTCTATAGTCATTGGTCTAGGGAAGGATGCTCTTGTTTTTCCTTTGCTGCTCTTCCCAGCAAACCATTCTTTACTAAACTTCATTCATTGAAATGAAATATCTATACATGAATTAGTTAACAATGCAGGATTTCAAAGTTTAGCACAGATTTGCACAGGATTAGATTTATGTGAGAGCCACACAGAACATGATTTTATACTACCTGCCCTCTTTCTTATACCTATAAGCAGATTGTTTTAAGCCTTTTATGTTCTCTCTCAATATATTTCTTACTCATTGGAGCTAAAGAGACTTTCAAAAGACATAGTGACCACCCACATTATTCACCCCAGATGCGTAGCTTTCTTCAGTAACCTAATGTGGTCATTTTATTGAGGACTGGAATGTATTAGGTCCTTCATTCCTATATGTATTTTCGCATCACTGCTTTCAAATGTGCTATTTCCTGTCTACCTTCCATGCTCCTTGGTTATATTTCTAGCAGATCCTATAGTTCCCTCTCACACTTGTGTTCTTTTTTTTTTCTTGCTTCTCCTACAGACAAGCACTATTAATAATTTCCTGAGTATCTTTTGAGATATACTCAACATACACTGTCTTAAATATACACATACATACGTGCAGACATGCATACACAAACACACATATGCATTTTTAGTTTGAGTTTTTACCATGGGCATGTTAGAACTATTTAAAATAAAATGTGTCGAAATCTCCTCTAAAAGAAAAGAAAAGAAAACAAATGGACAAAAACCTAAAACTCCAACGTTGGCTTTTCAATCTTTTTAATCTTCAACTTTAACCTTCCAAAACTTTCTCCCAATATTTTTGAATACTCTTTATTAAATGTGTCTGCCTTTATATAAGTTAGGACTCCTAGTTGTAGTGAGACAAACTATTTTGATTTCAGTACCTCTCTTTCACTCTGCCTCTTTTGTATTCTTCTGGTTGACTCTGCTCTGATTTATTATCTGAGGCTCAGGCTGAACTCAGGCTTTTGCGATGCTGACAGCCCCAGCTCTACACTGGAATGGACGGCCACCCTCCACATGCAATTAAAAAATATCCAGAGAAGACCCCATTTGGGTATATGCCCATCCACCCCTGCACAATTTTGTTGAGGCCACTGAGCCCTTCAGGCACAGTGCCAGGCATGGACCATGTGTACTCCCAAAAGTATGGGAGAGGAACACCCCGAAGAAAAGGGGTTGTGATCGTGATCAGATGAGGAATGGATAACACGCTGGGTAATAAAATTGTAGCTAATAGAATCCATAGCATTACTTTCAAAAAAGTAGTAAAGTGTGCATTAGTCATGACAAAAACAATATTCCTATTGTACTGAACTTGTTTTTAACAGACATAGACTAAATCTATTAATATGTTGCTAATGACAATAAGGGGTTTATTCAAATGCAAAGGTGTTTAACATTCTTTCAAAAGAACCTTCATTATGGATGTATTTTCAATATTTTCTCTAAATTATTCTCTGCTTTAAATTAGTATCATCCATCCAACTGATTATGCCCATTATAATCACAATGTGAAGTTAAGTCATGACTGAATGTTTGTGTAGATTAATAGTAGCTAGAAGTTCTTGTAAATATGCATAATTGTGTTTAAATCCATCAGCAAATCCCAGTGTTTCTATTTGCAAATTATATCTTGAAGGGCTCCATTTCTCTGTGTTTTCCATTGCCACCTTCCTAGTCCACCATCGTTTTTCTCCTGGACTCCAGCAGTAGTTTTCCACCTGGTCACTTTGCCTACTCTTTCATCCCAACCCCACAAATCCATTTCCTACACAACAGCCCAACGAAGATCTAAATCAGATTATATTATAATCATATCATGTTATTCCCCTGTTTAAAGCCCTCCAATAGCAGCTCATTATACATGAATTAAACCTAAAGTCTTTGTCACGACCAAAAAGGCCCTGCGGGATGTGGCTTCTGCTTACCTCTGTCACTTCCATTTTAAGAACATGCCAAAAGCTGTCCCCAAATCAGGGCCTTTGCATACACTGTTCCCACTGTGTAGCACTGCCCCCTTCTCACATCTGCTCACCATGCCTGGCTTTTCATCCTTTAGGTCTCAGCTAAAATATCAAGTTTTGAGAGGTCTTTTTTTGCTACCCTATCTAAATCGTCCCTCACTCTTTATTGCTAGCATTTCACCATGTTTGTTTTCTTTGTATGCTTACAATTACAGTATTTGGTATCATTTTGACTGTTTATTTCCTCTTTCCCCCCACTAGTCGTCTGTTTCATGAGCAAGGAGTAAAGGTTAATGCCTGTTTCATTCACAGGGTCCTGTTAATAGCACAGGGACTGGCACAGAATTTTTTTTTCCTCAGAAGATGCTTATCAAATGACTAACAATGAATTTAGTAACCTCTTTAAGTAAATGTATCCATTTGATAAACTATTTTTAAATATCCTTGTATATGATAATAATGCAAATAACAGCAAAACCCACAACAGCAGCAGCACACTGCTAAAAAGAGAAAGTTTATTAAGGTGAGACCAAAACAAAAGATAACAAAAAACCCTCCAGTGAAGTTAACTGAGGTTGAATGCTTACAGTAGGAGGAGAATACCACCACTAAAAACTAGTTTGATTTATGGTGTAAAACATTACTCATAAGAAAGCATTTTTCACCAAATCCTAGGAGGCTGTGCTAGGTATCTGCCGGATCGGATCTATTTCCGTAAGGGAAATGGTAGACTCTCTTGGGAACTATGGGCTGATCTGAAAACTAGAGGGTGCAACTTATATAAAAATTAGACCAAATGAGACGGTGTTACCTCTAATGCACTCACTTCTCTATGTGATTGGTTTATGCCTCAGGCTTCCCTTCCCCAGGTAGGGAGAGGTGGTATTGGAGTGGAGGCAGGGGGCATGTATCATACCCCTCCCAAGGAGAGTGGCGATTTTTTATCTCACTGCGGGGGGCACACTAATTAGGTTCAAAAATGTAAATGCCTTGTCAAGGCTGTAGCACAAAGATATAGTCTCCTTTTATTCCCACACTGTGG
Organism: Hylobates moloch; assembly: GCF_009828535.3. Lineage (NCBI taxonomy): Eukaryota > Metazoa > Chordata > Mammalia > Primates > Hylobatidae > Hylobates > Hylobates moloch. The sequence continues at coordinate 22,702,235 of NW_026652283.1, read as the reverse complement.
CAACAGCTGAAGTGACCACAAAAGTATGGAGGAGAAGCTTAGGATCTTCCTCAATATCTACCTTCAAGGTGGCTTAGAGATAAATGTAGGAATATAGAAATTCAGAAGTATTGCAGTAGTGACCTGATAGCATTAATAAGATAATGAGGTAAACTAGGTAACCAATTTGTATTATTATTATTGTTACTATTGTTAGTGAGACAGGGTCTAGCTCTATTACCCTGGCTGGAATGCAGTGGGTCAGTCTCAGCTCACAGCTGAACCCACCTCCCGGGCTCAAGCAATCCTCCCACCTCAGCCTCCTCAGTAGCTGCGACTACAGGCACGTGCCACCATGCCTGGCTAATTTTTGTATTTTTTGTAGAAACAGGGTTTTGCCATGTTGCCCAGGCTGGTCTCGAACTCCTGTGCTCAAACAATGATCCATCTGCCTCGGCCTCCCAAAATGCTGGGATCACAGGCATGAGCCACTGTGCCTGGCATCAACTTGTTTTACTATATCTGGTCTTCATTTGGAAGTAATATGATATTTATAATGTACAATCTTATGTTAAATGCATTTGTAGTATGTACTAATTATATAGTATTGAAGCACGTAGCCATAAAACTGTTGATTTGAGTTTCAAGGCAGACATCCCTAAGAAGCCTTTTAAGATGAGATCTGAAACACAATGTAGTTAAGTGAAAAGTTCGAAGAAAAGGAGGGGTTCCATATAGGGAGACATTTGTGTGAAGGTGGATGTGAGATGACCCCCATCATGTTCAGTGACCCCAGAAAGGGCAGCACACTGGAGTCCCGAGGGCAGGAGAGACCAAAGACGCCCAGTGACAAGGTGGAGAGCACCTGCAGCTCGATTGTGAAGCATCCCGTAAACATTTGTAGGATTTGGGCAGAAAGAACCCAAAGTAGTTATTTTTAGCTAAGGAATACAATTGTCATGTTTACATTATGAGACAATGTTTCTGTGGCTTATTTCATCATTTCAAACAAAAGGTGTTAATGGGCTGAATAGAATGGAGGTTGTGGAGATGCAGAGAAGTGGCAGATTAAAAATGTATTAAATTTTGTAGACTCTGCAGCACAGTGTTATTTATTAGTTAGGTTATTTATTAGTAAGGGTAGCATGGTGTGATGAGAGGGATAAGGGTGCTATCCTGGTTTTCACTTTGCAGGGTGCTTCATGGTGGCCTTACTGAAATAAGGAATGCTGAAAGTGGCACCCACATGAATGGGTCCAGTTTTGAGCACACGAATTTTGTATTTTCTGAAAGGCCTCTAATGGAGATGTTGACTAGATATTTGGATTAAGTGGGTGTTGGGACATGTTATAAGGATACAGGGAGAAATATAGATTTGGAAGGCATTGGCATGGAAGGGGAATTCAAAACAAGGGAGTGGATGTGACTATATAGGGAATTAAAAGAGGGCTTATATACAGACACAGCCCTGAGGAACTTCAGCATTCAAGGTGTGGGCTGACGGGGAAATGGATTTACAGAGAAGGCTGCAGGAGAGAACCTTGGAACAGGTCCTACTGGAAGAGAGCCTGTAAATTGGAGTGTCCTGACATCTCAGAGGAGAGACCTGTAGGAAAGGAAGTGCCTATGGCCGTTGAAATGCTATTGAGATGCCAAGCAAGATGCAGATCTGAAAGTCCCCCTTGGATTCACTGGTAATTAGAGGCCTAGCTCCACTCTTCCTCCTGGGAAGAACGATGGTGCAGAAATCAGAATGGTGTAGGTGGAGAAGAGAATAAAAATTGAGAAAAATATCCCCAAAAGAAAGCTCCAGACCTATCTGCCTTTGGAGGTAAAGTGATATCCAGGGAAAGATTTTTGTTTTCTTTTACGTTTTTAAGACGAAACAGACTTCAGGTAATCTGAATGCAGAAGGAAGGAAACAGAGAGGTTAAAGTGTAGGTATTAAAAATGTGTATTATTTTAACCTTAACACATCTGTTAAACCATCATAGAGACGATTTCTCAGTATTCCCTAAGTTTTCCTTTTTTTTTTTTTTTTTTTTTGAGACGGGGTCTTGCTCTGTCTCCCAGGCTGGAGTGCAGTGGCGTGATCTCGGCTCACTGCAAGCTCCGCCTCCCGGGTTCCCGCCATTCTCCTGCCTCAGCCTCTCCGAGTAGCTGGGACTACAGGGGCCCGCCACCACGCCCGGCTAATTTTTGTTTGTATTTTTAGTAGAGACGGGGTTTCACCGTGGTCTCGATCTGCTGACCTCGTGATCCTTGCTACTCAGAGATCGTGTTCAAGAGAATTGGGAAAACAGAAGGGGCAAAATGGTACCTGTAATGACTGGGAGGCAGAATGTTATTTCATGCTTGATGCAATATCTTAGCAATGTATTACCACGGATGTCATAAGGCCTCAGTAACTATTGGCTAAATGACAGAATAACTGTTTTGTATCTCATGCTATTTCTGACGAAAAGGAAAATAATAGAAAAGGAGAAGAAAGGGGTTTAGAAGTGGGAGTGATTGGGATTCAGGGAAAGAAAACTGGTCGTGAGGAGAAGAAAGGAAATGAGAAATAAGCCCGTAACTGGTGTTTTCTAATGAGATCTATGTTTTATGTCTTCGAGATCTTTATATCCTTCATGAAATTGCTCTGAGATTCCTCCTTTAGGGAAAGTTTGGCCTATGTAATAAATTCATACACAGAAGTGTTACAATGGGGAATTGTATTTGCATTAAAAATAAGGGTTTTTATGTATTTTTGACCTAGGATTAAAAGCCAGTCTAATTTTGATGTAATTCGTAATTCTCTGTTTTAGAAAAAATGGCTATATTTATAATCATCAGAAAATGGCTCCATCTTACTTTCACAGAGATTCTCTTTGTGCTTAGAGTTTGAGGAAATCTATGATATCACTACATTATTCAGAATGGAATCTGGAGGAAAACAAAACCCTGTTTTACACATGAGTGTATCTGAATATGTGTCACAAATGCTACTATCATGTATTTATGGTTATTCTTCATTTCTTATATGCTGAATGACTAAATTATAATAAAGGCCAAATAACCCCTTTTAGGTTTAGAAAGGATAGTGGCTATCTTTGAGAAATATTTTATTCCAATTAGTCCATTAGTCTCCAATGGAGACCAGTGGTGAATGTAGCTTACTGGACTCTAATTCTTCTTCTTTTCAAAGTAAAAGATTCTTGATCAACTTTGTATCATACTGTAGTCCTGGGGATCCATCCAAAATCCTTTTCTTTTTTTTTTTTTTTTTGTCCCATTCCTCAAGTGATTTATACAAGAACATTTGCATAACGGAAGGTAATTTTAATGTATGCTAATTTCCATGAGGCCTGCACTTTCAGATTGTTCTTTTTGCTGGAGGAATGACTGAAGTGTCCGAAGCATTTGAGTTTTCACCCTCTTGTGTGAACTTCTCAGTGAATGGTTTTGTTAGGAAAAACCACGCCCTAAATGTTCTGTGGCCATTAGAAGAGGCCTGTTGTATGCATTGTGTCATTCTGCTTTCCAAGTAATTTCTATGCAGATGGTACACAGCAGAATATTTCTGCCTTACATTAAAATCTGCATCAGCCAATAAGAATGATTTGCTGCTGAGCAGACACAAGTGAAGGATTATTGTGTAGGAGGAGAAGTACCAGTACAAAGTAGATCAGGACGGCAGGTGGGACCAAAGGAGGATACAGGTCCTTTTAGAATTCTTAATTAAAAAAAGAAAAATAGCATATTGTATTTAATAGGAGCCTATTACTATTCTAGATTTCTTTCCAAAATGAAGCTCTACAGAAGTATTTTAACCAGCCATGCAATTGCATTTTAAGAATTGACTTAACTATCAACTTTTTAGCACAAGGTGAGACTCTTACATTTAGCCTGCAACTTCTGGAAGAATGTAGTGAGAGTGAGTGAGATTGGGATCACCTACCAAGCTGGGAGTGCCAGCTGCTCAACCCTGGTCCTCAATACAGGGAGGATGTTTGAGGGAGAACTTCGTATCCTATATGTGAGTGATGATATGCAGTTTGTTTTGGTACACAGAATTGTAACTATTTCTCTGTTTTGGAATATGCCTGATGGTATTTATGCCAAAATGATTTATAGTCAACTCCTGATTGAATCTGAAAGTTGGGACAAGGAATAAGAAGAAAGGTGTATATCTTATTGTAATTTATATTGCTTTTGAGATATGCTCTATAACTTACTGCAGCATATGCAACTTCTCTGTAATGTTCTTAGATAAATTATCCAATTATTCATATTTCAACTACATGATGGTTGGGTAATGAAAAATGGCCTGTAAGTAAGCTTTAATGAAGGGGAAGGGGAAGGGTTTGGGGAAGGCACAGGAGGAAGTTGCTTTTCTATAAAAATATTCCTGTAAATAACTTAGAGAAGGACTTTTTATGTTGCTAGTTAGTGTGTATATTCAATGTAATTCAGGGAATTTAAAAAGGAAGAAAATGATTTTCTAACTATATCGCTGAGATATAATGGCACATTGTGTAGTATTACCTGCTATTTTGAATTAGTTACCTCTATCCTTTTTTTATTATTAGCATTGGTGGATAGAATCTTTTCTATCCAAGTACTTCTTTTCGACAAAGAAACAAAAGAACATCCCCTCAGATGCTAGTGAATAGGAAGAAATAGGCACTGAGGAAGTTCCTTTGAAGATCATGCATGTATCAGAGGAGCTGTCCATATACCTGGGTAAGGGCACACGAGGTGCACAGACTGTGTGGAAGACCTGCCATGACTGTTCTGCTCTCTTTCAGAAATGATTTTAACTAAAACTTGCCAGTGAAATCTGGTTTGGCTTTTGTTGGGGAGCTTTATGTTTAACCTCGACCTTGGTTGACATTGAACTTGCCTCTAATGGCTTCACAGCAGCCCAAGAGCAGTTTCTCAGCTCCTTAAGTAAACATCACATTACTTCAAGTTAACATCACATTGTGTCCTTCAAACATTTTTCCTGTAGTTATGTTCTGCTGACCTCTAATTCACTTATAGAAATTGCTTTTAAGAAACTTTCATTTTCATGTTTTTCAGGAAAGAAATGGAAACAAAACAAAGACATAATAGTTTATCTCACTGAGCTATTCCAGAGGCTATTGTAACTGATAATATAATATAAATTAAATATTTGATAGAGCTACAACTATTTTTTAGATAGGTTAATGTCTTCTTTGTCCAACTCTGGTGTATTTACAGGATATAGATTAAACATTCTGATCTTCTAGTTTACTTTTGTCTTCTTGACAAAATGTCAAAAACAAGTGTAATGCGCCACTAAATAATTACTATGCTTGGGGTGATAGCATGTTTTAATCTGTGATGGCAGTTTGTCTTGAATCCTAACCCTCCGCTTCTTAAAGGCATGCTTATAATAAGCAGATGCTATTGTCCTTTGGCTTTCTAGAAAGTCAACAAGCCAAATTCCTTGGTCGTTCCAGAAAACTTTTGTCATGATCTTTGCTCCCAACTGGTCCACTTTTGCTTTGACTGGCTCTCTTCCCCTTCTTGGCCGCCATTACTTTTATTTTGCTTTGTCCTCAGGATCATACTGATGAGGCCACATTTCATCTCCTGTTACAATTCTTCAAAGAAACGCTTCGGGATCGTAATATCATCTGTTTAAAACTTCCATTGAAAGTTCTGCTCTTATCTGCAGTTGATCTGGGTGCAAGAATTTTTGCTCCCATTGAGTGGAAAGTTTGCTCGACTTTAATTTTTCAATCAGAATTCTATAAGCTGAATCATTTGAGATGTTTGTGGTTTTGTTTCTGTTGTTAATCATCAGCCCCCTTCAGTTAGGGCATGAACAAGATGAATTTTTTCCTTGCGTTGATGTGTAATGGTCTGCCACTACCAGATTTATCTTCAATACAGTATCATCTCATCCCTTCTTTTTTTTTTTTTTTTTTTTTTTTTGAGATAGAGTCTGGCTCTGTCGCCCAGGCTAGAGTGCAGTGGCACGATATCAGCTCACTGCAACCTCCACCTCCCAGGTTGAAGCAATTCTCCTGCCTCGGCCCCCAAGCATCCGGGACTACAGGCGCCTACCACCGCACCCGGCTAATTTTTTATTTTTAGTAGAGATGGGGTTTCACCATCTTGGCCAGGCTGGTCTCGAACTCCTGACCTTGTAATCCACCCACCTCAGCCTCTCAAAGTGCTGGGATTACAGGCGTGAGCCACCGCGCCCAGCCCATCTCATCCCTTCTCAAAAAAAAAAAAAAAAAAAAAAAGCCATTTATAAACTGCTGCTTTCTTTGGGTCATTGTCCCCATAAACTTTTGTAAAGCATCAGTGATTTCACCATCGTTCCACCCATGCTTCATCATAAATTTGATATTTGTTCCTGTTCAGTTTCAGCAAAATTCATTTGCTCTCGTAGGGGCTCTTTTCAAGCTGATGTTTCATCCTTCTTAGTGGCTTGAACTAGATTCTGTTCAGACATGTTATAACAAATTAGTATGAGTTTGTTTTGGTACAAAAAATTTTAAAATCCCTGCATAGTTTTTAGTAATGCACATTTTCCATGAACTTTTGGAAGAATGCTCATATTCATGGATCTGTATGTATTATCAGTAGTCATTGTAAATATTTCTGTAACCTGGAGCCATTTTCTCTAAGTTCTTGGTAGCTTGTTATAAAATAATAATGTTACAACATAGAATGTCTGTTTTGTAAGCGTTTAAACCCCAGAGTGAGAAAGGTAATGCAATGAGTGGATTGGGTTTAGTGTAGGAACTCAGTGATCCCAAAATGTGCCTAGTTGGTGCTGTTTTTCTCTGGTGCCAGACCCCATGGAAGGGATAATGAGCGAGTCAGGACCATGGGAATCTGGAGAGCACCTGCATCAACCACAAGGGCTGTACATTTTTCTCATTTATTGAGTTTATTGTTACTCAGACTTATGTTTTTTTCCAAGAAAAGTCAGAAGTCTGACTGTTGAATGTCTCAGTTTTTCAGTGTTTATCCAAAAAAAGTGAATAAATCAATCAAGACTAAACAAAACACAACCATGAGTCAGATCAGGTCCTTGGATCATCCATTTCAATTCTCTGCCATAAGAAAAAGTTACAGATATAGTGTGTTTTCATTGCTCTCAAACGTATTATATGTTTATTTGGCCATAAGATCACAGATAGATTGGTACACATGATATTGACTGGGATATCAAAGGAATATTGAATGCTTTATTTTTGAAGTCTATATCATAGTTTGTAACAATCTTCTCCATTTCTTTCCAAATAAAATCATTTTGCATTCTGTTGTTTAGGTGATGGAGAGCTCAGTAGTTCTGAAAGAATAGTTCAAAATGTATATTCTGGATACCAAAAGCACTTTTACTCTCTGGATTTTCATCACTTACAGTATTGAACAAGATGGCCAGTGTAAAGTGGCTAACATTTAGTAAATGCTGAAGGAAAATTTACTGAATTAAAAATAATAGGCTTTTCAAACAAAATGTATACTGTAGTGAGGATATGGAGAAACTAGAACTCTAATAATACACAGCTGGTGAGAATGTGAATTGGCATAACCACTCAGGAAACCGTTTAGCAGTATCTACTAAAGTTGAACATATGAATGTATATCTGTGACTCCAATTCCACTTCTGAGTGTATATCCAACAGAAATACATACATATGCTCACCGAGAGATACGTACTAGAATGTTCAGAGTATCACTGTTCATAGTAGCCCAAAACAAGAAACTATCCAAATGCCCAACAAATACAGAATGCATAAATAGTGGTTTATTCTTAAAATGGAAAACTATACAGCAATAAAAATGTGTGATCTACAACTGCACACAACTATATATGAATTTAACAACCATAACAATGAGTGCATGAGCCAAACACAAAATAGTATATACTGTATAATTTCCCATTTACAAAGTACAGTAATTGGCAAAGCTCATCTTTGCTATTTATAAATTAAGGATAGTTGTTACCCTGGAAAGGAATAAAAGAAGAGAGGCTTTTGGGGTGCTGGTAATGCTTTATTTCTTGATCTGACTGCAGGATTTCACAGATGTATTGGTTACAGATCTTGAGCTGTGCATACATTGACCTGTATCCTTTTTTCTGTGTAAATTATTCTTTAATAATACATTAAAATGAAAAACTAATAGCTTTGTAAAATTCAATGAAATAATTACTCATAATTAAAGGAAATTTGTTTTTAATATTCTCTAATATCTTATTACCTATTTTAGTATAAAATTAGGGTAAATTGAGTGGCATAGATTGTTAAATAGAGGTACTCCATAAATTATGGCTTTACATAATTACGTTTAAGGTATGATTCTTGCCAAGTTCAGAGATATTTTTAAGAATCTGCATTCATTTTACAAAATGTGAAAAGTAAAATGTAGCCTCAAGTGTAAATCAGCCAGTCATATGTGAGGCATGCCTAACATAATGCCTCTTATTTTTTAATGATTTCTCCCAATGTTGATGGTGAGAATAGTGCTAATGATACAAAAAGTTTTTTATAAAATGGGAAAATTCTACCCAATGTTGTGTTCACTCTGAAGATTAAGGAATTTTAGATTCTTTATACAAAGCATTAATCATCCGGAGGAAGTTTCCCCAAACTGTACTCACTGTCCTAATAGTTCCTGAGAGAATATTCCCTTCAGACAACCTAATGCTCGTTTGGTGTCTGATGCTAATAAGAAAATACCAACTTAAATTTGAATCATAAAGTCAGAATTTTTACAATTGTATGTGACCAAATATTAAAAAAAAATTTCTCATTTTTTACATGAGGAAATAGACCCAAAATAGTTAAGGGATACTTCTAAAGATATATCATTAATACGTTTTATGACTGAGACCAAAACTCTCAAAGATTTTTCAGTGCTTGTCTTTCCAGTCTGCAGAGAATTTTCACTTGCGTAATCTCAGTTACTGCTGGTATTAATAGAACACATTTGTGTAATTTAAAGTTGTTCTCATCTTATCTGCCAAATGCCTGTTTACAGTAACTTTATTTTGGTATTGGTATATCCTCCTGTTATGTTATTCTCCTTGACACAGTAGTGGATGCCTTGATTAAAGAATAATGTAGGTCAATTAGATTCTATTTTACTTGAAGCTTTTTCAAGTTTGACCAAGACTATGATGTCTGCTTTCATCTACAGATGAATTTTCCTGCCTACAATTGAATAATTACAATTACTGATGAATAGAGATTTCCTAGGCTTTGTTTAAAAGATGTATGATCATGTCAAGTAATCTCATTTATTGTTTTGATGTTATCAAGATGTTTAATGACCTTTAGTAGTTTCTTATCTATGACTGTGTCATTGAGAACTGTCTGTGTCAATGAATTCAAGGCAAATAAGGCCCTAAGAATTTTGCATTTCTATTTTATTCCTTTAATTAATTTATTTTTAATTGACAATTAATAATTGTATATACTTATGGGGTACAATGTGATGTTTCAATGTACGTATACATAGTAGATAGTACAAATACTTCAGCTAATTAACATATCCATCACCTCACCAACTTATCATGTCTTTGTAGTGAGGATGTTAATGATCTATTCTTTTAGCAATTTGGAAATACACAGTGATAACTAACTGGTCACCATGCAGTGCAAAAGATTACTAAAAGTTATTCCTCCAGTATAATTAAAACCTTGTAACTTTTGGTCAACATCTCCGTTTTCCTCATCCTTTCCCACCCCCCAGCCTCTAGTAACCACTTTTCTATTCTCTGTTTCTATGAGACGGATTTTTTTTTCTTTTTTTTTGAGTGAGAGTCTCGCTCTGTTCCCCAGGTTGGAATGCGGTGGCACGATCTCGGCTTACTGCAACCTCTGCCTCCCAGGTTCAAGCAATTCTCCTGCCTTGGTCTCTGAGTATCTGGGATTACAGGTGCCCGCCATCACGCCCAGCTAATTTTTGTATTTTTAGTACAGATGGGGTTTCACTATGTTGGCCAGGCTGGTCTTGAATCCCTCGCCTCAAGTGCTCCACCCACCTCGGCCTCCCAAAGGAGATTGACTTTTTTAGGTTCCACATGTAAGTGAGATCATAGAGTATTTGTTTTTCTGTGCTTGTCTTACTTCACTTAGCACAATATCCTCCAGTTCCATTCATGTGGTCATGAATGACAGAATTTCCTTCTATTCTAACGCTAGATAGTATGCTACTGTGTATAATCCCATATTTTCTTTATCCTTTCACTTGCTGATGAACACTTAGGTTGCTTTCATATGTTGGCTTCTGCGAAGATTGCTGAAATGCACATGGGAGGGTAGACATTCCTTCGACATAGTGATTTCAATTCCTTTACGTATATATGTATGTATGTACATATATACGTAAATACATACATACATACATACATATATACGTAAAGGAATTGAAATATATATATCAATTCCTTTATCTGGATATATATATATATATCCAGAAGTGGGATTGCTAGATCATAGAGTAAATCTATTTTTAGTTTTTTGAGGAACCTCCATACTGTTCTCCAAAATTGCTGTACTAATTTATATTCCCACCAACAGTGTACAAGGGTTCCCTTTCCTCCAATTCCTCACCAACACTTATCATTTGTATTATGGATAGCAGCCCTTCTAACAGGTGTGAGGTGGTATCTCAACATGGTTTTAATTTACATTTCCCTGATGATTAGTAATGTTGAGCATTTTTAAACATGTCTATTGGCCATTCGTAGCTCTTCTTTTGAGAAATGTCTGTTCAGATCCTTTGATCATTTTTTAATTGGGGTATTTCTTTTCTTGTTGTTGAGTTATTTGAATTCCCTCTATATTTTGGATATTAGTCTCTTATCTGATATATGGTTTGCAAATATTTTCTCTCAACTCGTGGGCGGTCTCTCCATTCTTTTGTTTTCTTTGCTGTGCAGATTTTTTTTGCATTTTTAGATAATTGAATAATATTTTAGAAATATAGGGCCCAACATTTCACATTATATTATTACATACATACACATAAATATGTATACACATATGTATTGCATTATAGATGGCAGTTAAAATTTTCAAGTATTTTAAATACTGTCATCAAAATAATACATGCACATGATTTGAAAAATTAAACAATACAGAGCAGCAGTACCTTACTACATTCATAAGCCCTGTGGCCTTTCTCAAACACAAGCATTTACATTTCTTATAATGATTTCTTCTCCATACTTCTAAATCAGGAATTCTTAATGTGGAACGCATGAATAAAATTCAGAAGGTCTGTGTGCTTAGGGAAAAAAAGAGTTACATCTTTATTTTCATCAGTCTGTAAATTGAAAGCTAGCATAGGCAACAATCCACAATAACATCAGCAGTACTGTGACTTTGTCAGTGACAGAATTCTGAAAGAATTACTGAGACTACTATGGGAAGGTTATAGAAAAAAAAATTTAGAAATATTTGCATATAATGTTAAGTTTTTACAAAAATCTGCCTTGAGATATTATTTTTTCTCGTCTCTACTTCCAAATTAGATCTTATCATTTAATGCATTAATAAGATTATTGCTATATCAGTTGCTTCGTTTGTTTAATATTTTTGTGTTTCACTGTGATTGATTTCCTTTGTAATCTTATATATTTTGTTTTATGCACTTAAAATATTATTTTGAGAACAAAGGCTTCACCAGACTGCCAATAGTGTTTATGCCAAATAAATGTTAACAATCTCTATTGTTAGTACTGTGTATATACCACGGTTCTTTGACTGATCAAATTTAGGTATTTAAGGCATCTTCTGCTATGAAAGAAGAGGATTGAATTCAGTTCTAACATTTTGTCACCTCTTTTCCCCCCATCTTTTGATAGTTATATTACTCTACTTTGCTTCTCAATTGATTGTCTTTTAAATTTAGGGATCTATGTATATACCTTAATTAATATTGCTATTAATTGTGTCTCCTCATGTTCTATTTTCCTACAGGAAGATACTAGCATCCCTATCCTTTTCTTTGGCTTTTGCTTCCACCCTCCTATTTTCCAATTTCTGTCATCATTACTTTTATATTAACAATCTCAAAAACAATAACATACGCATTGTGTTCTAAAAAACATAATGATGTTCTGAAAACACAATTATTTATATGTTGATTTTCAATGGTGAAGATCTTAAACACTATTTGCATTATGACTATGCAAGTTTTCACTGTAGTGTGTATATAACCTTTTTGAGCAGTTCTTTGTTTTTCATGATGAAGTTTGTAATTACTTTCTTTTCCTATTATTTTATTTTTTGGCAGTCTTTGCCTTTATCAAATCTTCAATTTTTCTCACACTTTCTGGCTTCTCACTTATTCTAGTAAATATACTTCTCTCCCCCAACAGGGAGGGCTGTTGTTTTCCCTCCTTGGGGTCTCCAATTTCTGGAGTCTCCTTTCGATTGCGGTATTCTGGTTGTTTTTAAGGTTGTATAGAGCTTATCAGGGTACATCTTCAAGTAACTTACCAAGAAACTTTGCAAGGAACAAAAATTTCGGAACTTTTATGTGTCAGAATGATTTCGTTCTGCTCAAACACTGATTTCTATAATTTAGTGGAATATACAGTTCCAAGTTGATAACCATTTCAGCTTTTCAAAATTTCACAAAGATACATCAAGACTAGTTGTTTCTCTAATCGACATTTTGTTTTGTTTTTGTTCTTGTTTATGTTTTCAACAACAGGACTCTACCTCTAATCTGTGGGTTGTTTCATTAAGAATGTTAATGTCTTATGTTTCGGGTTCTTCTACTATACTTTCTGCCACTTGGTTTTTCTCTTTTCTCTTTTTTTATATTAAACATTTTATATTGATTCTTTATAGCTTTTCTCTTATATATTCCATCTGTCTTTGTTCAATTAAATCTTCAAGTCTATCTTTGAAATTATAAAACTTTTATCACATCTATTTTCAATTTTTAAGTATACTTTTTTGATACTTCATTTTCACAGAATATTATTTTACTTTATTTACTTAGAGACAGGGCCTCACTCTGTCACTCAGGCTGGAATGCAGTGGCCTAGTCATAGCTTACTGCAGTCTTGAACTCCTGGGCTCAAGGGATCCTCCCACCCCAGCCTCCCGAGTAGCTAGGACTATAGGCATGCACCACTATGCCCAGCCCAGTTAAATATTTTGTTTAGAGTCTGGCTGGGTTGTCCAGGCTGGTCTTGAACTGGCTTCAAAAGACCCTTGATTCTCCCACCACGGCCTGCCAAAGTTCTGGGATCACAGGCATGAACCCCCATTCCCATGCTCAGCCAGAATATTATTTTATAAATTCAATATTTTTTCAAGTCTATAAATTTTTTTTTTTTTTTTTTGAGATGGGGTCTTGCCCTGTCACCCAGGCTGGAGTGCAGTGGTGCGACGTTAGCTCACTGCAACCTCCACCTCCCGGCTCAAGCAATCCTCCCACCTCAGCCTTCCAACAAGTTGGGATTACAGACACACCACCACACTCAGCTAATTTTTGTATTTTTTGAAGAGATGGGGTTTCGCCATGTTGTCCAGGCTGGTCTGAAACTCCTGAGCTCAACCCATCTGCCCACTTCAGCCTCCCAAAGTGCTGAGATTTCAGACATGAACCACTGTGCTCGTCTTTTATGTCTTTGAATATTTTAATTTAAGATTTTTTAAAAAATTTTTATTTCCTGCATTCTGCTTCTCCCAGGACTTTTTTTGAAAATTTTGTCTCTCCTTTTCATGCTGTAATCTTTCCACAAATGTTTGGTGGTTCTTGACTGCCCGTATAAACTTGCAGACTCTGATGTCTACATATCTGGACAGAGCTTATCAATGGGCAGACTTCACTTAGGGAGATGGATCAGATGCTAGCCATAATTCTAAATTCTCCTCAGTCCTTCAAAATGGAGAAGTCTTTTATTGGAGGACTGCCAATTTCATTAACAAAACTCTCACATTTTTTGTGAGGGAGTTTGCTGCATTACTGAATTCCAGGCAACATGTATGCAGTGGTAAAGTGAGTCGGAGGGGATTTGATTCTATTAACTGCCAAGCTTTCCCTCTAGGATTTCCTTTGTGGCCTCCATTAGCTAACATTTTCAAGTCTGGAACCTTCCTTAAGTGTAACAGATAACAGGGCACCCAGTTGCTTTTTCTGTTTTAGCCCCTTCTTGGCTCTTCCAGGTTGCAGTTTTCTAGATTTTGCTTTGTCATTCTTTCTCTTGCACCTTTCATTGTCCAGAAATCTGTTGAAAAAATTATATCCACTGATAATTACATCCCATACACTTCATTTTTAAAACATTTTATCTTTATTATTTATTATTGTAGTTATGGTGTCTCTGAAAGATTGGAGAAGAATATTTATAATCTTAAACCAGAAGCCTTGGGTATCACAGCATAGTAATAAAGGTTTTATATTGTTTATGATTATTTGAGCCAAAGGCCTTTCTACCATTTATCAAAACAAAATATTTTTGTAAACTTCAATATACATTAATTTTTTTCAGAAATGCAACACAAATATGAAAACAAATAAATATTATACTTCATTTTTTCCTGAACTTTACCAAGGGTTGTTCACCATTTCAAAATATCATTTACCTCTTGAGTTACCAGATAACAACCTAGTTGTATCAATCTGCACTTTTAGCTCTGTTTTTTTTTTTAATGATTCTACATTTATTTGCAAGTATCTGAATTGATCATTTCTCTTCCAGCGTAGACATGCTAAGCATTTACATATTCAAATAAATATATAATTTTATTATATATTAATTCCTCTTAATTTCCTACTTTATATTACAGGTAGGACATTGTATTGATTTTGTCTAAATAAGAACCTGAACAGTTTACATAATTTTGAACTTTCAGAATAGTAAAGGGATGATAAAAATTATTATTTAAAAATGAGCACTTTGGTCTGATACGGTTGGGAACCAGTGTAAGAGGAAATATTTTATGGCTTTCAGTCTTTATAAGGAAAATAAGAATAAACTTCTACATATTGAAAAAAAATGGAACCCTAAATAAAGTTCTTTCCATTGATGCTTTCTAAAAGCAATGATTAGGAAACAAGTACCTTAGGGCAGTCATGGTGGCTCATGCCTAGAACCCCAGCACTTTGGGAGGCCAAGGTGAGTAGGCAGATTGCTTGAGCCCAGGAGTTCGAGACCAGCCTGGGCAACATGGTGAAACCTCTTCTCTCAAAAAGAAAAAGAAAAAGAAAAAAAATTTAGCTGGGCAGTTGCACATGCCTGTAGTCCCAGCTACTCAGGAGGCTAAGGTGGGATGGTCGTTTGAGCTCAGAAAGTCAAGTCTGCAGTGAGCCATGATTGTGCCACTGCATTCTAGCCTGGAAAACAGAGCGAGATCCTGCCTCAAAAAAAAAAAAAAAAAAAAAAAAAAAACCTTGAGGTTTTTCTGTATCCCTGCAATCACATTCCATCTACCTGTTCTCTACTTGATGCTCTCCAATAGGGGTCAACAGACCTTTTCTGTAAAGGGCCAGAGAGTAAAAATTTTAGGTTTTGAGGGCTAGACCATTTCTGTTGGAATCACTTTAACTTTGGCATTTACAGCATGAATGTAGCTATACATAATACATAAATGAATAACCATGGGGTATGTTTCCATAAAACTTTTTTGAGAGGATTAGATGACAGGCTGGATTTGGCATATGGGCTATATTTTGCCAAACCCTGATCTTTGAGATTATCAAACTTTCCAGTTTCACTGGGCGGCTCTTGATAATGATGTTTTTATCCATTCCAATAGCAAAACCATTTAAACGTCTTAAAATTTTTGCATGCACTTTGGTAGCGAAGCCATGGTATACATGACTTTAGAGGTATTAATATTTTCCTAACGGTTCCTTGTTCTTTATTTGGCTGTTTGTCATGACAGTAGATAAGCTTGGTTACTTTGTGCATAGAAAAACACCACTGTTATTCTGTCACCATTCTTGGTGATGGTAAGATCCTTTACAAAAACTGAATGGAATAGAGATTCTTTCATTAAGAAGGAATGTAGAGAAGGCAGAAAATATCCATAATAAATTAACCTAAAATAATTAAAGGTAAAGGAAAAATAATTTCTGAGTAATGATTGAAGTTGTGAATAGTAAAGGAAACGGAAAGTTTTTGAGGGCCTCATGAGTCATCACATATTTGAAGAATTGCCATGAAGAATTCCAAGGTTTAATGGTAGTATTTTTTTCAGCTTTGATAATTTGACGAAAAATCTTTTTTTAAATAAAAGATTAGCGGTTCATACATAAGGAACATCATGGTTTTAAGAATCAGTAGAGATTGAAGTCAGCCTACAATGTGAATTAGTGGAATTTCTGACTTTAAAATGTATGGATTTGAGAAACAACGATTTTGAGCTAAACTAGATAACATATTCATTTCTTAATGATATGCACAAATTTGTTAGGTATTGGAATAACTGATACAGTATTACCTTTCATTTCAGTTTTTAATGATACTAAAGCATGACTTTTTGGTAATTGTTTTAATCAGATTTGATAAGCACAAGATCTGACAGTTTTGACTAGTCTGATACTCACAGGATGCACTGTATAAATTCTTCATTCCTTGAAGCATGAGTACAGATGATGACTATCAACTTGCCCTTTGACAGGTGTTGGGTAATGTGTAAGATATTCCCTGAAGCCTTTTCCAGATTTTTCTTGGTGATTCAAATTTAGAAATGTGGTTTGCTTAGAGCAATGTTTTCAACGGGGGGTGATTTTTACCTCCCGTGGGACATTTGGCAATGTCTGGAGACATTTTTGCTTTTCCCAATTGGGGGATGCTGTTGGCATCTAGTGTGTAGAGAGGCCAGAGATGCTGCTCTACTTCCTACAATGCATATCACAGTCTCCCACAGTAAAGACATGTTGGACCCAAAGTATTAATGCCAAGGTCGAGAAAGCCTGGCTTAGTGTAAAATTTGAGAACTAAGTCATCAGGATTCCTTAAATCCATACCTTCTTTTTTTTTTTTTTTTTTTTGAAGTGGAGTCTCACGCTGTCACCCAGGCTGGAGTACAGTGGCACGATCTCAACTCACTGCAAGCTCCGCCTCCTGGGTTCACGCCATTCTTCTGCCTCAGCCTCCCGAGTAGCTGGGCCTACAGGCGCCTGCCACCATGCCCAGCTAATTTTATTTTATTTTATTTTATTTTTATTTTTAGTAGAGACGGGGTTTCACCATGTTAGCCAGGATGATCTCAATCTCCTGACATCGTGATCAGTCCGCCTCGGCCTCCCAAAGTGCTGGGATTACAGGCATGAGCCACCATGCCCGGCCTAAACCCATACCTTCTTAATTAGGAAAATAATGCTCAACAATGAGGCACTTCTAATACATTCCTTATAGAGATATTTAAAAGTGCAGCATTTCCCTATATATCTGGATCATAATGAAATCAGTGGTTGTCATTGTGTCTTCCCAGATCAGTCATCCATTTGTTTATCAAATTTTTAGCAAGCACTTGATATGGGACTTACGTTGACTATACAAAATTGAATAAGAGATGGTCATCATCTAGATTAATGAATGGAAGGTAGATGGTAAAGTTGACTGCATTGTTGTTGTTCTCTGTGAATGTTCTCTTACATGATAGCAACTCATTAGGTTTCTTTAGAGCGAGGGTAGGTTTGTCATGAAGTTTTGAAAGCTTTATTGGCATTGGCAAGAGAATGGTGCAAGATAGTTGATTTATAGAATGTTTGGTTCTATTTTCTTGCTTAAATAATCCATAGACCAAAACTGTTGAAGGACCACTGGTAAGTGATAACCTCTTATGGGCAAAGGGATGCAGTAAAGGACTTTTGTAAGTTGTTTTTTAAAGTGTGAACATCATTACTATGATCTGAATGTGTCCTCCAAAATTCATGTTGAAACCTCATCATTATTCTAACAATGTGTCATCAGAAAAAATTTTAATGAAATTAGCATTAAAGTAAATTTAATGGCTATAGCATATTTGAATTTGCGGACGTATGTTTTGCAAAGACTCTGCTTCTGTCTTTATTTTTTGGAAACTAGGACATGGACTGTAGGCTTAGTTTCCAAATGTGGACTTTAAAATAATAGCTTTTTAAAATAAATGAAAATATTTTCAACATCTGATAGTTTAAAAATATTTTACCACTAGTTCTGTTAAAATGATTTTCATTGTTGTTGTTTAAAACTAATTTTCTTCTTTGTGCTATTAAGTGGGAAAGTAAAACACCTATAAAGAGATCAATCTATTTTTACTGTGTAATGATCCCCCTAGTGGATATGAGATGCAGCTAGCTTCGATATTTGCATAAAGAAGCAGGTGATGGTGGGTGAAACTTTGTTACTTGTTTCTCACTTTCAGAAGTGTTGTACAAGATCAAAACTGTCTTTACTATTTTTAATAAAGGAACTCCAAGTGGTTAAATTACCTTTTTAGGAAGTCTTAATGAGGCAGAAAGTGGTAGAAGTGCATAATTCTTTAAACTTAGATAAAGATAAATATCTTAAATAAAAGTTGGTGCAACGCTTTTGTAGTTTTTCAAAACACTATTTAAAGAAAATGATTTTTACCAATTATTTTGTGTTTTTTTTCACTTAAATTGGCTAACAGTTTAAAGGCAGTCAATGTAACCTGATGCTACTGTATATCTCATCTCCAGTTAGATTTGTTAAAGCAAGAATAACAAGTGAAAGAAATTGATGATATGAAAATTGATTACTCTTTAAAGACACTCTCAAAATAAGACATATAAGGTATCTATTTATAGTACCTAGATAATAAACTTTAAAAATAAAGATTCATTTGGATTTTGTAAACTGTTATTACAACAATTAGGTCTGCAGGTTTCGAATATTCAGAACACTGGAAATAAGAGAAGCAGAATAAATACCTGTGATGTGGCAAAAACTTCAAATATTGCTAGGTACAAAGAGCTAGAAACCATCTTTAAGGAAAAATCATATTAATGATGACTATATAATGAACCCAATATCAGTAGAACATCATATTGCCTAAGCAAACAGTGTTATTACTTTTACTTCATTGTACAGTAACCTGATGTTCATGGAACTGGTTCTGTTCTGAGAAAGGTATCATTTGAATAGGAAAACAGCCTGTTTCTTCATAAAGGACTTAAACACTGGTAGAGGAGAGAACTCTGTTAATAAAATGTATTTTGCATGTACAGTATGTCAGAGTCATGTTTGAGAATTTTTCTGATATTAGGAAAGGCCAGGTAAAATATAAAACAAACGTCTATTCCACTTGTAAAAATAGGATTTCTTAATTTGTTAATAGGTAATAATTAATGTCATTTTAAACTTATTCTGTGTACTTATAAAGATACTTACAGAACAAATAATCAGAGAGTTAACTTGACAGAAGTCAACAATGTAGTGTGTGATAGACTAATCAATGAAAAATCACATCAT
Source organism: Hylobates moloch (assembly GCF_009828535.3). Classification (NCBI taxonomy): domain Eukaryota; kingdom Metazoa; phylum Chordata; class Mammalia; order Primates; family Hylobatidae; genus Hylobates; species Hylobates moloch. Next base: position 22,682,827 of record NW_026652283.1, on the reverse strand, counting down.
TCAGAAAAGAGAAGTTCTGTGGGTCTTGCTTAATTTATTGAAAATAAAACTACATTTTTCAGTGATGAATATTTCTTGATGACAGTAATGATGATGCATGAATTAAATGAGGAGATAGGAAATAGGAAGAAAAAAAGGTTGGAAAAACTATAATTAACAAAAAACATCGACAAACAATAATTTATGTAAGTGAAATAGATTTCTGCAGAATAAAAATGGAATACAGTGAACAATGGAAATTATTCGACAATTAGGGTGGATATAGCTTGGATCACTGAAATGGTGAAAGGCAAAAGATAATGTAATACAACTTACACAGAGAAACAATTGAAATCTGTACAAAAGCTCTTTTAAAAGACTTCCCCTTCACAAATATGTTATCCTATTCTGCCTTTTCATTAGCAAGTTGTCTTTAATATTTCCGATTTACAAGATGCCTGAAGAAAATTAACACCTGACTTGATTTTAAAACTTTATTTGAAGCTCTGCCACACATATTTTCAGCCTATACACTGTATGAATTTACTTAACCATTCACTTGGCTTTGCTTTTGAGTGGTCTGCTGGTCAAAATTGCATGATATTTAAATGTTACCATAGTGATGAGTAGTGGACACTGTCATCTTTCTCGTTTTAATTAAGGAACAGATGCAGGTAAAGCTGATCTCTCAGTGACCCTCTTTAAGCCGGCATCAACACATTGATTGTTTTCAATTCTTTTCTCTCCCCTGTAATCTTAGCTTTGTCCTTTCGTCATATCAAGGTCTTCATCCTCTTACGTTAAAGATGCAGGAACTCCTTTTAAACACTTCCTTAGGGAGCTTTAGCTTAGATGGAATAAAACACACTGCCACTAAACACTGATGAAACACTAAGGCTGTTTTTTGGGTTTTTTTTTGTTTGTTTGTTTGTTTCAAGAAGCCCTGGCTTTCTCCACTTTAAAATTAAGTAATGTATAAGTGGCAGTTTGTTAAAATTCTGTATACCCTATAAAGACCAAAAGTATTTCTACTTCCACTTTTTTGAATAAAACAAATCCCCTTTCCCATTTAGTGTATTTATAAATGAGGTATATTTAGAAGGTCTAAATAGCAATAGCAACTCAATCATTCTTCCTTGGATTATAATCTAAAACACGCTAAGAACATAAAAAGTATTTATTAACTAATACATGCATGGTAAAAATAAGAAGAGTTGATGCCCCAAAGATACTTACATTTTGGTTGTGTTTGAGGTGGATTGTAAGAGCCTGTTGTCATGAGGCATAACATACTCTGGGTAGAAGAAACAAAGCTTGGTTGGAAGGATTAGAGAAGAGGATTATTAGGTATCCAGTAGTAACAGATTTAGGCACAGTGCCAGAGGAATAGTATAAATGATGAAATGCTTGTCCTAACTACTTTTCATTTGTTCCACTTAAGACTGTTAATTTTACCTCAGTACTTCTAGGATTCTTCTTTACCTTACCTCAATTTTGTGACAATTTTGGCCCATTTGATTTTTGTATTGATTTCATTGGTGTTTGAGACCAGCTAATCAAATTTATAATCTCTTTTAGGGTATTTCTAATCCTTTGGAATCTTAAATGAGTTCTAATATGCTTCTATTTATTATTATTATTATTATTATTAGAGACAGAGTCTCACTCTGTTGCCCAGACTGGAGTGCAGTGGCATGATCTCGGCTCACTGCAACCTCCGCCTCCTGGGCTCAAGCAATTATCCCACCTCAGTCTCCCAAGTAGCGGGGATTACAGGCACTCACCACCATACTCAGGTAATTTTTGTATTTTTATTTATTTTTAGTTTTTAATTTTTTAATTTTAATTTTAATTTTATTTTATTTATTTATTATTATTTTTTTTTGAGACGGAGTCTCGCTCTGTCACCCAGGCTGGAGTGCAGTGGCGCAATCTCAGCTCACTGCAAGCTCCGCCTCCGGGGTTCACGCCATTCTCCTGCCTCAGCCTCTCCGAGTAGCTGGGACTACAGGCGCCCGCCACCACGCCCGGCTAATTTTTTTTATGTTTTTTTAGTAGAGACGGGGTTTCACCCTGGTCTCGATCTCCTGACCTCGTGATCCGCCCGCCTCGGCCTCCCAAATGCTGGGATTACAAGCGTGAGCCACCGCGCCCAGCCAATTTTTGTATTTTTAATAGAGATGGGGTTTCACCATGTTAGCCAGGCTGGTCTCGAACTGCTGACCTCAGGTGATCCGCCTGCCTCGACCTCCCGAAGTCCTGGGATTACAGACATGAGTCACCACGGCTGGCTTTTATTATTTTTAACCCCTTGACTTTTTTGTTTTTATAATCTTTAGAAGATACATTTTACATGAATTATTTTACATTTCACATTGCTTCATTTCTCTAGATGTCATGTATACTTTTGAATATTTCCCCAATAGAATAATGTTTTGTAAGTATCCACAGTCCCATTTATTTACATAGTTTTTGAGCAGTGACTTGAGGAAGATTCTTCTTGTTTGTAATCAACCTTATTGATTAAATATTTTGCCCATTTTGATTGGGTTGTTTAATTATTGACATGTTAGGACTTGGTGTGTTGGGCTTATTTTTGTGTGTGTGTGATTACCAGTTCTTTGTGTGATACACGCATTGCAAATATAGTCTCTCATTCCTTGACTTGTCTTTTCATTTTATGACATTGCCTTTTGAAATGCAAATAATTTTAGTTTATATAAAATCCAACCTATCATTTTTTCTTTTATAGTTTCTATTTTTTATATCATGTCTGAGACATCTTTGACTATCCCAAGGGCAAAGGTTTGCTACTGTGTTTCCTTTAACACTTTTGTAAGGAAGATACTCTAAAGTATTAGGGGAAAAGAATGAAATAATTTCCTAACTTGTGAAAAAAGTCAGGGGGGGGAATGATTCTTAAATTGTTTATGATGATACCAAAGCTTCTTTCTGTACTTTTTGGCTCTGAGAAAAACTTATTCTGAATGCTTTCCCTATCAGAAAATTACCATTAATTCACATACTCTGACTATGGTAACATAAAATGATTGGGAAATTGGAATAATTACTTTAGAGTTGAGGTGATATTGCATATAGTTTATGTGCAAGTTGAAGTTTATCAAATACATGTTACGTAATTGTATTATATTTCACAATATAGTTACTGGTTTATAGATTTGGAATGGTTTCATTGAAATGTCCTGAAAAGCAAAATGGGTTTGTTTGTTTATTGATTGATTGATTGATTGATTGAGACAGAGTCTTGCTCTGTTACCCAGGCCAGAGTGCAGTGGCACGATCTCGGCTCATTGCAACCTCCACCCCCCAAGTTCAAGTGATTCTCCTGCCTCAGTCTGCCGAGTAGCTGGGATTACAGGTGTGCACTACCACACCTGGCTAGTTTTTGTAGTTTTAGTAGAGACAGGATTTCACCATGTTGGCCAGACTTGTCTCAAACTCTTGACCTCAAGTGATCTGCCCACATTGGCATCCCAAAATGCTGGGATTACAGGTGTGAGCCACCATGCCTGGCCGAAAAATGGGTTTAAATCATTTACTTGTTTTTTATTCAATGTGAAGACTTAGATGAAAAACTGATAGTATAAACCCTAAAGAAATGTGCTTTAGGGGCAAGTTTACCTTTGGTATAGCAGATAAGGTAAGATAGAGGCACTGAAATGAAGTTTTCAGCTACGAGGGATATAAATGACATTATCAGATAGACCAAAATGATGGCTGCCTCCGTTCTTCAGTAAATGATATACTGTGTCTCTTTTTCTTAATAGTATTCTTTTTATATAGAGACTTAGAGGCTGTTCCAAAGTAATGATCTGAATAATTCAAAATAATATTTCAAACCTGACAGGACTGTATGCTGCTTGGGTAAAACAAAAGCAGTCTGCAATTGTATTTACTGGTGATCAAGCTTCCAAATTGTTTGGCTGTCCTGGAATAAAACAATTGAACATAAAACCCAACTGTTATATTGGAACATAATATTGTCTTCAAGACAGGCCAGTGCTCTGACTTAATATGAGCTTATCTGCAAAAACGCCCTTTGGCAGAGACATTTCTGAAAGGAGACTGTTTCTGTTGCTCGGGCCAGAAATGGCTTACACATTCCTCACTGGCATGTATTGATGGGAAAACAGAACAGTAGATAGTGCCATCATCATGAACCTTGAGTTAATCATTGTTTGTAGTGAAACTGTATAAAAATAATGATAATGATGTCACCAGGCATTCTCTATATGCCCTAGATACTATAAATTACTTAAATTTTTCCCTAAACATCATTATTTTATAGTAAATTTTTAGAGGTTTTTCAAATTAAATCTGTATAATGTCAGGTTGATATGATCTCTTATAGGTGTGTATTTAGTTTCCCAGAAGTTACCTCTAGATTATAACAGTATCCTTTACAATGGGAAAATAAATTTTTGGCTTTCGGATGAATAAAACCTGTAGATAATGTTTCTTATCACTTAAAATAAATAAATAATTGAACCTAATATTAGTCATTTTGATATGGAATTTTTCAACTAATTTTATTGTGATATTTTTAAATTTCTATATATCTCAACATGTAAATTTTTCAATTCCATTATTGACGTACGTTCCATAAACTTTCTTGCATGTATGTTCACAGTGAGCCAACCAATAACATAGATAAAATTCTATCTACTATTTACACGAGGATATATTTGAAATCATTAAATTTTTAAAATAAATAGATTTAAAACTTGGTTATAAAATAGACTCAAAACTTTCTTGTACCCCTCTGGCTTGTTCTGGGAAAACAATACTTGCACAGCTTTATTTCTTCCAGCTTTAAACCTCTAAGACTTCCCTTAGCAATTTTTTTTTTTTTTTTTTTGAGACGGAGTCTCGCTCTGTCGCCCAGGCTGGAGTGCAGTGGCGCAATCTCGGCTCACTGCAAGCTCCGCCTCCCGGGTTCACGCCATTCTCCTGCCTCAGCCTCTCCGAGTAGCTGGGACTACAGGTGCCCGCCACCACGCCCAGCTAATTTTTTGTATTTTTAGTAGAGATGGGGTTTCACCGTGGTCTCGATCTCCTGACCTCGTGATCCGCCTGCCTCGGCCTCCCAAAGTGCTGGGATTGCAAGCATGAGCCACCGCGCCCGGCCAGCAATTTTTGTCTCATCAGAAGTCATCACATATGCTGGCTAGGAAGGAAAACATTGGCATTGTTTTTCAGGAGGAAGACCGTGTTAATGAGCTACATTAAACTCACATCTCCATTCCGTCTTGCATGTACTCCTTACCCCATATTTGAGAAATATCACTCAAATTATGGGTTAGAACATGATTTTGATACAAAAGATTGGTTTGTTCATATGATATTGTTATATAAAGCTCCATGTACAATTCTTTCATAGGTTAAACAACTTTATAAAGCTTTTATACTTTATTCTTTTCAGTTCAAGTGTGAATTCAGATAATGATATTGGGAGGCCAAGGCATGAGGATCGCTTGAGGCCAGGAGTTCAAGACAAGCCTGAGCAACATAGCAAGACCCTTATCTGTGCAAGAAATAAAAGTATTAGCTGGGCATGTTGGCATATGACTGTAGTCCTAGCTACTTGGAAGGCTGAGGTGGGAGAATCACTTGAACCCAAGAGTGTGAGGCTAAAGTGAGCTATGATTGCGTCATTGTACTTCAGACTGGGCACATAATGAGACCCTGCTCTTAGAAAAAAAAAAGATATTGAGAAAACAATTACTATTGAAGATGTTTGAATCCTGAAAGCTAAGAAAACTGAATAATTTTTAAAAAGTAAAGCTAAGTTTTTAGCCTTTTCTCAAACAAAAATTGGCTGCTCAGATAACATCTACAATTTACTCATAATGTTCCTTAATTTGTTCCTTGTATATGAACCTCTTGTACAACTTATAACAATTAGAGGCATACTTTAATTTGCTTTGCAATTTGAACTTTGCAATAACAGTGTGTATCTATTATGGATTCTCAAAGAAGCCTCTCAGTGGGTTCAATCCGAAATTGTCTTCCCCTTTCACATCCTCACCCTTCCTATGTTAGCTAGGCCTATTGGTCAGGGATTTCATTTTACCACCTCAAAACTGCTAAGGCAACCTTGTCATTGTAATTTTCACGCCCTTTCTTTTTCTTTGTTCTATATGTCAATGAAATCTTATCTCCACAGTCTTCTGTCATAGGTTAATAGCTTGGAACAAAGTTCAATTAGAGTCTCTAACATAATAAAACAAAATGTACAGATGAAAAAATTAGTAGCCACTGCCCTGTACTTTATTCAAACACTGTTGGATCTTACTCATCAGTGAAACTGGATTAGTAGATATGATAGGAAATTGTCAAATGAGATCTCACATAGATTGAGAAGACTTTAATGCAACTGTGCTATTCTAGAAGATGTTTCAATGACATGGTAATGCCCTGGAAAGTTCTTAATATAGATTTTGTTTTCTTGATGCTGTTTTATTTAATCATATTGTTAAATCCAAAGAACTCTAGATGGTGTATGGAAATCTAACAACTGAATATACCATCTTAACATTTTTAAGGTTTTTGAAAAGAAGAATTGATTTGTTTCCCTATCCTGCATTTATCCAATTAAAAGCACCTTTGCTAATATGTTAAAGCCATGGGTCATTTCCTATACTTACTCTACTCATGCTACTGTTGGCTAAAGGTCATTGGAAATTATGTGGCAGAGACATTTTCCAGGGAAACAAATGGTGTTATTGCAAATTTACCAATTGGTTATTTGAAAAGAAATGTATTGACACCATTGAACATTATCAACAATCCCACTGCCATCACTTTTTCCTCCTCTACTCAATGAGCTGTTAAAAGACACAATTTGTTGTACTGTGTAGTTAACAAGAAATAAATAACATGCAGCAGGTGCTACACAGGAAGGCACTGAGTGTTATTGTACTAACTGTGCCTGACTAATTCTAGCCAAAACAACAATTCTGTATTCAGTAAAGGGAAAAATAGATAATTTAATGGAGATTTGGATCCTTATTGTTTGTTATGTCAGGGTTATACTTGGAAAATAGAACCAAGTGAAAGACGTACTTAAAGGAAATCCTTCACTGCAGAGATTTATCCTCAACTTGTGAGAATCCCATTCACTGGAAAATAACAGTATGCAGGTGGCTTAAAATACTGAGTAATCCAATTTTCTATATATTTGTTAAAAGAATGATGAGATTTTATTGGTATGGGTCTATCTTCCACATCATGTTTCTTGTAGATTAATGTTAAAAATAGCTTGCATTCCCTGAGCAAATCTTTCCAACTTAATAAGGCAGGTGGGAAGCATAGGATAGTAGGAGGAACCAGGTGGGAAATCACATTTTGCCCTTGTGAATCTGCAGAGGAAACAGTCAATATTAATTTTGAATGACAGAGGTATTTCTCTCATTTTTTCTTCTGGTGAGTTTTGATGTACAGTGTCCAGTCATTCATTTATTCAACCGTTTACTAATTGAGTATCTACTATGTGTCTGGAACTGCAAACAGGGCAAACACAAGTCAAAAGAAATTCTGCTCTTGTGGTGACTGTTCTACTGGGGCAAATAGACAATAGTTAAGTTAACAAAGGTAATGATAGATTGAAATGAGTGTTAGTCATGAAGGAAGTAAAGAGGAGGCAGGATAGAGCTTCTAAAGGTTTCCTTTGAACTGAAGAATACAAATGGAGCATTCACAGGAATTGTAGAGGAAGATTTTCCTGGGGAAAGAAAAACAAGGGAGATGTCTTAGAGGTGATCATAGTGTTGCGATGTTCAAGGCACAGGAAGGAAGCTAGTGTGGCTGGAGTATTGCTACTTGTGTGGAACATAATTTGTAGATAAAATTGGAGATGGAGGCAGGAACCAAATCAAGGAAAGGCTTGGTTTGAAGTTTAGTTTTCCTTCTGAGAGCAATAGACATTATTGAAGGACTTTAAGAGGGTGAGGACTCAAGCTCATTGATTTCTTAAAGATCATTGTTCACTCTGTGGAGAAGGTGTTGGAGAAGGTCAGTAGTAAAAATGGAATGCCCTGATAGGAGGTTATTGCAATAGAATTGATAAATTGTGGACTGAGATGGTAATTGCAAAGGTGGAGAAAAATGTGGATATTAATGCTTATTATGGGGGTAAAACTGACATGACTTGCTAATGAAGCAGATGGGATGTAAGAGAGGGAAAGAGATCAATAATAACTCTGTATTTTGGGACTGGACTCTAGACATATGTAGATGACATTTAGTGAAGTTGGGAAAACTTGGGAAGTCCAGATTTGAGAAAATCAAGAGTTCTGGGAGCTCTGTTTGGATTTATTAAGTATACAAAAACCTATTGTATGTCAAAGCCAAGATGTCAAGTAGTTTATTAAATATTAGAATCTAGAGATCAGTGGAAAAAATTTGGGTTAGAGAAATAAATTTGTTCATCAGAAGCACATAAAAGTGGCATCTGATGGCACTGGCCTTTATGGGATCACCTAAACTGAGTGTAGATTAAAAAAGGGTTCCCCGAACAATTTGAGGCAATCACCTTTAAGAGCAATGGAACAAGACTGAGAAAGAAACAGTGATGGAGGAGGAAGTCCAGGAGATGAGAGAATGGCAGAGTCAATTGTGTTAATGCTGCCAAGATATGAATGGAGGACTGAGTTTGGTGAAATGTAGTCATTTTTAACTTTGAAAAGAATAATTTCAATGCAATAGTGGGGAATAGTAGCAGATTGGAGTAAGTAAATTTAAGAATGAGTTGGGTGGTTTGGAAGTGGAGAAAGTGAGTTTAGAGGTGTTAAAAATCGTAGCTGTGAATAAGGAGCCTAAAAAATAGTGGGAGATCTGGAGATCAAAGAAAGTGTTGTTTATTTATTTTAAGATGGGAAATAATAGAACGTTTGATACTCTATTTTCCATGACCCAGTAAGAAGGGAGAGATTGTAGATGCAGGAAATGGGAGAAAGAACTGAACTAGAGAAGTATTTTAAAGGAAGAGCACTCCTCAGTATAAGATTCGAAATTTGGTAAATAGCATTTCTGCTTTTGTATGACATTTAACCTGACACAATTTGCCTCTCATCGTAGAATAGTAGAGCTGGAAGGTAACTTCAGAGCTCATCACATCAAAATTTCTCATTTTACAGCTGACCAAACAAAGGTGCAGATAAGAGATAAGATTTACAGCTTGTCTCACAGCCAATTAATGAATTGGGGAGTATCCAGTCAGCACCATTTGTTGATGAAGGGGCAGTGTAGGGAGGAGAAAGCCTTTTCTTACTTTATGCCATAACTAATGCATTTACATCCATGAGTAAACTTAATACATCTTCAAGAAACCAATAGACAGGATAGTGGCTTAGATTTGAAATGTAGTTAACTCTAGTGCATGATATGTTATGCTACCCAGATCCCCTTCCCAAGACTGAAGCTTCCTTTCTCCCAACTGCCAGAATTTTTGGCAGCCAGTAACTCTCAGCCAAGTCACCCTCCTGGACTCAATACATCAGGATATAACTACTTCGTTCCATGTCACACCCTTTTACTGTGAGCACTCTGCATCCAATGATTGGTTAATGAAAGGGAGAACAATGCAGCTCCTTCATCCGAATTCAAGACAGCTCTAAATGGCCACCAGAGACTCCTGTATGATTTGCTAAAGCTTTAGTTTGGATTACGTCATAGTGCAGTTCCTCTCTCTGACCAATCCTGTTTCTTCTCAGGCTGTTGATCCCAATAATCTTCCTGCATGCAAGTTTCTATCTCAAGATCTGTTTCCTCAAGAATCCTGGCCTAAAACACCCACAAAGGGTAGGGCCAACAATTCCAAGAGAGCAATTTTGAGGTTGATCATATGCAGCCTGGATATTTTTAAACATCACAACTGGAAGATAGATTATTACAGAAAGAAAAGATTGAAGTTAGACTGCACGTCAGGGTTATGATTGTGGGAAATTAACTTTATTTGGAATAAGACCCTAGCCAGAGATTGGGGGATTATGGATATCAGGTTTTGACCTCCTAGAGAAGTGGCAAACAAAAATTTTAGAAGTTTTCAGAGCCTTAGGTAGGAAGATTGAGATCAAGAATGATTCCAGAACTAACAAATAGCCATTTTGCTAGACATACACCATGTTGAAACCCAGTGAACAAGAAAGCTGTACTTGGGTGGAGGGCACATAAGATACCCAGGGCTAGCGCGAGTCTGAGCATATGGACACATGGCTAATTTCAGAGCTTTCCTTCTGGTGGGGAATTAGCTCCTGCTTACCTCTGTGCTGGGTAATATGTGTTCAGGAGCTGCACAAGTCTGCTTTTTCTGGGAGAGGGATGGAAGAGAGAGAGTCTGGAGCTGAGAGTGTTCAAGGCAAAGAAACTATATACATTTCTGAAATGTATAGAATGTATAGTGTAAAGAAAAGTTACTTTACTAAGGCAAATTTTGCTTTTGTTCTTATTCTAGATTTATTCTGATATTCAAGAACAATATTTAGTTTATCAAGACAGTGATAACATTCAAATCCCTATTTGTAAATGCATTGGACCTTTCTCTAAACTTGTCCTGTTAATAAGTCCTATAATTTACAGGTGGAGCCTATTGGGCAAGGGCGGGTAAATCAACTCAGTTAAAGGGTCAACTTGATACTAATTTCCAAGCAATTGAAAACTACTATGTGTGTGTGTATGTGCATGCTAAAATAAATATTTCCAAAGCACTATTGCCTCTGCAAAATTATGATAAGAGTAAAAATAGTGGACTGCCACTGGAAACCCCAAGAGCAGGAAGTTTATGATAGAGGACTCATTCTGGAAGTATTAAAGTGGTCATTTATAGACCTAAGCAGTTAATAAGGATGTGTGCACTGATATTGCTTTAGTTAACTCCACTTGTAACCAATTTTCTTAGCAATAAAGGACTCATGATGACTTAGAAAACTCACTGACACCTACCTACTTCCAAGCATTGCACCTACTACCTGGGTAGGAAGCACCTACCTACTTCCAAGCATCACACCACTCTAGTGACTAAAATTCATAAAGTAAAAGGAAAATAATGAAATAAGTTGGTAAAGCAGGAAATCGTGGAGGATCATAAATGTGACATAGAATAGTACAGATTCTCAGAACTTCTCTGAAAAAATTGTAACGGTGAAAATAATTAAGTGAAGTACATATAAGCTTAAAAGTTTAAATAGCAATATATGGGAGATGAATTATAAAGTAGACTTTTACATTTTAATAAAGATAGTGAGATACTGTAGGATAAAACTTCAGAGGAATATGCAACAATGGAAGTTGACACCTTGCTCGAAGATCTACATCAAATGACAGTGACATCAATAGTGATATATATTATGAAGGTTAAACATTTATGTACCAATCATATACATGAAGGAGGGTTGTTCATAGAGAAGCTAATTAATTCATTCCTGACTTGTTTTATTGCTGATTAAATTTCTTCAAAAGTAAAAGTAATATTGGGACAAATGGATATTCACATCCAAAAGAATGAAGATGACCCTTACCTTATACCATGTACAAAAACTAACTTCAAATGGAGCAAATAATTAAATATAAGAGGTAAAAAAAAAAACCTGTAAAATTATTGGAAGAAAATATAGGGGTAAATGTTCATGACCTTGAATTGTGCAGTTGTTTCGTAGATATGACAAAAAGTGCACAGTATCAAAACAATAGATAAACTAGACTTTATAAAAAATAAAATATGCTTCAAAGGACACTAACAAAAGAGTATAAACATAACCCACAGAGTGGGAGAAAGTATTTGCAGATTATATATAATTTTAAATTCCTTGTTTATCCAAGGAAATAATGTACATCTTATCCTTCTGGAAATGATTGATAATTGTCTTGAACATAAAGATTGTACATTACAAATCTTTTACTTTCTTATAATTTCTAGCCCCGACACACACACACACACACACACACACACACACACACACACACACAACACACACACACACACACACACACACACACACACACACACACACAGAGACATAGAGACAGAGACAGAGAGAAAGAAAGAAAGAGAAATAGATTCCTTTCCTAATTATTCCAGAAAAAAATGGAGTCTCGAAAGAGCAAGAGAAAGGAAAAAAATGTACAAATCCCCAGGTTTTATGATTAAACAAAATAGAATTTTAATTGTCCTTTTTCTTCCTTAACTCTGTTAATATTATGTGTGGCCAATAGTTGCTTGACTCCTTCCTTCCTCTTCCCATACAAATATTATTACTGTTATTAAATAATACTCGCAACTCAACAACAAAAAGACAAAAGATCCAATTTAAAAATGGACAAAGGACTTGAATAAACATTTCTCCAAATAAGACACGTAAATAGCCAGCATGTACATATAAAGATGCTCAATATCATTAGTCATAAAAGAAATGCAAATCAAAATCACGATGAGATACAACTTCAACTGACTAGGACAGTCAGAATTTAAAACAAACAAACAAAAAATAACTAGTATTGGTAAGGATGTGGAGAGATTGGAACCCTCAAACACTGCTGGTTGGAATGTGAAATGGTGCAGCCACTGTAGAAAACAGGTTGGCAGTGCCTCAAAACATTAAACACAAAAATTACCGTATGGGACAGCAATTCTAATTCTATATATATATATACTCAAGAAAAATGAACATACACAGACACATATACTTTTGTACAAGTATTTATAACAGCACTAATCATAACCAAAAAGTTATTATGAGAACACCCACACACACACTTTTGCACAAGTATTTATAATAGCACTAATAATAACCAAAAAGTAGAAATGAGCCAAATTTTCTCAGTGGTTGAATAGATACATAACATGTGTCTGTACATACAGTGTAACATACAATGTAATATTATTCAGCCATAGAAGGGAATTTTGGCACATTTTACAACAAGGGTGAACCTTGAAGACATTGTGCTAAGTGAAATAAACCAATCATAAAAGTACAAATATTGTAGAATTCCATTTATATAAGGTATCCAGAGTAGTCAAATTCATAGAGACAGGAAGTAGAATGGTGGTTTTTGGGCTCAGGGAAAGGAAGAATGGGAAGTGACTGTTTAATGATTACAGGGTTTCCTTCTGGGGTGGTGAAAATGTTTCGGAAGTAGAGTTTGTGGTTTCACAGCATTGTGAGTGTACTTAATGCCATAGAATTGTACATTTTAAAATAGTTAACATTGTACATTTTATGTTGTGCGTATTTTACCACAATAAGAATTAAAAGTTTGGGGGTTATGGGAGGGATAGCACTAGGAGAAATACCCAATGTCGATGATGGATTGATGGGTGCAGCAAACCACCATGGTACGTGTATACCTATGTAACAAACCTGCATGTTCTGCACATGTACCCCAGAACTTAAAGTATGATAAAAAATGTTTAAAAATTTTTCCAGGATGAATGAAAAAACAAAAAGTAAAAGTTAATAGTAAAAATGAGCACAATTCATCTTCCAATTCAGTGCTAATCAATAAGAACGAACTGTTAGGGTAAGAGGTTTGTATTAGTCCATTTTCATATTGCTGTAAAGAACTACCTGAGGCTGGGTAAATTATAAAGGAAAGAAGTTTAATTGACTCATAGTTCAGCATGGCTGGGGAGGCCTCAGGAAACTTACAATCATGGCAGCAAGCGAAGAGGAAGCAAGACACCTTCTTCACAAGGTGGCAGGAGGGAGAAGTGCTGAGTGAAGGGGGGAGAGCCCCTTATAAAACCATCAGATCTCATGACGACTCGCTATCACAAGAACAGCATGGGGGAAGCCAGCCCCATGATTCAATTACCTCCACTTGGTCTCTCCTTTGACATGCAGGGATTATGGGGATTACAATTCAAGATGAGATTTGGGTGGGGACACACTGCTTAACCATATCAGAATTGGTTAATGATAATCTTGGAATACAATTTTAAAAAGTTATTTTAAACCATACAATCAAAGTGATTCCAAGTGATGCCAGAAGCAGAGGAAGAAGCATCAGGAATTTTCTATCAGGAAACTAAAACCCAGACTGTGTTCAAGTTTGAGAAGAAAATTAAATAAATAAATAAATAAATAAATAAATAAATAAATAAATATTTATTTATTTATTTATTATTTAAGGCAAGCAGGCAGTGAAACTTCCCCAAACTTTGTATGGGATGAGAAAGGAAGGAGTCAAGCAACTATTTGCCACACATAATATTAACAGAGTTAAGGAAGAAAACAGACAATTACAATTTTGTTTAATCGTAAAACCTGGGGATTTGTACTTTTTTTTTCCTTTCTCTTGCTCTTTTGAGACGCCACTTTTTTTCTGGAATAATTAGGAAAGGAATCTCTCTATTTCTCTTTCTCTCTTTCTCTCTTTCTGTCTATGTCTCTCTCTCTCTCTCTCTCTGCGTGCGTGTGTGTGTGTGTGTGTATGTGTCGGGGCTAGAAATTATAAGAAAGTAAAAGAAGACTTGTAATGTACAATCTGTATGTTCAAGACAATTATCAATCATTTCCAGAAGGATAAGATGTACTTGTACATTATTTCCTTGGATAAACAAAAGGAGAGAGTAAGTAGCCAAGAAAATTTTGAAGAGGAGGACAAATTTGGGCGTGACTTGCTCTAAAATATCATGACTTATTATAAAGCTAAAAGATTTAGACAGTGTGGAGTTGGCACTGAGTTCATCTTATGGGCCAGAGTAGGGAAGAATTGAGAGTCCAGAAATAGTTAAATTCATATATGAATGCAAGATGTGTGGCAGTGGTGGCATTAAAAGCCAGTGGGGAAAGTATGGGTTGCTCAGTACATGGTGCTAGGACAATTGGTGATCCATATGGGAAAAAGTAAAATTAGATCCTGGTGACAGAATAAATTCCAGGTGGCTCAAAAACCTTAAACTGAAAAGCGAAACTTTAAAAATCTTACTGTCAAAAATAGGAGTATTTTTATGACCTCAGGTTAAGGAAGGATTTCATAAAGGAAGCAATGAGTAAATCTGGCATTTTTTAAATAATATTTTCTACACATCAAAAGACACCTCTAAATAAATAGAAAAAAAAAAGCCACTAATAGTGGAGAGGTATTGGAAAAGCCACCAGAAAATAAGCATTTAGAACTCTACAATTTTGCAGCAGGTAAAAGACAACATAATAGCAAAACAGACAAAGGTAATAAACCGACATTTTATAGAAGATGAAACATAAATGTTCAATAAAGTGATATGCAACTTTAGCTATGACAGAAATTCAAATTAAAATGATATACAATTTCGCCGGGCATGGTGGCCGGGGCATGGTGGCTCATGCCTGTAATCACAACAGTTTGGGAGGCTGAGGTGGGTGGATCACCTGAGGTCAGAAGTTCAAGATCAGCCTGGTCAACAGGGTGAAACCCCCTCTCTACTAAATATACAAAAATTAGCCGGGCGTGGTAGTGGGCGCCTGTAAACCCAGCTACTCAGGAG
Source organism: Hylobates moloch (assembly GCF_009828535.3). NCBI lineage: Eukaryota > Metazoa > Chordata > Mammalia > Primates > Hylobatidae > Hylobates > Hylobates moloch. The sequence goes on along the minus strand of NW_026652283.1, from coordinate 22,667,364 downwards.
GCTGAGGCAGGAGAATGGCTTGAACCCGGGAGGCAGAGGTTGCAGTGAGCCGAGATCACACCATTGCACTCCAGCCTGGGCAACAAGAGCAAAACTTTGTTCCAAAAAAAACAAAAACAAAAAAAGATACGTAATTTCATACCCATCAGGCTGCCTCAAATGAACACCTGAAAATACTAAGTGTTGGTGAATGTGAAGAGCAGCAAGAATTCTACAATTTTAGTGGCAGTAGAAACTGGTACAACCATTTTGGAGAGCAATTTGGCAATATCTAGAAGTTAAATATGCACATACTGTATAGGAACAGCATATCAGCTCCCAGGACTTGTACAAGACCATCCATTGCAGTCTTATTCAATTAAAAAAAAAAAAAAAAAAAAAGGACAACCAAAATATTTTCAACAGACAAGAAATAAATTGTGGGGGAAACTAGGATGACAAGTATTAATATAGATCAATATAAAATATTATATTTATTTGATATGATGAAACTTTTTTGAACAGAATGGAGAAAGGTTGAAGTTTTTTTTATTTATTTATTTTTTTGAGATGGAGTCTTGCACTGTCACCCAGGCTGGAGTGCAGTGGCGCGATCTTGGCTCACTGCAAGCTCCACCTCCCAGGTTCATGCCATTCTCCTGCCTCAGCCTCCGGAGTAGTTGGGACTACAGGGTCCCACCACCACGCCTGGCTAATTTTTTTTGTATTTTTAGTACAGATGGGGTTTCACTGTATTAGCCAGGATGGTCTCCATCTCCTGACCTCGTGATCTGCCCGCCTCGGCCTCTCAAAGTGCTGGGATTACAGGTGTGAGCCACCGCGCCCAGCCGCTTTGAAGGTTTTTTATAGAACATCCAATTCAGTGACATTTTAGCTGATTGGGCAGCCGTAGTGACAAAGTATTGATTAGTACATCAGATAAGGTGTTGTATCAAGTTAGCATTTTTGATGATTAATAGACTACTCCGAAACTTTAGTTGGAAATAGCCCCCCTTTTATTTAGCTCATGATTTTTTTATTTAGCTCATGATTTTTTAAGATGAGATGGCTGAGACTGCTTGGATCCTTGGGGCCTCTCACCATGTGGTCTCACACCTTCTAGTCGATTAGCCTGGGCTTCTTCACATGTCAGTCTGTGGCTTTTAAACGCCAAGGAGAAAGGACAGGTTCTAATGCACAAGCACTTTTCTGGACTACTGCTATTATTTATTGGTCTAAAGCAAGAAACATACCCAGAACAAGATTTGGTGGTGGAAAAATAGATGCCAAGTCACATTGCAAAGGAATATTTATATAGGAATGAAAGGAATTTGTGGACATTTTTGTCCATATTACAGATATTTTTACACAGGTATCTGTACTTGGTCTATGAAACTTTTGAATCTGTTGCTTGGATGAAGCTCCTTAATTTAGGGCTGGTTGAAGATGCATCTATTAGTAAAATGGCTTTACCCTCCATTTACTACCAAAGACTTAGGTCTAACCAGTTTCTTCCAGTCAAAGAGTCTGCAAGCTTCTTGGGTGTGAGCATCTATATTGAGGTGGCATTTGTTGGTGAAGCATCCACTTTGGGGACTGCCATGTAGTTCAGCCTCTGAAGATTAGGAGGCATCACTTACTGAGACTGAATAAGAAGTATAATGTTCTGCTTCCTAAATAATGCAAAACCCTGTTTGTAGGAGGAGAGTCCCCGTTTGTGGGATCTTTAAAGTAGATTCAGTAAGAACTGGAAAAAAAAAAAATTCGGCAGCATTGTACCCTAAGCCTGAAAAATCAAGTCAGTAAGTTTTTCTTTAGGAGTTTATTTTTCCCCAGAATAGCAGAGAGGGAAGACAATGAATCAGAGAAGTTTAGCCACACTTACTTTACTGTAATCTGAGAATTTTTCTCAGGAATAGGGGTGAGATGAAAACCGATGTTCTTGAGGTCAAATGGGCTTCAAATGTTTACTGAATACATTTTAAAAGTATAAGAAGTTCAATTTGGCTCACTGTGAGAAAGAATCTTCTAGGATGTATAACAGTTTAAAAATGCAGTGCCTTGTCAAGCAGTAAACATCATCCCTAAAAGCATCTAGGCAGAGGCTGGATAGATAAGCCATGTCTTGGAAAGAGTTAATAGTCTAATTGCAGAGATCAAGTAAGGTATCCTGGGGGAACTCTATTAAATGGAAGAGTAGAATTTTAGTAGATGTAAAAGGAGGGGTGTGTGGAAATGGAAGAGAATAGTTAGAAAAAAGAAATGGCTAGATGACCCCAAAAGCATCCACCTAACTAGGATTTTCTGATATCAAAGATTAATGATTGGTGTCCCTTAAAGAAAAAAGATTATATTTTCAATCCTAGCATGAATTTCTCATACCCTAGTAAGTCATTTCTGCCGTTTGCCTCTTTCTCATCTGATTATGGGACTATTTTATTAAAATTTGCTATAAAATAGTATTCTCACAAAAAAACTAGCTGGGTGTGGTAGTGTGTGCCTGTAATCCCAGCTACTAGGGAGGCTGAGACGGGAGAATCTCTTGAACCTGGGAGGTAGAGGTTGCAATGAGCCGAGATCGCGCCACTGCATTCCAGCTTAGGCAACAAAGTAAAACTCCATCTCAAAAAAAAAAAAAAAAAAAAAATAGCATTCTCTATTTACTTTATGCTTCTTTAATTCTAATGTTTATTTTCTCCATTTAGAAACTTCTCAAATTTGAAATTTAGCCACTAGCTTTAACTAGAAAAACACCAATGATACAGTATATGACAATAATACATCATAACTTGGTTATAACATATAATTATGTTTCATTCATCCTCTATTCCCTTTATTGCATATTCAGCTGAAATACAAGCCCTGTGATATTTGAAAGCAACAGTACCTACGGTGTATTCTGCTGCGAAGTCAAGAATCTCTGAAACATCGTGATTTCTTCTCAGGCAATGTCAGAAAGCAAGTTTGTTTTTTTTGAATTGGTGAACATAGACCCAAACTTAAGAAAACACTTGGGCTTTGTTCTTTTAAAGTTGCTCTGAGCCGGGCGCAGTGGCTCAAGCCTGTAATCCCAGCACTTTGGGAGGCCGAGGCGGGCAGATCACGAGGTCAGGAGATCGAGACCATCCTGGCTAACACGGTGAAACCCCGTCTCTACTAAAAATACAAAAAAAAAAAAAAATTAGCCGGGCGTGGTGGCGGGCGCCTGTAGTCCCAGCTACTCGGAAGGCTGAGGCAGGAGAATGGCGTGAACCCGGGAGGTGGAGCTTGCAGTGAGCCGAGATTGCGCCACTGCACTCCAGCCTGGGCGACAGAGCAAGACTTCGTCTCAAAAAAAAAAAAAAAAAAAAAAAAAAAAAGTTGCTCTGAATAACAATTATAAGCCAGGAAGTAAAGAAAATATAGCAGCAGAACTCTTGCTTATTGGAATGTTTTTCAAGTTTTTCCATAAGGTGTCGACAGTTCTCTGTCAACTTGAAGGCTGAAAACACAAAAAGCAGTCTTGTTTGTCAGGTGCTCTGTGACATCCCCCTCCCACCACTCCCAAGCACTCTGAGCTCCAGTTCAGATGTTTCAGTGTTATGTAATTTATTCTGTCGCTAAATATCATTTCCCCACTATCTCAGGATTTGCTTTCAGGACGCCTACGTTGTGTTATCAATTACTCTGAAAGTACTATGGCACAGATCTTGCTCTATCTTACATTGATAGTATATGGGTAAAATGGAATTGTTAACAATAATGATGAAACTATTGGTGTAGTAAAATATGTCTATATTTTGGCCATACTGTAATCTGAATATTTGAAATATTTGGAATATCCAGTACTTGGATTTTTTATTGAGAAGGCTCCTTGACTGTACAGTAATTTTCTCATTTTTAAATATTTTCTTTTCATGGAATTGTACTAACACATAATTTTGTCATCTCACTTACTGGCATTACATATGTCTCTCTGAGCTCTTGGGATGATTTACTCAGTGGTCTTTGACCAAACAGTAAGAAAGAGCACTTTATAATTCTATAAGTGTTCTCAGTGGTCACATAGAAATGTAAGTGAATGTGAGTTTATGCTTCCCTTTCGTTAGCCAACTATCATTCCAAAGTGAGATAAATTATAACTTTCACTGATTTTGAAGGTAAGGATTTGGAAAGGGCACTTGTAAACTATAGATTTGTTGTTTTTAAAGTCAAGATCTAAGTAAATAAAAAGAGAAGGCAAATATTTTAATAGGCTTTTAATAAAAATGCAGTTTTAAAAAATGGAGTGTTCTCCATATTCTGGGGATTTCTAGACATTTTAAATCAAATGTTACAATGCTGTTAAACATCTAAAATACTTAGTCATTAAAATGTCTTATTTTAAGAATACTGGTTCATTCTTCACTTGTTTTAGCTGGTCTTACGTATTGATTCCTTGAATAAAGGAAAAAAAAAACCTACATGTTACTTTCCATTTCCTATACAACAGAGATAAGTGTAACAATTGGAAAAGTCATTAGAACCACTTTGTAGCTCCTTTATTGTACCAAACACTTGTGGAGGGCTAACGAACCATCCAGAAATGAAGAAGGGAATATAATAGCTGAGAGTTCCCATATTCAGAATGCATCTTTCATCTACTTTAACTATTCAGGTCTCATCTTAAAGAATTCCTTATAGGAATCTCTATGGCAATCTGGTGTTTAGACCAGAGAGGAAAGCACATAAGGCCTGGGCGTTTTACCAGTCTTTCTGCTCTTTGTCATATGCTGTTTGGTTATCACCTAGAGGGTACTTCTGTGCCTCAATTTCCCACATTTATCAAAGATGACAATATAGCTCTGTAGTTAATTATAAAAATAATTTAACAAACATTTAATTTTTCTATGTGATTATATGTTCTGTTCCTGAATGTATAAAGACATGCATGTATAGTCATATATAAATTCCTAATATTCATGTATAAATATAAAGCCTAAAGCTTATTCTTTAGAATGGCAGGGCATTAAAATATGCATGCCAGTTTTTCCAATATATCAATTTGTGGGACTAGATTTGGCAAAGCTATCATTTGTAATGACGACTGTAATGCAGATGGATCTTAGTGACTGTATATAGAAACTGGGGGGAAGGGAGTAGCAATCGTTCTTTGTTTTTTAGGATGAAGCAGAAAAATCTGCTCTTTCCTATATATGGAGGAATTTGTTAGAAGCAAGGACTAAAATAAGGAATTACTGATCAGCTAGAAATTATATTTCTCTTATCTTCCTACTTCATTAATATTTTTATCTTCTGAAAATGTATGAGTATTTTTACATTGAGATATTACCGACTTTGGATGAAACCAGTATTTTTCATTTGCAACCAGGAGTATATAACTGGTGTTATCTAAATTCTCTTTAACGAGTCATCAGCACTTTTATTGTAGGCGTCTCAGGCATAAACATCAATAGTGGAATATCCTGTTTCATTCTTAAATAAATTGGCAATGATTCACATCCATGTGATATAACCTTTCCATGGGATGTGATTCAGAAGGCCAGTGAAGAAGGCACTTTTAAAATCATACATTTCCTCGTCTGAAAAATACACCCCTAATTAAAATTTACTGCCATAATCCACTGTTATCAGTAGGATTGTATAATGTTCCTCAAATGTGTTGAATTGGAAAAGTTTGAGAATGATTGATTTAGAAATGAGACGATGTCTTCTCAGTGTAATCTATAGCCATATTCAAGTAGAAACAACAAATACTCAGAAATGATAGTGATTAGAGGGTAAAGACTAAAATAAGCCCTTTCGCATTTAATAAGTTACATCTTCATTAATATCAGATTTCTAGAATATTCGCTTAGATTCAAGTTACCAAATTCATATGTGTGTTTTCTCTCGGTGCTTCTCTTGTTCACCAGTCAATATTTTATTATCTTTTATTGACTGAAAAGGTGCGTGTGCAAGGTTTTGGTAAGTCAGTGCCCATGCAAACCTCACTAAAGCAGCTTTTAGTAGTGAAAATGGTTGGTAGTAGACTGTTCTTATAAAAATGAAAAACTTTTGCTATACTATGCAAATGCCAACAACAGACAATTTCTAAGACAGATTACTCAGAGCTTATAATTACAGGGGTAAGGAAAAGCCTATCTTCAAAATGCATCAGTTTTCCCTGAAATCTATGTTTACTCTTAAATTGGTGCTGAAAAATATGTAGTATCAATCAATATGTTTTTGATTCAGTAGCCCTGTGTTGACATATCCTTGATTTTTTTAAAATATGGGATTAATGAAAAGGTATATCTATATTTTCTCTTAGTATTTCTAAAATATAATAGCAGAGATTATTACCCATTGCTTGTAGCTTTCCTGGGGGATGCAAGTGCTTCCTCCTGCTTTTTGGCCCATTTCTGAGATAACGTTAGAAACTCACTAGTTGGAAGAATGTTGAGGGCTAAAGAGCCTGCCTTTCCTTCATTACACCCAAGACCCTGTTAGTTCTATTAGTAAGGGGGGAGAAATAAGAGATGCTTTTATTTTTGCCTGTTATTCATATAGATAGAGGATGTGAATATTTAGAGTGGTTTATTTTAAAATACTAACCCCCAACAATATTTTAAAGGGAAGATTTCCTATACAAAATGAAAATGTTTGACAATCTGCTCCTAGAAAAGAGGCATATTCTACATATTGTAAACATATATCTACAGTAGTAAATTAAATGATCTCAGAGTTTACAAGCCAGGGTTATGCCTTAATTTGAAGGTCATTGCATTCTCAATATACCACATTCACAATTCCTTTTCAAGTATTTGCTCTCAGCAAAGTGAAAAGCATATTATCTGCCATTTTAATCATTTTGTCAAACATAAAATAAACTCATCCTCCCCATGTAGACCTTTGTACCTTGGTAACCAAGTAAATCTGCCTGACACTTGTAGGCAAAGTACCCTATTGGTTTTACTCTGTACACTTTAATAAACACTCAAGGTAAAAATAGAAGCAAGAGATAATGAGTAATAAAGATAAGAGACATAATCAATTACTGTTATTCCTTTGAATGTATGTGTAACAGTGGATGTCGCAAATGAAGTATTACATCTCTATTTGAAAATTTGTCAATGTGTCCTTTTTTCTTATACATTTCACTCAAATTATAAAATTTTGGCAATTCCTGGAACAATAATTAGGATTAATTATTATTATTATTCTATAATGATAAGCAATTCTAAAATATAAAGAGAAAAAGAGAGAGAGAGAGAGACAGAGAACACACACTTGATAATTCTTTAAGCATGTGGTTGTACTGTAACTGTCTGGGCAGTGTCCAACATGTAGAAACATATGCATGAGCCCTTAGTACTGAGTTAATTAAACATATATTTAAATAATTTAGAAAAAGGTCATGCTAAGTTTTGTGAAAACACGATATGTGTATGCCATTTTTGTTTAATGATCTTAGAACCCTCTTTTTGATTGGTACATTCCAAATTATTCCTGAAATACCACTTGTGACAAATTTAAAGATTATTCGAGTGAATGAACATAATATTCTAAACCTTGAATATTTGACTGTGTTTTTGTGTTTCACAGTTACATTTTCTTTGAGTTTGGAGATTCTTCCTAACCTTAGTGGATTTATATGTAGTGACTAATGTAAAGAAAGAAAATAAAAGAGCTTAACTGTTTTGCTGAATGTTTTGACTGTCTCCTGGGCCTTCAGGCCACTCAAACTCCATAGAAAGAATATAGTTACTAGAAGTGAACAAATAAGTAATAATATAGTATAAGCAAAAGATTGGGTTTGTAGGTAAAATATCAGTACCAGGAGAATCATTTCTGAAATGTTCTTCTTCTGACTAGCTTCATGAGTGTATTTTTAAACTAGTTTTTCTTAAAACATGACAGTTTACTCTTTCTCATTCTCTCCCTCTCCCCGTCCCCCTCATTATTTACAAAATTCTATATAGAATTTTACAGTACATTACATTCAAGTCATGTAAGATTACTTTAAAAACTAGCAAATAGATTGGCTTTTCCTGTGGCAGTTTTTACAAGCACTGTAGGAATTTAGCATTGTGTCCTGAGTTGATTCTGTAATCACGTCTTAGGGGAAACAAATTCTGAGAGTCTGTGTAGTCTGGGTAAGTACTTATTATACTTCAGAGATTTTCAATCATTTCCAACTAGGGGTTTCTTAACTAAGTGTATATTTTGACAATGAAAAAAAAAATGTACTGCATTTTCCCCTGCCTTAACAGCCAAATTGTGTTTGCCAGTGCTTCCACTGGAAACAGAAGGAGTCATAGGTAGAACAGTTTAAAAAATATTTTGAATACTCTTGGCTTTCTTAACCACCCAAAAGAAAACTTCTGATTTGGCAAAAGTAGTCTGAGCTGAGAAATACTTTAAGTATTTTACTACCAAGTAAAATATTTGTAGTGTAATTTCAAATACTTTTTTTTTTTTTAGCATATGCTTGCTTGTCTGTGTGGACAACTTATGATGTTTATCTTACCTGTGGGGATTATTTTACCAATTTATGTGTGCTGTGTAAGCTTTTATTTGAGGAGGGTGTCAGAGGGAGGGATATTTTCACAGTTAATTTATTTACCCAAACTTAATATCAGTTTTTCTTCATTGTCAATGACAAGATTTTTTTTCTTTCCAAAATGAAGAACTTTTCTTCTTTCAAATATAACAAATTTCATTTTGTTATAAGAATTACATTGGTGAGACATATTTCTAGATATCCCTCTCTCCCATTTATTAGGAAGCAATTACATAAGGAAAAAATCTGTAGTGTATGTGGGACTTAGCCCATAACTATTAACACACGTTTATATAATAGCCAAATAATTAACAAAATATAATTATCTAAATGTATGAAATAAAGTCCTGGTTTAACGTAATGATACTTCCAATAATTTGTTGAAGTTAAGAATGAGGGCTCTGAGGTCACACTGCCATCTGACAACTTTGATGTTTACCCTGACTAGCTATGACTGTGGGCAAGTTAGTTGACCTCTGTAAAGTGGGCACAAAGTTGTATCCAACTCATAGAGCCATTGTGAGAATTAACTGAGATAGTGTATCTGGGGCGCATATAGCAGAGTCCCTGGCATGAGCCCACATTACATTGTGTAGTTTTCAGATGGCCCAAAGGTGTTCCATTGAGGGGATGAATTCAGCGTGAACAGGCTGAAAGGCATCTGTTGCCCCTCTTGCTGGCCATGCTCTCACTTGCTGGGCAAGGTTGGGCAAAAGAAAGTGTCTTTTTAATTTGAACAGAGGAATCCAGTAGGATAGTGATGGCTGTATATGTCAGCTGGTTTTATTATCATACTAAGAACATGCGCCCTCTTTTTTCAGGTAGTCCTTGTGGTTTTGAAGTCAGCCTGTGTCTCACATAATCATTGTGAGAGTGTGACGTTAACAACACTTCTTCCACAAGGTAGTTAGAAAGCGAAAAAGGCAGATAGCCAAGTGATTATATAAATATAGTCACCTAAAGGTTTCTATTAGCATCATTGTTATTATATAAAGCTTATCAATTAGTAAAAAGATAACTATAGTTAAGATGTATCATTTGTAGTATTAATGTAAAACATGTAGTGATGGGTTAGGGCTATCCATAACAGAACAAGTATTAAAAGGCAATTTATGCCTTTTGAGTTTACGCTGGAGTTCTAGAATAAAATGGGAGGGAGAAGATGATTAGAAACTGCATGAAGATCACCACTTTTGAAACTAATGCTGACAGCTGATAACAAGAGCAATGTTACTGTAACTGGTAGGATGAGTGGACATTTGAATTGTTGAAATGTGCCGTGTTCATATTTTACTTCCAATATTTTCCCCTGACATAATGGATTCTGAAATGAAATGTATAGAGGACTATTTTTAAACTAAGATTTCATTTTAAAGAATATCACACATAAGGGATTTAATTAAAGGATAATGAAGGAGCAAAATAAGGAATCAGGAATCTTAGGTTTTGGAGAGATACTCAAGATATGAAATCAATTTTATTTTGAAGCTAACACTGGAGGTAAAAGTCAGGAGCTCTCCCATGTTTTTCTGTGATATTAAGGAAATTAAGTCAGAATCCCATCTCTACAGTAGACTGTTTCACTTAACCATTTTACTGACTCCACTTCACCCTTCTGCTTCCTGAATCTAGACACAAACTGAATTTATCCCCTTGGACTGCTCTTCTTTCTCCACTGCCTCTGATCAGATATCACCTGGATATTTTAGATTGGCGGTTTCACATAGTTCAACCTTAAAGATACATCCAGCCTTATGTAAACCCTTTCAGATCATGTTGACTTCCTTCCTCTTTTGCCCACCATATCTGTGGTTTCCAAATCATACAGATTTTTTATCTCCTCAGTGCTTTTCCTCCTTTCCTTTTGCACTGCAGAAACACCAGACCCTCATTCCTTCTCCGGTGAAATCCTGAAGTAGCCTTGGAATTTGTTTTTCTAGTTCTCTATCTCGTCCCACACGAGTCAGCTGTACTTAAGGGTGGCACTTAAGGACCAGCAACTACCCTATGGCTCCAGCCTAGATTTCCAGACCTATTTTGCCCTAATTCCATATAAATAGCCTCATTAGAAATAAAGTGGGCCACTAATTATTCCTCATTATGATCCACACACATTACTGTTTCCTTGTGTTTTTACATTTTATTCCTTCTTGCTTCTCCTCTACTCTTTCCCAAACCCCAGCTATAGCTATATTCCAAGTTTTTCAACTTTGAATCCTAATACATTTAGCACGATGCTTTTCAGATGGCTACTCGATAACTGTGATAAGTAACACTCAGGATGCCTCCCATAGTTCTGGGGAACTTCCCCTTTTGACTTCTAAACTGAGAAAAAAACGTTATACCTATTTCTGAACCTATAGTGCTTCACAGTGAGTGAGTACAAATGTTTAATTGTATGTTTTCCCAGCCCATTATAAACTGCACTAAGGTATCTACAATGTGTATTGTACTGTAGCATGGCTCGGTACAATGCCTGGCAGATAGCATATGCTTAGAAAATACTGTAGAATAAATGTTGCAGAAAGTTGGTGCTCAGTACATGTTTTAAATCTTGTATGTGCAATTATATATATTTGGTCTTCATCATTCACAGCATAATAACTGATGAAATAGTCACTATTACAATTTTCTCATGTGTTCAGGGAAGGAGGTCCTTTAATTTGCTTACTAAGGCTTAATCTTATGGTGAAGAGGAGAAATAAAAATTTTATTGTATAATAAATTGAATACACTTGAAAAATTATCAGCCATTTGATTAGGGGATGCATTTTTAGTTTTCATAACACATCAAAATCTATATGCTGTCAAGGAAAGGTTATTTCAACATTTAAGGAATTACACAAATTCTGTTCTCTAACATGACAGAATAATAGAAAGAGTCCTCTTTGTAATGTTAGGGCAGCTAAGCATGACCAACAAAACTGAGAAGTTTGTCGCCATTATTATCGTTAAATGTATCATTATATCTTTGTGTAATTAAATCTTTATAAAATCAAATGAGATAAGGTATACTTCTAATAATTAGTGGTTTAGAATAAATGAAGAATTTATAAAGTATATTAATAGTAAGAGGACACCTGACTGAAATCTCAACAGCAAAGATAACTATGACCTGAATTAAAAAGAAAAAATTAAGAAAAAAAATCAAACAGTATTAATATTTCTGCATTTCAGGTGAGGTATCTACATTTTCCTGGTATTTTTCTTATCTGTAGAAATCCATAGAAACAAGTCTCTGTGCAGCTCCAAATGCCCCCAATTCCATTTTATATGGTATTTCCAATAAGGGCACAGTTTCTTGCAAAGAATATTACATCTCACTAATTGTCCTACAAATCCCATTCTTAATTAAAATCAAAATCTTAATTGTAACAACTTTATAGCTTGCAAATATGTGTTCTTTCTTGTTTGTTTGGAGGATGAGGCTCTGGATACATCTTTTTTTTTTTTTCCTTTCGAAAGGAGCAGCCCTGGTGAGAAAAATTTACAGCAATTGATTTTGTTTGTTTGTGGCTGCAGCCATAAAAACTCCCAGGCAAAACTAAATAGTGCTTGTGGGGCACAGACATGGTGGTTCACAGGGAAACAGTGAGTTTTATAATACTGATAATGCCAAACAATAAGACAAGGTATAATAGTTCCAGTCCCATCATTTGTCTCTGCTTTGTCCTGAGTTGTACGCTCCGTCATGCATATGCTGGCTATAATGTGACATATTTAATTCTGCATTTAGTCTCTGCTTTGTTACACATGCTCGAAAATAGCAAGTCAGCTTCTCAAATGCCATGCACCAGCCCTCTAACAACAACAACAACAAAATTAAATACAAAATAAGTTTGAATAACAGTAATGGTGGGAAAATCTATCTCAGGGTTCATTCTTTTTACAGGGAGTTGGCAAACCAGGAAGAATAGATTTTGTCATGTGCAAATATGGTGACCATAAATGGTGCTGGAGCCTTTTTCCATTGTCCTCTGAGTTTGCCATGAGAGAAAGCGGGTGAGAGAAAGAAAGACACGTTTGATAGAGTTGTGAAGAACGTTTGAATGGCTATTGGGTGTTGAGCATTGTCTTGCAGTGACCTCAATTCGGTACAGTAGAGACCCTTGAAAGCACTGTCTGAAGTCATAATACCACTATTCTCCTCCATTTAGTAAAAGGGATTAGTTAAAAGGGTGACGTTCCGTGCAGAGAGTTCCAAGTATTCCATGAAACAAAAGGCTCTGAAATGTTTTTGAAGTTATTTTTAATTGAGTTGAACTAATTTAATAAAGGTCCTACGGAGGAAAAAAAATAAAGGAATGTGATTGTTTTATGATTCCTCACAGATGGAATGGACATTTATAGCATACTTTTCCTTTAGTGTTCCAGAGAACAGTAGCTCCATTTACAGCTACTGTTAGCAATTTAAAACTGCTCCAAAATGAAGTCTTTCAAGAAGTTGACAGCTTATAAATAAATCTGTCTGATAAAATTGAACATAAACTGCATCTGTGGTTAGTTTGCCAAAATTAATTCTACATTTAATTAGAGATAGCAGTCAAACATATTTAATAAAAAACAGTCTTGGAGAGTAAATCAAATGAAGTCAGAATTTAGCAGACGTTTTGCATTTTTTTTTGCAAGGAGTGATGAAATGACCTCACCTCTCTGATTCCCAGTTATATGGCAGCGCGAGCTCTGTAGAGTTATGGGGAAGCCAATGAGTTCACACTGTTTGGAAAGGTTCCTTGCTCAGCTTAGGATAAAGAGAGAAAACGATCATTTTGTGATTTCTCTTGATATCATCATTGGATTTTACACTGATGCCATATGTATTAAATTCACAAGTTAATAAGCGTATTACTGCTAATAATTGCAGAGAGCAGGCTAAAATAATTCTAACTTACATAAGTGCGAGTACATGGAATTTGTCATTAAAGTTTGTTTTTTGTTTACTTTTTTGGCAATCTTCATTGTTGTTGTTTTTTAACTTAGCCATTCCAATGAGATGTATTAAAATCATACAGTAGCTACAATGCCATTTCTTCCCCCTAAAAGACTTTTTAAAAATTCAGCTTTGCTTATCAAATATTTGTACTCACTCTGCATGGTTTAAGCAATGTGCCATAGCTGTAGAATCCTGGGGAAGATGTAAAAACACACAGATCAATCAGAATGCAGCAAACAATATTTTGGAACCAAAGTGACTTACAGTTCAGAGGGCAAAGAAGCAGATCTTCAAACATTGGAAGTTTCAACACACAGTCCATAGTCCTGAGTGAAGTAAATAGACAGACAATAGAAACCAGCGTTGGCAATAAAAGTTTCAAATGTGGATAAAAATTATATTTGTCTACATAAATGCATACAAAAATTAAAGTCAACTAAGCCAAATTTCATTTTGATCTTTTTAAGAGCGTGATGTTACTTTCTTGAAATGTGGGAAAATTTAAGAAATATATCGTTGTAGGAGATAACATTGTGGCATTTAATGTCAAATTTTAATTTGATATTCAACATTTATTTATTGAGTTCCTATATGTTAGCATTGCAATCATAGAAATGGTTAATCTATACTAAATATTTTTCCAAAGTGTTCACATGTTTTTGTGTCATGTAGTTATTAATACTGCTTCTGACTAAAATACACAAAGGCATTCTTTTCAGTTCAAGATTTTTTGTCCTCTCAGAAAAGTCTTTTTATTTTACATGCAGTAATTTGCTTTCCCGGTAACTTTATACAATTTTGCTAAAAATCGTAATAGGAAACAAAAGTAGTATGAACTTATTCCTGAAGTTAAAACAATATATCATTGTTCCAAGGTTTCCTCTGTGAGCCTTACATTGCTTGCACTCTGAAAATATAAAGCAGTAGTAATTGTATACAACACAGAAAGTTTATCTACTAATTACTTTTAGTTCTCCTGTGGAATAATTAAGCTGTCTTAAAACTCATAGGTAGAATTATGAGGATGTTAATGTATTATACTTGTTTAATCACTTATTAAAATAGAGATCAGCTCTCGACTGTAACTACAAAAAAAGGTGTTTAAAAATCAGGTATCTCAAAAAGAAGAGTTGACCAGCTCAATCATGCTATAACATATAAATCATCAATAACCAAAGGACTGATTGATCTCCTTAGTATATATATTGATACTTTGTGTATATATTGATGCTATATTGATGTAATGACTGATCTCCTTAGTATATATATTGGACCCAAGAAAACAATTTTTTAATCAATGGTTTCAAATTAGTGTTTCAGTGTCATTGCAGGATTAGGATATTATTAATGCAACTTTGTGGATAAATACCAAATTACTGTTCTTTCATTTAATAAAAATAAATAAAACAATAAAAACATCCTCCTTAATTTAGGAAATATGCAAAAATGTAGTATTTATTTTCATGTCATACATTTTGTAGGTCCTTGGAAAACAACTTTCCTCAAAGTTGCATTTAACAACTCTGTTATAATTTATAACATGAACAACTTTAGAAATATGGGTTAACAGTTAGATGGTTCCCTGTGGTCTTGGCAGAAAAGCCCTTTCACCAGTTGATCTGATCTTGGGTGAGTCATTTAACCTGGCTGGGTCAATATTACTTTATCTTTAAAATGAAAATATTGAGTAAATTCTGAAGCTGTTTTTTGTTTTTAATTTTATTATTAGGGCATTTCTATCCACCCTACTTTTTTTTCTCTTAATTTAAACAAATGCCATGTCTTTTCATCATTTTGGCTGCTTTGTGAGGTGATATGGAACAGAGCAAAACTCATGGGGGAAGGGAGACATAAATTGCACCTGGGCAGAGTTGTAATTTTTGCTGTATCATCAGGTGTAAAAAATTAATGGTAAGCAGAGAAGGAGGGCAGTTGATGGTTTCGCGACATTGATGAAAGACACTAAGTCATAATAACCATATTTCTATTAAAAAATTCTATAATGACAATAAAACATTCTTTCATTGCTAAGGAAGTTGAGAGGTTTGGTTAAGAAATGCCTTAGAAAGTGCTCTGTAAAGATACATATTCTAGAAATGCTAAATAAAGTTTTAAAAAACCCTTGTAGTTCCTGGAAATTAACACATTGGATATGTAAAGTTGAGGCTTTGTGGAGAGCATAGAGATAATTGATCTCAAATATCAGTGCCTTTACCTTACTTGAGGTTCTTACCATGGGTCACAGTGTGTCACAGAGTTCTCCCAAGCAGACTCCCTGCCTCCTGTCTCTTGTTACAGATCCATTTCTCTCACTGATGATGCCAGTTATCTTTTAAAAATGCAAATCTGGTTATGTCATCCTCCTGATTGAAAGCCTTCAGTGACTTTCAGTTGCCTACAGGCTAAAGTCTAAACACCTAAGCCGGGCAAACACGACCCTTATCTCTCTCACTCCAATAGAGCTTTCCAGCCTTCACTCTATGTAGTTGCTTACCCTTGTCCAGGTAATTCACAGATTCAATAACTATGGGTCATATTCAACAGCCACAACAAACATCATATCTTCTGTCAAGCTTTCCTTTTTCAGGTACCTCCTCCTCCTCGTACAAACTATTATCATGCCCACTTCACAAAGTTCTCTCTCTCTCCCCTCTTCCATAGCTAGTGTTACTTCTTAGTCACCTTTTTTTAAACCTGTTTTTAAAAATGTCCACCACCAAATGCAGCATATCTATTTAAGATTTAAAAATAAGCAAATGATAGGTAACTTTGTAGGACAGTAAAATACAATTAATAGATGAAATTTATTTTGTTGTCATGTGTTTTATGGAAGTTATTTCATCTATGTACATATTATAAAGACAAAAGTTATGCTTTTTAAATATAAATTCAAATAATATGTCTGTGCACTATAATTCAATGGAAATATAGGTTGCAGTTCCCTATGGTTTTTTATATTATTTAAATATTTGCAAATTATTCTTAAGGCTTCTCAAAGCTTATGTATTTAATATAACATTCAGAATTGCTATGGGTGTGTTGTTAAGATTTTCAATTGCCATTTTGAAGCCAAAACAGATTTGTCTTCACTTAGCTACATATATATATGAAAATACCTTTCGAAGAGAAGTACCACCTTGTATAAATTAGAAATTTCTTTTAATTGCCTCAAATGTTTCAGTCTCATGTGGATTTTTGAAGTTGTGTGCAGCTTTGATGTTTTATTAATTATTTTCAAGGTGGCTTTCCTTCCAGAGCGAAGCATACATATTGATTTTGTGTATGATGAAGACTGAAATTTCTATCTTGGCACTGATATTCCTTGCAATCAGATCTAGTAAGGGTTTGATCGTTTTAAGCAACTCTCCAACAGTTAACTGTTGGCTGCCAAAGTTCAATTTAGATAAGTGAAGGGGAAGAGTTTAGAAATTTCACACATTAAATGTGTGATGGGAAAAACCCAATATAATGTATTAAAGATGCAGCGTTTGGAAGGAAAACATGGAGTATCATAAGAATTGTGTGCCAGTCTCCAAAGGTTTTCAGTCAGGTTTGGTTCAGAAAAGCCCTTGAATGTGTTGGAAGCAGATCTTGGAAGGGGCTATGTGGTGTGTCGGGGAAAGCACCAGAGTCAGTCTTGGTTACACATAGACTGTAAAGTCGACTGTGGTAGCATGACAAAAATTGGTCTGTGTAGCTTGCCACTGCCAATCTTCATGATTGATACAGATTGTTGGAGCCATAGCTATCATATGGTGCTCCATATTGATTGTTAAATCTGCAAAAATGAATTATTTGGAATGTATTTTTCCATCCCATTGGCTAATTCTTCCTGTGTCAAAGAGTTTTAAAACATTTGACCTTCACTCTCAATTCTCAGTTGTTACCATGACTTGAAGGAAACGATATAACTGTTTATTCAGAGGGCTTGGGTAGTGGTATTGTAATCTAATTCTTAAGGAATACTGTAAAGGAGAGCTTCACATTTGAAAAGTGAGTATATAAAAGGTTCTCAGTAAGTTAGTAGTTTCTATTTTTAGGGATGGTTTGGATTTTATTTTATTTTTTAGAAAAAATTGCCATCTAGACTTTATGAAAGAGAATTAGAAGTCTCATGCCAAATAAACTCCTTAGAAGAGCTTTCAGTCTTACCAACCATTACAAAAAAAAAAAAAAAAAAAAAAAGCAGCTTTGGATCTTTTTTAGTATTTCACATTGGTCCTATTTATCTATAGAATTCAAATGCAATCAACATGAATATGAAAATACTTTAGACTTTTTCAAATGGAAAAAGATTCTGCATGTTTGCAAGGGGCAAGTGACATAGGAGAGTTTTCTTTAAATCACCTATAATGCCAGGATCATCTAAAGTAAGCAACCAGAATGCTGGATTGTGCTGTTGGAAAGAACCCACATAAGAATGAAAACAGATGGTATTATCATTCTACCCCAAGCACTGTGTGGATTTTTTTGGTCAGAGTCTGATTGAAGTTTCTGAAATTATTAAGTGGATAGATAATACAGAGTAAGTAAATGAGAGCATGGAGGCCTTGCCAAGTCTTTAATGCTCACTTAAACAAAACTGCCTGCAGCTTCAACAAACCCATGCCTGGGTTTTGTGGGTTTACAAGGTCCGTCTCCAGAAAAATTGTTTTAGGTGATGGTCACCACTTTAATTAAAGGGATATCAAACTATATGTTTAGAGAGATAATAACAAGCCACCCAAACCCAGATGCTAGATGCCACACATGTTGGAGAGGGCTGTAAGAAGGGAGAAAGAAACCAATGACAAAAAACCCTCTATCATTCTACAGGCTGGATTTAAAGTAAACCAATGGGGCGAAAGTTAACAACCATTTTCATTTTCCATCCCAGAGATCTTCCTCCCCAGTGTCCTCCTTTACTCCACATCTAATTGTTGAATATCTCCATTTCTTCCTCTCCAATTGCTAACTCCATTTCTCTTTGGCAGGAATCAGCATCTCGCCTTTGTGTGCAGGAATTTGTGCATTCTGAGCATTTCCTTTGCATTACATTATGTGTTAGTGTGATTTTACTTTGGCCTCCTTGGCTGCTTTGAAAAATTGTCATGAGTTAAACAGTTTAGCAAAAGCTGAAAAAACAAACAAAACAAGCCATGAGATTCAGTGATTACTCTCAGTTAGATTCCAGCTGAGGAGCATTTAAACTTTGGGTTTGCTTATTTCTATCATGTCTTTAAAAAAAAAATGGTTCAAACATGTTTTTTAAGGTGTAATTTTCTTGATTAAAACAATAAAAAGTTTCTCTAGTTCTTGTAGAGAAACTTTTGGGCAGCTTTGGATTATGGCTCTACCCCTTATATATCTGTCTGCAGTTTTACAGTGACTATCATTAGAACTAAATTTTTTTTACATTTTTCCTACAGTCCAGATAATGGAGGTCATAGCCATCTAATAAGAATAGGATTTCTTATACTTAGCCTCTCATTTCTCAAAACATATTGAGAAATATAATATTGAGTTTTCATTTAAGACTTATGTGCTATAAAAAATTAGGAAAACCTGCAGGTCCTGTTTCTGACTGGCACTGACTTTTTTTTTTTTTTTTTAAATAATTTGAGACAGGGTCTTACTCTGTTGCCCCAGGCTGGAGTGCAGTGATGATATCATAGCTCACTGAAGCCTCAAACTTTTGGGCTCAAGCAATCCTCCTGCCTCAGCCTCTCAAGTATCTAGAACTACAAGCAAGCGCCGCCACGCTCAGCTAATTTTTATTTTTTAATTTTTTGTACAGATGGGGTCTCCCTATGTTGCCCAGGCTGGTCTTGAATTTCTGAGCTCAAGCTGTCCTCCTGCCTCTGCCTCCCAAAGTGCTGGGATTATAGGGGTGAGCCACCATGCCTGGCTGGCATTGCCTATTAATGAAAAGGACTATCAGCAGGAAGCTAATCAATTTAGGTTTGGAGAGTAAAAAAAAAAGAAAGTAATCCCAAGAGTAGAAACCAAATTTCCCGCGTTATAGAGTCATTGTTAAGATTTGTGAGTAGGTCACAGAACTTTCAAGAGAAGTGTGATAAATGCTTCAGAGAAATGGTGAAAGTAAATTCAAGAGTGGTATGAAAAGCTTTGGAATTTTCTTTAACACACACAAATTTCGTTCATGTGAAAAAATTAAGACTTCTTAAATTGAATATTGAGCTTTTTTTTTTTTTTTTTTTTGGTAATTTACAGAAGTAAACACTGAGCCTGACACCAGGTTTGTGTGGGAGGAAGGTAAATTTGGGCTAAATGACTGATGTACTGTTTGGGTATAAACATTAGATTCCATATTGCAACTGTCTGTCACTACTCTTGTCATTAATCAAATAGGTACTAAAATGTACAGCAATGTTTAACTATATTTAATGTAGTTAGTTTTTATAATCATTGCTGGTAACTATCCAGGTGCAGGTGGTAGCTATTTTTTTTTTCCTGATTCAAGATTATGAAATCATTCACTGTCTTTCTATAGAATTAGAATTTGAGTGTACAGGTTTGATTTGATCTGCTGAATTTGGTGTCATTTGTGGTCTAGAGAAAATGCTGGATTTAAAAATCATGGACATTACTGAAGTGTTGGGGGAAGAGGAAATAAATGTATATGATTCTTGGGTGTGACCTGATGAGAGTTCAGGTGCATTTATATTTCCATTTGGATACATTTATGAATTTAGAAATAAAACATGAATTTGAAAGAGAAACAAGAGCTGTGTGGTTCTACTGAGCTTGCTCTACATCTTGTGTACATTGAGCTTTTTTTTTTTCTTGAGGGATGTAGACATGGTCTCTGTCATCCAGGCTAGAGTGCGGTGTCAGATTTTATTGAGAATCTATCAAGAAGTAATCTGATAGAAGTCTCACCTTTTCCCTATCTCAGATTTACTCTTTTCCATATTAATTATGAAATAGCCAAAAGCTGGGAGCAAGATTAAAGAAGCAATACATAAATGAAAATTATTGTCTATTCTTTCTGCATGGTTTTGTAAAATTTCATAAATTCATTGTGTATTATTTATTTATTTATCTTTCCTCTCAGAAGATATCAAAAGTATGTAATCAGAGCACTTGTGCTGGGCAAAAGGTTAAATTTGAATCATTATTGAAAAATTCTAGTTTCTAATACTGATGTTTATTTGAAAAATGATAAATGGTCCTTCAGGGTCCCTGAAGTGTTTTCATAGATTCTCAGGCATGGTTGGCAGTTTTATTGAAAATGGCTGTAAATCAGTGAAGAAAGCTACAAATACGTTTTATGTCATCTTTAGAGCAACAGTAAGTTACCATCCCAGAAAATGAAGAGACCATTTTTACAGAAGGTAGCATAATAAGGTGTTGAAATGAAAAGACATGTTCACAGAGGTGTCCCCAGCACTTAGTTATTAATAACAGTGTAAATGGAGGAGTATGGAGATAAAGATTAGAGTCAAGATTGTCCACGGGGTCGTAAACTTAAATTTTTAGAACCAAGTGTGGGTTTTTTTGTTTGTTTTCTGTGTTTTGGTGGTTATTCTTTTACAAGATGTTTATTGACTGGCAGATTGGATTTGAGCTCATCTGCTATAGGATCCAGGTGAACTCATGTTCTCCAAATGCATCTGTTGTTTGCTTCTTCCAGGATAAATATTACAATCCTTGATGAAAAACAGCTGGAAGGCTTGCCTGTGGTTGCGTTCCTCTTGGGTTCACAGGATGAAATCACTTGTGCACCACTGACAATTTTAAATGGAGACGAAAAGTATATTCCATATAAGATGTCAGAAAAAAAAGCATCTTTGTTTTGCAAATATATTTTACGTTTTTACTTTTCTTTGAGGTATCCATTTTAGGATAGTAAATGATTTGGAGGACATATGTGTCCAAAATTCCAATGTAGATACATTCAACATTCTCTGTGACTTATCTATGTTTTCTTTAAAAAATTTTTTTATGTGTGCTTCATGTAAAGTAGGGTATAATTTAAATTATAGTAAATGTCCAAGTACAGTTTGTCGAAGCATTCAAAATAGAAACAATGCAATCATTATACCATGAAGTGATATTTTTATAGGTAACTTTTAAGGCATGTGAGACATTTTATTAATGTTTTAATTTATTTTACTCTTTGAGGTGAAGAGTAGGTTTTTTTCCATTAATGTCTACTGGAGAAGTTGATAAAATGGTGCTAATGGACAGAACCATGGACTGGAAGTAAGTAGTTATGGCCACATTGCTGCTATCAAAGAGGTTTAGGGCCTTGGGCAAGAGCTGTCATCCCCCAGGACGCACTTCCTGCTGTCTAAAACTAGCAATTGCATTGGATGATTTCTCAAATCTGTGAGCTTATTATGACTTCTAAACAGGTCTCACGTTTCTTCACATTTCCTGCCAACACTGATCTCATCCCTTTCTGACTTTCATTGCAGGTGTTACCTGTTCCAGAAGTTGTGGTAGTTGATTATATTTAATGATATAAATTATCATACAATCTTTTATACAGCAATGTGTTTTTGTTTCTTTTAGAAGCACACATTTTAATAATATTCACTGTCTCATAAGGTTAATTCTTATCTTGCCAATGAAATATCCAAGCATCTCAAGGAAAGAAACTTTGCTCTATATTTCTTCTTTTTTCCCCCTTCTCCTTTTAACACATTACAGAATAGTTGTCACAGCTATTTGAAGTGTTGATAAACTTATCAAATTCAATTGCAAACTTATTTAGAACCCATGCAGTATGTTTGATTCAGAACCATAGAAATAGAACATAGCTAACACTTGAATGAGAATTGGGAAACCTGAATTCCAGTCCAAGTTTCAACATTATCTGGCTATGTTCCCTTGAACAGGTTACTTTGTGCTTCAGTTTACTCATCTCTAAAATGAGGAAAAGGGATCAACTAATGTCTAAGATTCCATCTAACTTTCAATTTTTATAATTTTGTTTCTACAGATGCTATCATGGAAGTGATAAACAACTTTGCCTAGCATTTTCAAAACATAATCTACCCCTCCTCGAGCATTTTTCATCATTCTTTAATTCTGTGATTTGCCACATATTTATTGAGCACCTGTTTTGAATTAAGTACTATGGATTATAAAACAAGGCTTGAGTCAGGCAGTGGCTCATGCCTGTAATCCCAGCACTTTGGGAGGCAGAGGCAGGTGGATCACGAGGTCAGGAGATCGAGACCATCCTGGCTAACATGGTAAAACCCCATCTCTACTAAAAAATATGAAAAATTAGCCGGGCGTGGTGGTGGGTGACTGTAGTCCCAGCTACTCAGCAGGCTGAGGCAGAAGAATGGCATGAACCTGGGAGGCAGAGCTTGCAGTGAGCCGAGATCATGCCACTGCACTCCAGCCTGGGCGACAGAGTGAGACTCCATCTCAAAAATGAAAAAATAAAAATAAAAATAAAAAACAAGGCTTGATTCCACTTGTTTAAATGTGGGCAAATCTTTTCACCTTCTTGAGCCATCTGCCTAAATGATATAGCAATAGCTGCCTTACATGGTTAATGTGGGGATTAAATTAGGCAATGCAGTTAAGGATTTTGCTCAATGCCTGCCAGATAGAATGGGGTTAATATTGTTATTAACACTGTTATTTTGTGATGCATTTAATTTTTTAAGCCATTAATTGGGGTCATATTTAATGGTCTACATGGTATAAATATAGCATAACTAATTATTTAAGTATAATAAATGCAGAATTTTACATGCAGCTTTATGTTGAGCAAGTTACTTATCCTTTGTCTGGCAAACTTGGGACAGAAATGCTAGTCTTCTATTGTATTCAGGACTAAGTGAGTTTAAAATAAGATAATGTACAGAAAATTTCCAGCATAATGTTTGGCATATAAGGTTCAAACATATTTGTTCCAGACAAAACTAACCTTTGGTGATTAGGCAAAACTAGCCTAGTTTTGTTCTAGGCAAAATCAATCTATGGAGGTTACCTCTGGTGGGTAATTGACTGGAAGGGCATGCATAAACCATCTGGCATGACAGAAATAGGTTGTATCTCAATCTGAGGATGATTACATAAATGGATATGCAGGTAAAAATTGAGCTGTACACTTAAGATTTATTTTACTGAATACAAATTATGTCTAAAAATGTTTGTTCTCTCCCCTAAACATAAATACCATATTACATTTTTATAACTGGAAAAAGTCTCAACTAATGATAATACTATTTTTCTAATGGCATGGTTAAAATATCAGTCCTTTACAATAGTTTTTTTTTTAAACAATAAATAAAGATGAAAAAGGGCACCATGATTCCATGAATTTCCTGAGGTCTGAAAGTAGTTGGAGGAACATTCAGTGGTTATATGTATTTCACCACCCCCATTGTTTCAATTTGGCACACCATATTTTAGGATATTTATTGCCCACCTAGTTCTGGGACCTGCTCTTTTCCCTGGCACAGACAAAACTGTCCATTATGGAGCATTATTTTTACTAGGGTGTGATCAAAGGGCCTGATCAGTCCTGTCGCCTCTTTCTTTCTGTATTTTTCTGAGATGAAGCATCACTTATGATTTATTCCAATCAAGCTTTATTTAGAATTGGGTCTGTAGGAAGGGGGGGTGGAAATGGAGGGGGAGGGAGCGGAAGGGACAGCATAAATATATACATGTACTGTGTGAAAATAAAGAAAGGCATCTTTTGTTACAGCTGGTCGCAGGAGAAGTTTCTGCTTGCGCTGCTGAAGATAGTATGAGAAGATTAGTGTTGCTGCGGCAAACTCAGGACAAAGACGGGCTGTGTGAGAGGGATCAGTATGTTTGCTCAGCAGAGCGCTCTCCCCAGTTGTTGACAGATTTAACTGGTGTAATGTTAGGCCTGGCTAGCTCCTCCCTGTGATTGTCAAGAAGCAATAGGTGCAGTATTAAATGGCTATATGGAGTATACCATGAATTCCCTATTTGTGTAGTAGCTGTAGCTTGGGGTGGGGATTTAATATTGAATGGACTCCAGATTGTCTAAATTGCAATCACAGTGTTTATTTAAATAGCCTATGGGGACCATTAAAGCATTTTAACTTTTGCTCCTATGTTTCTCGTGTTATGAAATCTTGAAG
The DNA here is from genome assembly GCF_009828535.3 of Hylobates moloch. NCBI lineage: Eukaryota > Metazoa > Chordata > Mammalia > Primates > Hylobatidae > Hylobates > Hylobates moloch. The sequence goes on along the minus strand of NW_026652283.1, from coordinate 22,642,841 downwards.
CACATTGGGGAGAAAAGAAAAATCCAGCCTTGTAAAAGCATTAGGATGCTAGAAGTTCTCCCTGCTGCCAAAAATGCTTCAAGAGTTTTAGTTCTCTGAACTAATGTGTAATATGATGGATGGGATCCTGCTGTGATCTCTAACTAGGGGATTTTCCCTGTGCAGATACACTGATCTGTCACTGTGTAATCACTGCTATGTCATTTTGGGAGACTCTTTCCGATATTGGTTCTCCACTTGTAATGCTGAAGTCTGTTCTTCTCATAATAATTTTTATAATGATATATCTTTAAAATTATATAAGACTGTATTTTAATTACATAGTTGCTTTGCTATGCAATTATTATGCTTTAATTTTAGATTAAGAAAAGCTATTTCTTTTACAATACTGGGCCAGCATGATGGTGAAACTTTAGTTTGATGTACATGGTGTAAAACCATGAACTTGAGGTGTGGAGAAAAGGTACATACCTATTTCTGAGGTAGAGCTTCTAAATAGAAAGTGTGCTCTATTTGATTTCCATGCTGATTTAAAACCATAAAATTCAAAACACCTCACAAATCATTGTCACTTGAAGTGCTAACAAACATTTCTACAGTTAGTTTACTTCTCCAGGAAAACTTTGCCTATTTTTTTTTTAAGGCCCTAAGTCTGGAGTTTCATTTGACAATGCAAAATATTATTTTCTGATTATGCAAGCAACCTAGTCCCTGAGATCTTTATGAATTGCTGAGCTTAATTTTCAGCTTTTTTGTTTCTTTTCAAATTCTTGCTAAGTTTCTGGGGCCATGCTAAGTCCTTGGACTATATAAAAATTAGTTCCTGTTTTTGAGGCTCCAACTCTGGGTAACAGGACAAGGTGTTCCTCATTAGACTATTTCAGGGCACTCCTAGGGCCTTTGAAGTCCAGCCCTTCTGCATCTTTTTTGCCTTATGTATATAGTGGTGATAGTAATACCTATTTATCTTGGATATAAACTAGGAACTAATATGTGTATATACACACACACACACACACACACACACACACACATATGACTTTGACCTTTCTAAAAATAAAGATACCTTAAGAGTTGTTTTGCTGAGATGAGTACATCAGCAATAGGAGATCTTAAAAATGAATAACTTCCATTCTGCAGCTGGGCAGTGGCATTTAACTTGAGTCAGAGCATATGCAAATGAAGCCTTCTATAACATCACAAGTTTTCTAAAATAATCTCTTTTATTTATCATCACAGTGTATACTACAGAGTTAATTACTTCCAAATATAACCTGATATAGGTGTTTCTTTCCTAAAATTCTTTTTATCCCTAAAATGCTTTACATTGCTCCTTATTCCGTATCAAGACCAAAGGTTTCAGATTTCTTTTGGCTCAGCGTTCCAAATTTTTGTGAACAATGTTATCAGTATTTCCAACTATGCTGTGTATACTGGCCTGGAATCTCTAATTCTTTTTCTAAGACATATTGATAACTAAAATCCATACATTTTACAGAAGCCTCATTTAATCTGCTAATTTCCCTTTACTTATTACCCTTTAAGTATTTTTTGTTTTGTTTCATTTGAGACGGAGTCTCTCTCTGTCGCCCAGGCTGGAGTGCAGTGGCGCCATCTCGGCTCACTGCATCCTCCACGTCCCAGGTTCAAGTGATTCTACTGCCTCAGCCTCCCGAGTAGCTGGGACTACAGGCGCACACCGCCAGGCCCGGCTAATTTTTTGTATTTTAGTAGAGGCAGGGTTTCACCGTGTTGTCCAGGCTGGTCTCGAACTCCTGAGCTCAGGCAATCCGCCCGCCTCAGCTTCCCATAGTGCTGGGATTACAGGCGTGAGCCGCCGCAGCTGGCGTCCCTTGAAGCTTTTTAAAGAACTGATCCATGTTGCTTATTTATTTTTACTCCTAGTTTCACCTTCTTGTTTGTCTACTGCCTACTCCCCTCTCTCGCTCTGTTCGTTTTTTCTTTGTTTACTGATTGCGTAAGTATTGAGAGCTATCAAAGAAAAGGCAAGCTGTAGAGAAGGAAGTGAAGAGTATGTATAATCCATAAAATAGTTGAACAATCTCAGAATAATAAGGAGGACCATGTATCGCCTACTATTTCCTAGGGAGTGATAAAGCATATATAGCTAATTAGAATAATCTCTGTTTGCTTTAAGAGTTTTACTATAATAATAATATCATCTCCCTATTATCTGCAATCATTCTAACTTCTAGGAATACTCTTTCTAGGACTGCTACCCACTGACAAAGGATATTTTAACTTAATATAAAGTTGAAAGGCACTGGAGTTTGGGGCTGCAAGGGAATCTGTATGGCAATTATGTTATTTTTCTGGGGCAAACCCTTGGTACTAGTTGTTTTGACTATATTACGTTTTGCTGATCCTCGGGACTGCTTTTGGAAGGTTTAGAAGTATCCAGGGAGGCGCCTGCCACTTTGATTATTCATACCCAGCTCTTTATTTTTATTTGAGACATAAAATAAAAACACACCCTGGCTTCTGCTCAGCCTCAACTGGCATTCATTTTAAAAACAAACCCCAAACTGACCAAATGGCAGCAATGCAAGTTTCTCTGTGAGTGAGTCATCTTTCATGTCAATCAGAGTTCATTTATGGAAGCATTAAATTCTGGTGCTGGCCAGGCCACCTTTAGACAAATTAAAATGGGTTGGGATTTGGTAGGGCTTGGAACAGAGGATTGAAAGGAAAACCAGAGTGATGTTATGACTCAGAAAGTGACTCTTTTCCTTTTGAATCAGAATTGAGCCACTGGTAGAGTTAGTTCTCTCGAAAAGATGGCAACTTTTAGGTGAAAGGTAAAATAAAATCTCTGACCACCTGTGTTCATCTTGTTGTTTCAACTTTGTGCCAGTTTGGACTTTTACTTACTTTTCACCTTTTCCCCCATTGCTTAGTTATAAATAGGTATAATATTTTCCTGCTCGTGTTCCTTAAAACATTTTTAAGAATGATTGTGAACTTTTAACCACTGCTACATTTTATACCAGATGTGGCTTAATTTCAGTAAGTTGTTAATTAATTTCTGCAGAAATGTAGAACTTTTTTTTCTACTCTGCTCCTCTGATAAACTTTGAAATAACTCTTTAGTTATTTACCTTCTGAAATTTGCTGTTTATCCTACTTATATTCAAACAATATCAATTTTTCACATTTTTTAAATTCATTCTTTTATTGGTATTTCTATCTACTTCTAAAGATGATTTTTTCAAGGACTCATTATTTCAACAAACACTTGTTGAGCACCTATCATGTGCAGCTATTTTAACTTCTTCACTACATCTTCATTGGAAGCTATCATAGAATATTTTCATTTTCATGGTTGATTGATTTTCATTTCATACTATCTGAAAGTCCAGGATTTTATTACATCTTACAAGTACTTACATGAGTCACATTGTGATTTTTGGTGTTGATACTCATTAGTTCAACATCATAAACCAATTTTAAGACTTGTATGCATGTATCAGCCTTCTGTATCAACTGACAATTAAGAGAAGAGTTTGTATCTTTTTGTCAAATTTATATATAGTTGGTTCATTCCAGAATTATAGCCATTTTAATCCCAAGCGCATTTGATAGTTCTGTATTTATTCATTTAATGCACAATTATTGAAATTCTACTTTTTTTTTAGACTGTAAGTTCCTTAAGGCATTAAAATATTTCCCAAATGAAAGAGTACAATAGACGAACAAGCATGGGCCCTTCTGAAGAAACAAACTCCTTAGTAGTAAATTTGCTGACGTTAACTATGTCCTCACCCTACTCAGAATTAATTCAGGATTTTGGTGGTTTTGTAATTATGAGTGTTGAGCTTTTCGTCATTTGCAAAGTGAAGTGAGATAAGACACGGATATACATTTCATGGAGATTAAGGGCCTGGGCACAAAGTGAAGAAGTTCCTAGTTGACAATGATCATTGTAAGAAATGAGCAACTAGAAGTATAGACTTTAGCATTGAACTCATTTAGTGATTATTTCTTTTTCTTTTTCTTTTCTTTCTTTCTTTTTTTTTTTTTTTTTTTTTTTGAGACTGAGTCTCGCTCTGTCACCAGGCTGGAGTGTAGTGATGTGATCTCAGCTCACTGCAACCTCCGCCTCCCGGGTTCAAGTGATTCTCTTGCCTCAGCCTCCTGAGTAGCTGGGACTACAGGCTTGTGCCACCACGCCCGGCTAATTTTCGTATTTTTGGTAGAGACAGGGTTTCACCATGTTAGTCAGGATGTTCTCGATGTCTTGACCTCGTGATCCGCCCGCCTTGGCCTCCCAAAATGCTGGGATTAAAGGCATCAGCCACCACACCCGGCTCTAGTGATTATTTCATTTGGAGGTATTTGTACCCCCAACCTTTACCCTGTTCCGTATTCTGGAATCCAGCTCCATGTACCTCTAGAGAGGATTAGAGCCAAATGGCGTCTCTGTGGAAACTGGACTTCTGTTCTTTGATTAGCAAAAGCATGACTGCCGAGTAACATCCATGATTCTCTTGCCTTCATCTTCTCATTGTGCCTGATGCCTGCAACCTTCCCTCATCTTTGAGGAGTGGGAGGGCACAGAGTGATTAGGTAAGAACTGGAGGCCAAGGGATGGGAGACAGCCAAGATCACACTCAGGAACTTAATGTCTCTACCAGCCCATTGTCATTCTTCTGATATCTACTGACCCTTACACATCCGCACATCCCTAAACTGTGCCCTTTCACCCCCTTAATGTGGAACACAGTGCCATTCTTCATTAGGAAGCCTTTTTATGCAACTGAATTTTATTTTGGAAAAAAAGCATCTGGTGATTAAGGATATTGCCTTCCAGTTTACATTTTCAACCTCGCTTTAAAAATTAGTATCTAAGGGGAATATATGTATATAAACTCTCTTTGGCTGATAGCCTATATTTGTACCCTGTGTCCCTGCTTCTGATAAAGATAATCTGAGCTATAACCTCTGTCACATGAACCCATCCTTATGTATTAGCAGGAAGATTTTGGACCGACACCTCTTCTGAGACATATATATTCACTTATAGATAATCATTATTCTGTTCAAGAAATTTTTTTTGAGCATCTGCTGCATGCCAGGACCTTTCTATGATCAGGATACAGCTGGGAACAAAACAAAGTTCCAGCACCATGTTGAACACAGTCTCTTAAGGAGAACAGATAATAACCAAAATAACATTTTGAAAAAACAAACATAAATTGATTATGGATTCAATTTTATTTAAAAAATTATATTGTATTTTATTTCTGTACTATTTTAAAGCTTTTAAATCATTTCTGATTGTTCTGCATATTTCATATATTTGAAAACAGTTTGTTAACTGTAAAAACCTTGATATATGAGTTACATATATGTAACTTGATATATGAGCAGATACCTTTTCTGATGGAACTAATCGGGTGCCGTGCTTACCAGATGTTCAAAAGTCAATTTAGAACCTACTATACCAGTGTACATAAGAGTCATCTTGGGTACTTGCTGTATTGCATTACAGTGTCCTTGGATGAGTTTTGAGAGCCTGCATTTTAAATGAATCTAGCCAAATATGGCGCTAGTTAGGGAAGGGCCACTCTTTGAAGAGCGCCAATGTTGGAGAGTTTCCCACAAGGGAGCTTAGAAGGGCTGCGAAGAGAATTGAATGCATATGTCTTGTTAGTGTCTCCAATTCAAAGGCTAACATTGGTGGTTCATTTGGTATTCTTTTAGGTCCTGTGTTAAGCATAAGAACTACAAGATGGTAGTTCTGGATGCTGGGTTAAGGATCTTACAATTTACTTACACCATAGACCTCTCCCTACCATTTTATTCCCTGCTGTCATTCTATACTGTGTGGCATTTTCTATTTATAAAGTACTTTTGTATACATTGTTTGACTTATTACCTCATTGACCTAGGATATATGAATTTTTTATTAGACATACATGTCATTACAGATGAAAACAGAGGCCCAGAGATATTAATGACTAAGTAGGCTAAATGTACAGAGCAAGTATGTGACAGAGCTTGGTCTTCCGATTCCAAGTCCAAAGTTTTTTCCCATTTCATTATGTTCCCGTGTGTTAGTTGAAAATTTAGAGTATTTCTTCACCTGTGACAGGTGTGTTATAATATTCAGAGATTCCTCAATCTCTGTAAAGGTTGTAATGTGCCATGTTCTTAACCATTGAAATATGAAATCATTCGCCATCCTTAAGTAAAGCCAGATGCCTTCGTTGAAAGTGGCAAGCATCTCTTGTAATAGGATTACTTGCACATTCCAGAAACTTATGACAAGTGACAAATGAATTAATACTAGGAAATAACATATAGACTTACTGGGAAGGAGCCAGTCTTTGGACACCTCCACTTTGAATATTTTTTGCATTAGAGACTGTGCTGAGTCTATGTAGTGCCATTACTGAAGTGTATTTATTCTTTGATTACTATGTCTGATTGTTGTCTATCTGTTCATTCATTCATTCAATAAACATTTGTTGAGCACTCATTATGTACCAGAACAGGAAAAGTCACTAGTTATAAAATTAAGATTAAGACATATTCCCAACCCAAATATGAAGCAAACTATATGTAATTACCACAGAGATGTGAATAAGGGTCTATTCTATGATTTCTCAACTCTGACAGTTACCAGTGGAAATATTGGTGGGAGAAGTGAGTGTGTGGGTGAATTCTTCAGAAAGGGCTGAAATTTGTTATAGCTACACATCTGGCAGTACTTAAGAATTATGAATGATTTCATGTTTCCGTGGGCACATGGTACATTATAACACATTATGCAATATGCTGGTCGATAAAGCGCTTGGTAATAGTATAACATTGTGCCTTTCTTCCCTCATTCTTAAATCACTGTACAAACACAAATCCTCACAATATTGTTCCCAAGAGTTGTTGTTAGGATGTTTTTGTTATCAATAGTAGCAGTGTTAACCACAGTCTGTAGCTGAAGAATATGAGACACAAAATAACTTGCCCAGGGCCACTCCGTAAAAGATTGGCAGCATCCCATCTCATAATCCCTGTTCAGTTTCTAAGCCTGAGAACTTCTCTGAAGGAGTTGCTAGCCTGGATACTTCATTTACTTATTTTCTTATAACTTAGTGTGATTATATATATATATGCAGAATTTTCTGTGGGTGGCCCACTGGCAAGCTCTAACACTTCAGGGCCATGTCTTTACAAAGCTGTCAGGAGGCCCCACCCTTCTGCCTAGCTCTTTTTCCTACAGAGGAAGCATAGTTGAAGAACTCCGGTCTATAGTGATGGTCTGAGTCTCAGTTGGCTTGAACTTGAGACACTGTAATATATTCCTTCATCAGTCCCTGTCACACAGAAACATTTAGAGCTACTGATATTTGACCAGTAGTCCAGTGAATTTCTTTTTGGCAAACAACTACATTGTCCTTATATCACATAGCATTCTCTAACACAAACCATAAACTATCAATGGTAAAGATCAACTTTGCTGAAACCAGAAAGAGAAGTTAGAAATAAAGGTAGAAATCGCTTTATTCTAGTCATGCTCATTAGCTCTGCAATGGAGCGGCCTGGCAAAAATAATAGGTTTTTGAAGTGAGAGGAGACTGTTCTTTGCTTAGGTGGGCCAGATTCTTGTGCCTTTCTTGTTATTATTGTACATCATTTTGGCAACTATCTTATTGACATGTCAGTCTGCCTCTTAAGCCTATGAGCCTGCAATATGTGACTCCTGTGCAAATAGGATGATACCATTTGATGGCAATTACTTGATGCAACTTTGTTAATATTGTTTTTTAAATGTATCTTCTTTTCACATTTTTTCTCCCTCAAATGGCTATATGAAAAAAGAACAAAACTCTCATTCAGACACAATTATTTGAAACCATTTTCCACAGAGCAAGAGAATACTTCATATAGTAATGACTAGCAAGCAGTGTTTTAATGTTCCTGTGATTGATGCAGTGGCTCACAACAGTTCCTCTGGAACCATTCTTGCTTCTTACATTATAGGGCCTGTTGAAAGGAGGAAACAGAAGAGAGAAAGATTTCTTTTTTTTTTTTCCTGTCATATTAAAGCAATAGGTATATGGCCATCATGTAAACCTGAAGTGATTCAGTTATGACTAGGGACCTAATTACTAACTTTAGACTTTTGGTTAACATGGAAGAAAGTTCTCAGAACCAAATTGCTTAGCTTTTTTGCAATGCCCTATGTTTAGAGCTTTGTGCAAACGTTATCATTGGTACTTCAGCAAGGTAAGTAAAGTAGGGCCTTGGTTTTCATTAAATGTTATTTCTGCCTGGATAATCATTTGGATTATGGATATGACCGAACATTGTGACTACAAAGTGGATTCATGGCAATAAGGGATGGTTTGATGTTCTGGCTCCTCTGAAGGCCCAGAGAAGCTAATTGGGAATGCTAAGATTAGCTCGGAAGAAAGGGAGGCTGACTTCTGGTGTCCCTTAATACTTATGGGATACTTATGAATCCTTAAAATTTGTCCCCTTGTTCTCTGGTTGTGCCTTGTATGGGGAAACTGTCACATGGTAATTTCTTCTCTTGGTCCTTTTTTATCCAAAGATCCCTAGTTTTGGTGTGGAAACTTGACACTAGCAATTACAAAAAAAAAAAAAAAGAAGGAGGAAAGCAGCCAACATTCACTGGGTCCTTAATAATTGCAGGTATTACCTTGAGTTCTTCACCTGCATTGTTTCTGTGACTCTTTTGGTTATAAGTGACAGAAACACAATCCAAATATGTTTGATCATAAAAAGGAAGGGGGTGCTGTTGTTTCAAATAAATGGCAATTTCAGAAACTTCCTAGCTTTAAGCATGACCAGATCACAGGGCTCAGTTGCTGTCATCGTCTCTCATCTTTCTTTGCCTTTCTCTGTGTTATCTTCATTTTTAAGCAACCTTTGTCCATGTGGTCTCTGCCCAAGCAGCTCCAATCCACATTCTAAAATTAAAAAGCTAGAGTTTCTTTCTTTATAGCTTTATCGAAGTCCCACATAGGGAACCTATTAGTTTGGCTTGTGTGGGTCCATACCTGAACCCATCCTCGAGGCTGAGAAGATAACGTGCTCTTTGGCTAGGGTATGGTCCTATGCCTAGCTCTTGTTTGAGAATGGGGGACTAATTGTTTCCCATAGGAAAAGATGGGCCTTTTACCAGGAGACATGCCAGTCAGGACAAAACAACTGATCTCCCTGATAACAGAATAGTATTATTTTTCTACTTTAAAAATGTAAGAACTTCGCCTAAGCTCACATAGCAAATATACGGAGTGTATGTAAGAATATGGACTGTTATCCCATTCTGTCTGATTCCAAAGCCCAAAGCCCATGCACCTGCAGGAGAGGTGTCATGGTTGAGAGTGTAAGAGTGCAGTACAAACGCATAGGTGCAATTTCTGGCTCCACCACTTCCTAGCTCTGTGGCCTTGGGGAAGTATGTAATCTTTTCAAGCCTCAGTTTCGTTATCCATAAAATGGGATAATAATTGTGTCTACATCATAGTGCTATTGTGAAGATTACATGACACAAATGTATAGACTGCTGTGTATAGTTTCTGGCACATAATAGATGCTCAATAAATGCTGTCATTTATTATAATTATTTCAACTTACTATAAAAGTATGATACAAATCACCCACTGTTGAGATTTCACTTTAGTTGCTGATTTACTCTAGGCACAAAACTGGACTTATGTATCTATGCATCACCTGATTAAAATCCCTAATGTCTTTCACTGTTCAGCATAGACAATTCCATTCATGTAATTTATTCTTGTTACATTTTCATATCATTTTTATTGTCTGATACTGCTGTTTAACTCCTTATAACAAGGAAACTATAAGTTTGTGAAGAAAGGGAACCATGTCTTTCTCCCACGGTATCCTTCACAGTACTTAGAATCTTCCATTAACGATGTATTCTGTAAATATCTTTGGGTTTCATTTGTTTTTTATACCTTTGATTGTGGATTGCACTTTAAATGACCATCCACCGGGAATTGGAGAAGGAGATGTGATTCCCTTCCCTGGAGACTTGTAGACTCTCAAACTTGGAGTGAATCCAGGTTTGAGGTTGGGGCAGGGGTTCAGATATGGGCTTCCTATGGCAGGGGGCAACATGCTACTCCCCACCACACACACCTGCTGAGAAGAGTCCTTCCTGGGCTTATTGCAGGGAGTCATTTACTGTTCCTTCCTCATCTGCCTCATTTTCAGATAAAGTTGAGGCAGCATGGTGAGAATAGAATTTTCTTTGCAAATTCATTAAAAAAACCAAACCTTGGACTAGGCAAGTAGAGTTTTCCAAATTGTTTCAATGGCTTGAAATACTCAAGTGCCAAGTGTGGGGTTTATTTATCTTAAATGAAGAAATTGGCTATTTAGCAAGTACCACTCTTCTAAGCATGAATCTAGCCTATTTCCTTTTCAGATAGTTTAAAGATTTTGGTGCGATGAGCGTGTTGTGAATATGGATTTTCTATCAAAAACACAGGAGTGCCGTTTTCAGAGTAAGGTGAAATTTAATGCCAGAATTTCAATATTTAAATCTCTTAGAGATCAGACTCTTAATGATGAACATAAAATGTAATATGCATATAGTATATGTGTATCTATGTATAAAGCACTGTATATAGTTATGTAGAGAGTATTTCTCTAGCAAGTGGTAATTTTAAACTCCTGAAATGTTATAATAAAATGAAACAGCATAGCTAGATTAATGCAGTGTTTCTTTAGTCTTGGCTATAGACTATTCACAATTCCAGGAAGCACGTATTTGAGATATCTTTTCATAGGAATCATGGAAAGGCCCCTTGACATTAATTTTCACCTTATTTGGTCCTGCCACCAGAAGAAGTCGCTGGAATGGAACCTTGTATGTAACTACATATGTACAATGGGACCTTGTGCATGAACTATAATTATTTATTTATTTATGTACTTACTAACAGGCTTATTACAGCAACCTGACGAATTTTCAGGATCATTTACTCTTTTAACCTAGAGTAAAAAGACTACTTCTAAACTGTAGCTTTTAGACCGTTATGCTAAAAGCTAAAAAGCCTGTATCTTTTAACCAACCTGAGACAATAACTATTTCCTCTATACTTACAGAATTTTTTTCTTTGCAAAAGTAATAACACTCAATAAACAAGAAAGTGCTGCTAGCATTTTGAAGTTCTCAGCTAATTTACCAGCAAAGAAAATTTACTGTGTCCTGTTGTATTTAGTATAAAAATAAGTGGGGTGTCCTAGAGACAGAAGTGATTTTTCTAGTTGGTTACCTACGAGAGGATGTATTGATTTCTATTGGTGATACTGATCTCTGCCTACAGACGTACATTGTGTCCAGGGTTTCAGAAAACAGAGCTTTTAATTCATTGTAAATAGTAGCATTGTGTGAAAGGGGATTTTTGTTTTAAACTACAACTACAAAAAATATTGTGCACATCATTTAAAATGAATTGACCTTTTGTTTCAATGAGGGTGATGTGTTACTTGTTATGGAGTGACTCCATTTGCCCATGCAAATAAGCACAAAGCCAGGATATTATCAGGCAATGGCAAAATTAAGAGGTAGGTCAGATTTAATGGAAACATCTGTCATTAACCCTTTTACAGAAACTGCCTCAGGGAATCCTTGCAGATAAAAGCTATGCTGAGCTATCTTACCTTGCTTTGCAGAGCTGCAAAAAGGATGGCAGTCGTAATATACAATTCTGATTGAAGGATTTACTTTATGGCACATTTTGGAACATAGAAGAAAATACAAGGATTATTTTGTGTATTTTTCTCTTTGCAAAAAATTTAAAGACTGTGGAGAAATTAACGTTGCTGTTAATTTCAAGATTTTAGACCAGCAGACTTATTTCTGCTATTGGCTACATTATGCCATTCCAGTGAGTGTCATCTTACAGTTCCTCAAATCACAAATGAACTATTGACATGCTTTTTCCAAAAAGGTGGAAAGCATGAAATTAGGAAAAAAAGTGCATTTATAGTTACACATGGTAACATATTATTTCCTGTGTTGTGCAGTTATAATTTTTTTAAAGTTAATTTTGTTGACAGTATTATTGAAGAAAATTAAAGTTTGACAGTCATTTGGATGCCACTTATTTTTGTTACTTTATATTATCAGTTATTACTAATAAAAACATACCTGAGTCAATTTGCATTTGGGATGAAATTTAAAACAAAATGATCATGTCATGTAGGAATCTTAAAAGACTAAGTCATGCACCTTTCATTTAAAATAGTTTAAAATTTTTATGTAACACAAAAGTGTTGATAATATTAACTTGCTAGCATGTAAAGAGGGGGAGAAATGCCTGAGTTTCTTCATAGGAAAAATATAAATCCAAAACAATGTTTCCTGTGCTTCAGTTATGTTTGTTCACAATGTAATTACCCTTAAAATTATTTTGCTCCTTCTTTTTTCTTAATAGTTTTAGTTTATATTTGCTTTGAGTATAGTTTTTTATCAGTTCCTTCTTTATATGAGTCTTTGTGCCTTCTCTTCCTTAATTTTCTTTGTCTTCAGACCATCCTCATGTCCATGTAGCTAGGTTTTTTCCTTCTTTTATCTTTTTGAAACGAGGATACGCAGATTAAAATGTACCTCTTTTTTGAGTACATCTCCATCTGAATAAGGCCTTAAGTTATCTAACTATAGAAGATTTGTGACATGAACAGAGAGGCCATTTACTTTCTTTCTTTCTTTTTTTTGTTGAATTTTTAGTATAATATCTGACCCCCTTCTGTAAAGTATAAGAGGCCCATAGAAGTTTGTGCAAGCAGCAGAATGACGAGTCATTTTAATATGCACCTCACCTCCCCAAAGCCATGGGATTGAATTGAGTTAAAGTTTCTGAATATTACTTTGGAAAGATTAAGGGGCTGGCATGTTGGAGAAATAGAGCAACCGTGGATATCCATCTGTCTTTTAAAAATCCAATATTAATTTTGTAATTTTAAGCATTAATATGTTTGAAAACTATAGTCTGACTTTTTAAAAACTTCAAGTAACCTCAAATTTCAAACTACAGGATTAAATAGAGTTGAAATTATTTTGTGATGGGTTTATATCCATCAGGAGTTAGCATTTCATGTCAAAACATCATTCATCTCTTTGGCTTCCTGTGTGTTGTGTAAGTGTGGATCCACATGGTGGGTCTCTCAGTCTTGGACTTCTCAAAGGTGGGGAACAAGTCGTTGATCGTTTAAAAGTACTTATTTCAACAGTATGCACAGTTAGGCACCTAATTGGTGTGTATTTTTTTAATGACAAGTAGTTTTGGTGATGGCTCATACACTAGTACTTGAATTCAGTGTTTAACACTCCTAGGTAAAGGAGGTCATGGTACAACGATGTTTAAAAAAGGTGTAGCACATGTGACCCTAGACATGGTTAAAGATTGAGAGTGTTCAATGCTATCCCCTTTTCCCAAATCATAGTGCTGTGGGCTCTGTTTCCCAGAGGCCAGTCTGACCTGTTTGTTAATTGATAAGTAATATAGGCTTCATGGAGGTCAGCCACCGTTGAACACTAACAGGATCATGACATTTACTAAGATGGTTTTACCCTTCACTCTCTTAAATAAACCATGGTAACTCCTAGGTGTCATTGTACTTGTTTTTCTTTTCATTGTTTAAAATGTCATTGTACTTTTTTTTCTTTTCATTGTTTAAAATATTCTTTGCAACTAATTGTTAGACAAGATGATGGGAAATAATGATTTGGCTGAATCACCCATTTATTTTGAAAGAATCTTATGTCTTTTCATTCTTATCAGTCTTTGACGATTCTAAGAACCCTTTTGGTGTTTAAATGTACAGAGCAAGACCTATTGGTCAACCAACATGTTGTTCCTGGTTCATAGAGGGGAAACACGATGCAGAAAAGAGGGTCTATACCACTCAGGGTGGCAGAGATTGATGTTTGAAACTTCGTTGTGACAAAGAGGGAGCTGTGAACTTTCTGATTTTTAATTTGAGGTATGACATTGACTTCTTTTTTGCCATGTCCTGTAGACTGTTGACCTGTAGCTTATTATTACAGACATCTATCAGTTATAAGGACTGTGAGGGACCCCTGCCATATTGTATCCCTCTTTGATAATCAGGGCGTGAGTCACTGGCGTGAATCAGTAGGTCCCTCTTTCTTGAAGGAGTTTTTGGAAGTAGAAGCAGCAGCATTCCTGACTGATGGGCCTGCTTGGCCTAAGTCTAAATGATCCTTGGGATGAAACATTCTCCTGCTGATAGCTTTTTTCCCCGAACTAAAAGAGTGCATTTTTATGTTAAGATGTCCAAAACCATTCTATTGAAAATAAAAGCTATCTTTTTATCCTCATTTTTTTTTGAAAATTTTGGCTTATTAAGTTGCTTTTTTGAATAGACTCACAAGGTTCAGAATTTCAAAAGTATAAAAAATGTGTACAGGAAAAAAATCTCTGCCCCATTCCCATTCTTCATTTGCTCAGTTTCCACGCTCCTCACTCCCCACAAATTACAGTTGTAACTGGTGACTTCTGTGTTAGTCTAGATTTACATTATTTGCTGATACTTTTAAACAAGGTTATACCTCTTCTCCTCCAATTTATACATGTCCGTGTTCACTTGACTTTCATAGAATGCCTTACGATGAAGTGACATTTAATAATGTGCATGTTGAATCTGGGTACTTTTTGCTTGGCTTTGCATTCATCTTTCCACTTATGTTTTGAAGAGAAATTTCATATTTTCTTTGCTCTAATTCTGGTTGCCAGGATGGCTGAGTGCCATTCCTGGAAGGGGTGTGTGTTAGAGTTGGCACAGACAGAGCAACTGGCACAGGAATAGGAAACCATGCCTGTGTCAAGGAGATTTATCTATTCATTATTTTAAAAATTATTGTTGTTACCATCATTGACCATTTGTTGTGTGTGTGACCCATGTCCTGGGTAGCATTCTAAACAAAGAAGAAAGCCATGCCCATGTGTAATACCCAAGGAACTCCCAAGTGGGCGTGTTGAGACTCTATCTATGGTAAGATTATGATTTTTAGTAGCTAGATCTTTAGTGATAAGTAGAAAATAGTCCAGTACAATTGTTTTCAAACTGTTCTCTGAGGAAGATGTAGGTTCTTTGGCAGTAACCCTGGGGCCAGTTAGTGAAGGGGAGGGAGGAGAAGGGACATAACCCTTTTACTTTAATCGCTCTTATATATTGTGTCCTTGTTAAGATTTCTATGGAAGAAATATTTTGACATCTTTAAAGAAGTTTGATATCCGCTGCTCTAGAAGAATAAATTCCCTAGCTGGAGTCAAGAAGTCTGTGTTCTTTAATGTCTTGTTTTCAAATGCAGTAAAGAGTTGCATCTTCTGATTTTTCTTGACGCACAATGACAGTGATTTTGTGGTGCCATGGAAAGAACACAGGCTTCAGAGCCATAGAGCTTGGGGGAGAATCTCTGTTTCATTACTTCACTGCTCTAAGGCTTTGCACAAGTCACTTATCCTCCCTGCATATCAGTTTCCTTATTCTTACAAAAGCAGTAATCATACCTGTTATGTTAGGTTGCTATGAAGATTGGAGATAAGATACATAAAGTACGTAGTACAATGTTTGCCATCTAATAACACTCAATGAAAGCTATTAAATATGAAATACAGAATTTATGGAAATTCTTTAAGGAAACTCAATGTCAAGTCAATAAAGAGAAAGACATGAGGTGCAACAATTTGAAGAGAATAAGTTGCGGCCCACTTTGCAAACAATGAAACGACTTTGGGAAAATTGAGTATAAATGTATGTTATTTAATTGACTTACTCTTTTCGTGCAATAGATAAAATCACTATAGGAATTTGGTAGGAAATTTTTTTGTGCAAAGTTAAGGATCAATTTTTATAGAGTAAACAGTGCCCATTGTATGTTGTCTAGGTTTGAGTTTTTGAATTTTACATTTTCTTTAAGAGAGATATGTGTATAAGAGAGAGTATGGGGCCAGGCGTGGTGGCTCACGCCTATAATCCCAGCCCTTTGGGAGCCCGAGGCAGGCAGATCACCTGAAGTCAGGAGTTTGAGACCAGGCTGGCCAACGTGGTGAAACCCCGTCTCTACTAACAATGTAAAAAAATTGGCCGAGTGTGGTGGTGGGCACCTGTAATCCCAGCTACTCGGGAGGCTGAGGCAGGAGAATCCAGCCTGGGCAACAGAGTGAGACTCCATCTCAAAAAAAAAAAAAAAAAAAAAAAGGGTGCAGTAGCATTGGCTTCATAAGTCATTGGAAAAGTGTAACATTAAGGGATACCATATATCAAAGTAAACCAAAAAAGAAGCAAAGGGTGGAAAAAGTTTTTGTTTGCAAATAATGTGGAAAAGTCATTTCTAAGTTTTACGAAGGCAGACAAGGAGAACATAGCAGCAGAAAATGATCTAACAATAGTTGTAAGATGGGACAATGGGGAAAGATGATCTAAGTTGACTGAAGAGATTTCATTGGGTGATTGATGGCTGAACTTGTAATAAGGAATTTGAAAACAACTATGTAATTCTCTTTCTCGTATTTTTGTTTGAATGTATTATTGGTCACAAATTAGTGAAAGAATGGGATTTCAGGGTTAAAATCATTAAAACGTCAGCACTTCCTTAAAATTGTTACTTGAAGCCAGTTAGTCAGTTTCATTTATGTAGCATCTGGTTGAAGTTTATGTATTAAAAGATGACCATAAAAAATATTTCACCTGTCACTGGAATTCAATAAATGAGTGCTGAATTCTATTACATTAAATTCAGGTACATTATATACAGATAAATCCTAATAATTCTGACAACACTAACTGCTTTCAAATTAATTAGGTTGTGAAAGGGTTAAAAATCAAATAATGCAAAATTAGAAAACTCATATTTTGAGTTTAAATTGGTAATTTAACTATCAATGTCAATAACATATTTAAGAATATTGAGTAACAGCAATAGTATGAAAGACATTCATTAAGTTTAATATTAAAAACTATTATTAAAATTAACAAGACAGTATTAAATATTTTAAAGGTAATATAGGCAGAGCTCATTCATGCTGCAATATTTCTTAAAAATTTATTTCACTTATACTGTGACTGAGAAGTTAGAAGTCAGGTGAAAATTTTGCATTTAATGCAGTATTTCATTTACTTTGTTTTATTAATAGTGTCTTGATTCTCTCATTCCTGTTTAAGTTTGATTCCTATTATCTGGGTAGGGCATGAAAAAAGGGGTCAAATGGTAGATTTCTGAGATCTCCTGTGTTTAAGGAGCAGGTAAATGAAGAAGAGCCAGTAAAGGGACTGAAAATGGCCAAGCAAAGATGCGGAAGGAACGTCAAGTAAGGCTCTGTTGAAGATAGCCTAGAGAGAAGAGCTAAGAGGATTGTATGTGACAGCTTTAAATGCTAAGGAGGGGTTAAATAGGATGAGGCCAGAGAACAGGCCACTGGACGTGGAAATTAAATGGATATTGATAATCTTTGAGAAAAGAGCTTCTGTAAAAAGGTAGGAGCCGAAGCGATTTGCAATGAGTTAAACAGTGTATAAGAGATCACTAAAAAGACACAGTAAACATGTCCTAGTTTGCAAGTAATGTGGTTGTTGGTAAAAGGGAGAATGAAGCTAGAAATATGGGAAGTTGGATTAACAAAAGAGAATTTGACTATTTTACTACTAACTACGTATTTTGACTGCTATTATGACAAATAATCTCCCTTAGAAGGCAGTTTTCTTATCCTCCTAACTTATACTAAACAAATCTGGAACACTTGGCACTTTTTTCAGACTTTTAACAATTTTCCTGTGGATTTTTTCTGTTAGTCTACAATCTTAAATGTAAAAAATTACTTAAATAGATATCTTTGTATTGAACTAGCTCTACATTCTTGGAATGAATTCCATATGATTATGGTGTATTATTCTTTAATTTTTACTCCTGAGGTCTATTTGCTAATATTTGACTTGCTAGGATTTTCTTTCCTTATTTTTAAGTGCATTTGATATATAACGTGTGCGTGTATGGTGTGTGCTTATGTTTATGTGTGTGTACTAGACTATCTCGATTGTTCCTTGGTTAACAGAATTATCTTAGTCTTATTAAAAAATTGAGTCTTCCCATCATCATAAAATTTTGGAACTCTTTAAACAAGAAAAAAAAACATTCTTTTCTAGTCAGTTTTATTAGTACCTAATATAAAACTACCTGGGTCAAAGAAAAAAATCCACCTGTGCCTTGAATTTGGGTGGGGGTGAATCTTTAATAATCTTTTCAATGTCTTCTATGCTCATTGGCCTATTCAGGCTTTCCATCTCTCTGTCAAGTTTGGTAACTTATCCTAAAGAACATTATAGTTAGGGTGGAAAAAATGAGTATATTTTCAGCTATGGAGAAGACCTAGTGGATGAGATGGAATTTATGACAAAAAAGAGAGAGGATCATGTAATTAAGGAGAAAAATTATTCTGATAGAAAGATTGATGAAATTAAGAATACAACTGTTAAGGGTCAGAAAGAAGCAGAGATATCTATCCCTCAACTTAAGGGAAGGAGGTAAGGCTCGGCAATCACAGAGGTAAATTTAGAGATGGAGGAAAATTGGCAATTAAAGGGGAAGGAGAAGAAAGCAACCATTTATTCATTTATTGTCCGCCAGACGTTGTGCAATGTGTTATGTAGAAATAATCACATTTAATCCGTATAATAACCCTATGAAGCAGGTTTTATTTCCTGCATTCTATAGAAAAGGACACAGGTTTGGTGATTTGCACAAAGTATCACCTCTGGAAACTGTGCAACTTTATTAATATTTAATCAATATAACTACAGAGCTTGAAGTTAAAATATTTTTGTTTCCTATAGTTGGGCAGGATATGTCTATTACTATGCATATATACTTCTATACTTGCATAGAAGTGTACAACTGTATATAGACCTTATATGTATCTAAATTCAGTAACAAATATTTAAGATTAGATGTATATCTGAATATTCACATGAGTACATTTTACATCTAGGGATTTCACCTAGAAGGGGACCTCTCCAAATAACAACAATAATAATAATGGCTTCATTTATTGAACAACTATATACTTGCTAGACAGTTTATATTTCTTATGTTTCTTACCTCATAACAATCATAAAAGGTGGAACTGTTGTCACCATATAGATGAGCTTACTGAAGCTCAGTGAATTTCTGGTATATTGCTGAGCAGGCATGCATACATAACTTTAAAGAACTGTACCTCTTTATATACTAGACATTACCTCTTTTGGGATAGTTACCTATTTTCTGTCAAAATTGTTTAAAAGGATACCCTTTTCATAGAAAATACTCTAATTATTACTACTTACTTCTCAGATTCAATTCTGTGGATCTTTTATTGTTACAGAGGTTCTGTTATGACTCTAAGTGTTCTTTGTCTATCATAGGTTTTTTAAGTAATCAAAGTAAAATATAAACAGACCCTCACGTTTATTTCACTGAAATGGCTAGCCCGGTTACCATGAACAGGTATATACTCCCCCGTGTTTGCTGACGAAGCTTATGATCCTCTGAGTAATGTATGTCTAGTCAACAGGATTGAAGAAATTATACACCTGTTTATGTAAAAAAAAAAAAAATGAAAAGCGTAGCATTTTTTTTAAAATCTTGTAACCATATGACTGGTGATTTTTCTACCTTGAGAGAAAATAATTTAATCTGGACCTTAGAAAATCCACATTTTAAGAAACCTCAGAGACATTTGTAATGATCATACACAGTCACTTATCCACTCCCCTTTTCTTTTCCCTTTCACTTTTTTTTTTTTTTTTTTTGCCTCTGCGCCCACAGCATGTGAAAGCATTGAAAGAAAATAAGAATCTTAAACTCATAAACATACCTGCTTACCATCTGGCAGGCGTCCCAGCAGTCTGGTGATCTCCTTAGTTATCCAGCAGATAGTAGAAAAACAAGAGTCCTGTGAAGATTTCACATGTTGCCATATCCCTGCCAGATGGTGATTTGTAAAACATGGACAAATTGCACTGGCTCCACTTCCCTCCAACAATCACAACAGAAACACTGCAGCAATGGTGTTTAATTTGAAAGCAACTTCAGCTGAGTAACTTTTAAGGTATAAACATCTAAAGATGATTGGGATAAATGTGTCATTATCTCCAGAGAGCTGGTCCTTCATAAATCTGCTATTTTGTGCTCTGGTATTTCTGGGATTCTCCCCTTACCTCCAGAAAAAAAAAAAAAAAAAAAAAAAACAACTATGAAGGATTGGGAAATATCAACATTATGAGATATCTGATTATTACCTACTGATTCTTCGCCACGACATGATGTTTTTCCGTCATCTAATGATGAGCTGCAGGACTAAAAATCATATTGACAAATTTGCCATGTTCATTGGAACATGAAGAACTGAATGTGCAGGGAATTCTCAAGTGTTTTAAAATAATACTTTCTCACTGTTTCAGTTGTTCTTTGTGGCTGTCTACACAACTCTCAAATCACTGGTCAGTTTAGATAGGAAATGTCAAACAAGTGGTTTAGCATGGGTAAATAAACTGCCAGTTTGTGGTTTTAACTTTTTCATCAAGCCTTGGTCTCAAGGTGTATTTGGCCAAGGAGTGATATCTTTTCAACCCTTTCAGTTATTAGAAGTCTACCTTGACCTAACAGACTAAAGCTTTACTGATGCTGAGGGAAAATGATAGAAGAAAAACAACTTCCTTTCCCTGCTGCTATAGCTAGATTTGTTCAGTAGTTTCTCATCTCCATAGGGAATGCGCTACCTATTTGTTCCTCAGGACATGTATGCTAAGATTTTATGTAACTGCATTTTTTTTGGCAGTAACTTTATTAGGACATCATTTACATTGAGATGTAGTTGTACAAAATATAAACTGAAGAATTCAGTCGATTTTTTTAGTATTATTCATAGAGTAGTGCAAACATCACCACAGTCAAAGCTAAAATATTTTCATCACCGCAAAAATAAATCCCATGCTTATTAACGGTCACTCCTTATTTTTCCTAGAAACCCTAAAAGCCATAGACAATCACCAATCTACTTTCTGTCTTTATAAACTTGCCTATTTGGGATATTTCAAATAAGTGGAATCATATTATATGTGATATTTTGTGACTGATTTCTTTCACTTAGCATAATGTTTTCAAGCTTCATTTGTCGTGTGGTATATATTAATAGTTCAGGTATTTTTGTTGCCAAATAATATTCCATTGAATGGATATACCACGTTTTATTTATCCATTTATCAGTTGATGGATATCTGGGTTGCTTCCACCTTTTGGAACCAATGAGTATGAATTCATACTATCAGTAATGTGGTTATGAACATTTACGTACAAGTTTTTGTGTCTACATATATTTACATTTTTCTTGGGTATATGCCTAGGAATGGAATTACTGGGTCATTTAGTAGCTCTATGTTTAATCTTTAGAAGAACACAAGAACTGCTCCTGTTTATAACTCTTTATTTTGTACAGGTAAGGAACACAACTGGACTTGAGACATGTAGAATTCTGAAATTCATCTTTTAATTCCTACTCCAGAATAGTAAACACGCATGAGTTTTATAATTAAATACATCTAAATTTGAGTCCCAACTTCACCGCATATGAACTTCATGGTCTTGGGCATGTTACTTAATATCTCTGAAATTTCATTCTGCCATCTGTAAAATGAGGGTAATAATACTGATTTTGCCTGGAGGTTGTGTGCATGGAATGTGATGATGTATCAGAAAGCTGTTTATGCAGTGCTGATTATATAGTAACTTTCTAATGAATGGTATTTTCCTTTGTTTCTTAACTTTTTACTCCTGAGTACTTCAGGTGTAGGGACTGACAAGGAGAAGATTCTTGGGATGATTTAGGTATTCACATGAGAACCTTCTTGGCTGATTTAGAAGCTCCTAACTGAAGAAAAGGATCATTTGTTAGCATTTACTCTTCAAGACTTTGTTTAGAATTTAACAACCAGAAAACATTTAAAACAATGTTTACAAAACACTGTGTGCTGTGACTTTTAGTAATTTAATGTTAAAAAGTGAGACTTTCTTGGAATTGTTATGCAATTGTGTCAACCAAATTTTAGGATTTGAGGGTTCATTCCACATGCAGACCATCTCATAAGAAATTGACAGGTAAAAGAAGTATGACCTTGTTGAATAATTTCTAGTTAGAGAATGTGTAAAGCTGAGGTATTTGCATAAAGAAAATAATCATTTATGATTTGCAGACACTAGGTCCTGGCTGATCCCATGTGGTAATGCCCACTAGTGCCATAAAGTTGCGTAGGGCTTCATAAAGGAGATGTCATAAGTCATAAACGCCTACAGTCTTTAAGATATCATTAGGAATTTCCTTCTGACTTCAGCATAAACTGTGCTTACAGTACACAGAATGAGTGTTGAAAGATCATTAGTAAAGGGAATTTCATCATGTTCCCCAAGAATGGAGTGTCCATATGAAATAATTTTCTGTGTGCAAAATCTGGCCTTGTGTGTAACCTCAATCCTTTTTGCTTCATTTAAAGTCCATTTCCATTAAATCTATTTTTCTGAGGCAGAAGTATTATTAAATAACATGACTTCCTGTTAAAAGAACAGGAAAATATATTTCTAGATTAGCCAGTTTTCTCCCTACCTCTCAATTCTTTAAACTATTCCAGAAAAGGTCAGCCCAGCATAAATGATGTGGTCAGTAACACTGAAATGTTTTCTTGCACCATGTCTTTTGGTTGTCATCCTGCTGTCTCTTTGAAACTCTAGAGGTATCTGAAAAACCAAGAAAGTGTTATTCATACCTCCAAAGGGGGAAAAATAAGAAGGAAAGGAAATAATATGAATAGGTTGGAGATGTTGTATTCTTGTTTATATTTAAAAATTCAGGGCCGGGCGTGGTGGCTCACGCCTGTAATCCCAGCCCTTTGGGAGGCCGAGGTGGGTGGATCATGTGAGGTCAGGAGTTTGAGACCAGCCTTGCCAACATGGTGATACCCTATCTCTACTAAAAATACAAAAACGTTGGCCGGGCATGGTGGTGGATGACTGTAATCCCAGCTACTCAGGAGGCTGAGGCAGGAGAATTGCTTGAACCCAGGAGGCAGCGGTTGCAGTGAGCTGAGATCGCACCATTGCGCTCCAGCCTGGGCAACAAAAGCAAGAGCAAGACTCCATCTCAAAAAAAAAAACAAAGAAGACACATTTTAAAACCTTTTTTATGGCTACAAGTTCTGAGGCTAGGTAGAATGTCTTTTGTTTTACTTTTTCATAATTAAGTTGTCTTTACTGATTTATGCACTCTTATAATTCTCTTATATTTTTATGTCAAACCAAAGAAGAATATTTGAATTCTCATAATGATGTCAATGTAATATCATACAATTAGGATATCACAGATATTAATAAGCTTTGTAAATTCTTCTGCCAGATAACTCATGCTTTCTTTTTAAAGCTAAATTTAAATTTCAAGCCTAAATTACTTCACAGTGTCATTTTAAATTGATAACATCTGGAAAGGGAAAAAAGGCTCTCCTTTCAGCTCTTCAGAACAGATTCCATTTCGAGTTCACCAGAAAATTTAGACCTGCCCCAAGTTTCACTTTTACATCACTACCTTTTAGAAATTCTCTTCTTGCCCACCCCGCTCTGGTTATAGTCTCCTCCCTTCTCTTAAATGTGTCTATTACCCTCAGGCTTTGACCTTGGGCAGACTGTGAGCACAAAGTCACGTTATTTAGAGTGAAGTAACACCAGTAGTCAGGAAGGAACAATGTAGTTCAAGCCAGATAAAATAAATCTCTCATTTCCTGTCAAGGGACTGAGCCAAAAGCAATGATGAGAGACAGAGGGGGCAAACCGCGCAACTGGCAACACAGACGCTTGGGATAGACGTGACCACAAGCCTCCGTTGAATACAGACAACAAAACCAAAAACAGCCAGAGTGACAGGAGACACATAAGAGCTATGGAATAAACCAAAACATGTGAGACAGAGGAGAACCATGCAGCTCCCTGGCCACAGAAACAACATGTTTGAATTGCTCAAGGAGGGAATCCTACACTGAAATGTGTAAAGGATTCCCCCATACGGAGGGATAATTTTATAAAGTTTGAAACACACCTGTGTAGCTGCCACCATACATACTGGTTTCTGCATAATGGATGGTCAACACATTGAAATTTACAAATAGCCACAGGAAGGAACTCCATGACAATTCAACGGAAGTACATAGCAGTTCTCATTGCCCCTGTCTTTAAGAAGGTTGTCTTCTGGCCGGCAAGATGGCTCACACTTGTAATCCCAGCAGTTTGGGAGGCTGAGGCAAGAGGACTGCTTGAGCCCAGGTGTCTGAGACCAGCCTGGGTAACATGGTAAGACCTTCATCTCTACAAAAAAATTTAAAAATTAGCTGGGTGTAGTGGCACACACCTGTAGTCCCAGCTACTCAGGAGGCTGAGTGGGAGGGTTGCTTGAGCCTAGGAGGTCTTTTAAGTGACTACTGATTTATTAAACACCAATAGAGTACCTAATACGTACAGATGCTATTTAAAGTTACTTCAAATATTTAATCCCTTTGGTCCTTGAAACAATCCTATGAGGGAAGCATTATTGTGTTCTTATTTTATAAATGAATAACCTAAAGCACTGGGAGGTGAAGTAACTTACCAGAGGTCACATGGCTAGTCAGGGGTGGAGACTTGATCTGAACCCAAGCAGTGGAGTCCAGAGTCCACATTCTTACTTACTTACTATGCTTTTGCTGGGTATTTTGAGGCTGTGCATAGCCATACCCTCCCAGTGGGAGATTTGGCTGACCTTAGTTGTTTGCAAACCCTGCTCAGATTTTTTTGGAACCCATTCTTTGTTTCAGAAGCATATCCAGACTTCTGAATGTTCATCTCAGATCCAAAAGAAATATTTAAAAAATAGTTAGAACATGCTACATTTATTGTAATACTGAGTATTTTGCTTTTGTCCAAGGCTCTTCTAAGATGGTAAGGGACTGAGAGTTAATTCCTTCATTCACTCATTTGTTGCTTTAACAAATACGCATTCTTGAGTGCTTACTACATGCCAGGCACTATGATGGATAATAGAATAGCCTTCTGGCTGACATGGCCAATCAGGGATGCATTTTAGGTTCAGTTTCATATGGACTATGCATTGTAGAAATCCTTATGAAGACAGTGACATTCTCAAAGATAAACACTAATTTATATTTGGAGATAGCCAGGAATTTTTTAACTCAATAGGATAAAATACGACTTAACATTTTGAATCTAATATTTAGAAGCATCATGTGGAGATGGAAACATTCTTTAAGGTTGCATACCCAAAGACTCTGCCAACATAATGCCATAATGACAATAGATAAACATACTTAGAAGAAGATCCTGCCTTATCGTGAGAATGTTTCTAAGAAGCATAAAGTCATAATTCACTGTCTTCTCTGATAATCCTTGCCCCTCCTGGACTGGAAAAGGCAGCAATATTTTGGCGCTCAGTATACCCTATGCGTAGTTCTATTGTGGCACATAATGTATTTCACACTTACCTATTAAATGCAACAGTATTATACTTACCTGCTACACTAAGCTTCTCCGCGGAGGCATTATGCCCTTCATCTTTGTGTTGTCATACACATATAGGAGGTACTTAGTATAAAATTGTTGAATACATTGATAAATACATTTTGCATATACATATAAATCAAAAGCATGCACAGACACCTTTATCTTGTGTTGTATTATTCAAATTGTAGATGCCCCAAGGCAAATTGAGTCTTTAAAGACATTGATCATTCCTTTTATGAAACAGCAATGATGACAATTTATTTGAATGTTTACTATATATTAGGTCTTCCTCTATGTGTTTAGCATGACTTATTCTTTATAATCCTTACCCCAAATCTCTGAAGTGGGTACATGCTTTGTTGTAAGGTTAAATTGAAAATGACGATATGTGATGGAGGTTTCAGTATTTTATAATTAAAATTGTTGTTACATTACTAATGGAAAATACCCAAAAAAGTAAAAATTATATACTATTATTCTCCTTTTTTTTTTTTTTTTTTTTTTTTTTGAGACAGAGTCTTGCTCTGTCGCCCAGGCTGGAGTGTAGTGGTGCAATCTCGGCTCACTGCAAGCTCCGCCTCCCGGGTTCACGCCATTCTCCTGCCTCAGCCTCTCCCAGTAGCTGGGACTACAGGTGCCCGCCACCACGCCCGGCTAATTTTTTTGTATTTTTAGTAGAGACGGGGTTTCACCGTGGTGTCTCGATCTCCTGACCTTGTGATCCGCCCGCCTCGGCCTCCCAAAGTGCTGGGATTACAAGCGTGAGCCACCACGCCCGGCCCTATTCTTCTCCTTTCTAAGAAATAATACAGTAGTCCAAATTCAAGAGGTAACTATGTCTTATATTTACATTTTTATGAGTAATTCCATAACATTTTAAAGAAAACTCATGTAGAGCAGGAAAGGTTTTATATGTGCAACATACGATTAAGGAAACTTGTGTCTTTTTAGGATACTAAAAACACAGAAATGCCACCATCCCATGATGAACTTGGCGGACCCTTACCTTAATTTCTGGAGAAATTCAGTAAGAAAGTTCTATTGGACCAGTTGGACACATGCGGGTAGAACAGATGATTGTGCCAGTTCTGCCCTGCTTTAATTTGAATTAGAAAGCACTTAAACTTTAAAACATTGGCATATATATTTATTGTATGGTGGGCAATGTGTTTTTATATCATGCCTTCACAAAATACAAAATAGTTGAACAAAAAAGGGAAATTAATTCAGGAATTCAGATATTTTGTTTTTTCTGGTGTTCTCAATACTTACACGTGCAAGGTACCAAATAAATGCCAGTTAGTCTCTTGCTTTCCGATATTTATTGACCTTTTTACCTCTCTGCTTTGTCTTCTGTTGACAGAAAATGAGACTTTTGCTTAATTTAACTCAGGATGTTTCCTTTAAACAAAAACAATTACTTCCTTTCTACAGGAAATTTATGAACCAGAAAGTCTGTGGAGACAATTCTTCTCTTCTTTAGGTAGTTTGCAACACAATGCGAACCTCAAATTGGCTCAGGCTTTGATGGGAAGCATTATCAATTATTTTTATATGCCCCGGCATTAGGTTGTCTGTTCCAGTCTCTCCTCTGCTAATACTCATAGTCAGAATTTAACAAACTTTGATAAATATTAAGCAATACATTCTTTGAGAAATGTTTGCTGAAGGTTCTGTGTGCTTCACAAAAGCAGAAAATGAAATCATTGAGAAATAAGGAATCACAAATGCCAGCACTGTATTTTAGTCATGAGTAAAATATGAGACTCTAATGAAGGCTATTATCTGTATTGGCTGAAGATAATAATGAAAAATATATATCTATTGGTGGATTTCTTCAGCATCCTTCATATTCTAAATGCAAATACACACCAAGTGAAATAAAATATCTTGACCAAAACAGTTAAAAGGAAGTAATTTTTTGTGCAACATACAACTAAACTGTGGAATTCATTGCTGCTGGCTATCACTAAAGCAAATGATACACTAAATATACCTTTTAAGAAAGGCCAAATACGTATGATGGATATGGATGGCACTATAATTGCATTATCTAGAGAAACTTTAAAATATTCCAGTCAGTCACACTTCAGAATAGCTGAAAAACTTGGTCAGGAAGAAATATTTTAAAATGTTGTTAGTGTAACACACTTGATATATTATTGAACTCTAGATTCTACTATGAATATTGGGCATGATTTCAAGAGGGATTCCAGGCCAGGATAAATATGGTGCAACCTGTTTTATCAATTGTAACTGCTTTATTACTACTTTGTTTATATAATACTATAAAGGTACATATTGATATTATGCTAATGTTCACGCATATTTATTAGAACCAACAGTACCAAGGCTTCCTAAAACTTATATTGTTTGTTTATATGCCTTGCATATTTCTTTAGTCATTTATTTTTATAATAAAAATGTATATGTATTTGGCTCTACATTAACTTTTTTCATAATACTTGAAGATATATACTCAAATGATTAAATTAGATATTGATTAATCTTTAGTCTATTTATTAACTTTAAAATACAGTTAGAGTACCCAGTAGTGTGTCTTATGCATGGTAGATGTTAAACAAACAACCTTAATGATTAATTTGGGGCTTTACAAGAGGACTTAACATTATTTAATGAGCACATAATGTTTATTTTTAAAGTCCAGTTTAAAATAAGTTACAAATTATTATTAATCAATACATCAAATAAAGCAAGTCTTACCGAATTTATTAGTTTGTCATTTGTCACAGGAACATTTTGAAATTTAGAGATGGTAGTTTTTGTAGCCAGGTACAAAAAATGTTATGTTATTATCTACTTTTTATCTAGACGACTTTATGATGTTTTCTGAGTATGTATAGCAATTTTATATTTCACCTGTGTTTTAATTTGTATAAGGATCTTTCAATATTTTGTTCACCATTAGAGTTCAATCATGGGAACAGTTTGGAAAGTTATTTATGGTTTGCAGTTATCAATTCTCAAGAGGAGCTGAGTTTTGAGAAAGAGATAATAAAGTGAGTGGTTTAAGGACTTTAAAAAATGTAGTTATGGTATTATATTATAAATATGTAGCCTTTAATCATAAGAATCCAAATGCTTTTTTCTTCATGAAATTCTTAATTGACAGTATTTCTTAAGCACCAAATTGATCCCTCTCTCTGTCTCCTGAACCCAATAATTTGTCATTTTTCTGGAGTATGATATTGCTAGTAAGTAATTTGAAGTTTATAATTTCAGTATCCTCATCATGACAATTTTTTGAGGGATAGAGACACTGAAAGTATATGAATATCTAAGATTAGTATCACTCAATTAAGAAGTATTCAGTGAGCCTTATGATGTGCAAAACTCAGGACTCAAAAGATGGAGAAAGCCCCATTTACCTATCCCACTGGGACAATCAAAACTGATCTTTGGGATTCTTCAGCTTTAGCATCTCTTATCCATTTGCAGCTACATCAGTTTTCCTACATGTCCAAATTCTGTAGTTTAAGAAATAATAGTATTTTTGATTACTGGTAAAGAGAAAATATTTTTAAATTTAGAGTTGTACTTATTAAGTGCTTGTTATTTATAAAGTGTTTCCCCCAATCACAAAGTATTCTAAGCATTCTACCATTTCCCCAATCACTAGCATTTCCCCCTATCACTAGCAAGTGTTCTACCATTAAATGATTTTCTTTTTTTTTTTCCTTGAGACGGAGTCTCGCTCTGTCGCCCAGGCTGGAGTGCAGTGGCGCGATCTCGGCTCACTACAAGCTCCGCCTCCCAGGTTCATGCCATTCTCCTGCCTCAGCCTCCCGAGTAGCTGGGACTACAGGTGCCCGCCACCACACCTGACTAATTTTTTGTACTTTTTAGTAGAGACAGGGTTTCACCGTGTTAGCCAGGATGGTCTCACTCTCCTGACCTCGTGATCCACCTGCCTCAGCCTCCCAAAGTGCTGGGATTACAGGCGTGAGCCACTGCGCCTGGCCTAAATAAATTTTTAATAAGCATTGTAGGCATATAGCTTAAGTAAATATTTCATATTTGTAATGAAACATTGAAACATTTATATTTTTCAGTTATCAGAGAAGATTCATGTAGATTTGGAACAACCGCAAGGGCATTTTGTCTTATGACAATATAATAACAGCATGGTCACAATTACTTTGTTTCTACCATCTTCCAAGTATTTACTAGAATTTAGAAGTGGTAAATTTGTGATCTTTTTACTTGGAGCAGTTTCATCACAAACCATTTAATAGTTTAGAAAGTAAAGACTCAGAGATGCTAAGTAATTTATTTAAAGTTACCCAGTGACAAAGTTAGAACCATAGATATTTTCGATACTGAATTCTGTTTATTTTTCAAAGTCTAGCTGAAAAAAAAAGTCTATAACCTACATTTTTTCCTATTTGCTGGTTTTTTAAATCTGTATGTTCCCAGGAACATTATCTTCCTGGGAAAATAATGTTAATATAATTGAACCCGGACAATGAAAGAAACTGATCTGTTTGATCACATTGACATGAATTAAAATTTTAAGCAATTTAGAATTTTAAGTAATTTTAAGTAATTAAATTTTAAGTACTTTAGAAAAATATGTAAACCTAGTTTCCATAATAAGATTAAACTTAGCAAGGCTAGGAAACAAGTGTTCACTTCTATTGTATCTGCATAGCTTACCTTCCGACAGAACTGAGACACTTCCGGTAGGACACAATAGGCATTTGATAAAAGTTTCTTGATTAAATGAATGACTTTTCCTTGATTAGGTTTCAGTGTTTCAATTTAATATTTTAAACTATACTCCTGGTACTTTCTTCATTTAAAGAAATGTGAATGATTACAAAAGGGCTAGGGAAAATGAATATGTGTATACTGTAGGATATGGACAGAATTTTTATTGATTTGAAAATGCTGAGATTAGTTCTACCATTATTATACTAAGAAAAATATTTTACCATTTTGCAACCATTTGAACTTTAACTACCTCAGATATATATGTTTCCCCTCTTATTAAATGTGAATCATGTTGGATTTGTTAATATATAGGTGAGAATGTTTTATTTTTATTTTTTTCTGGTTGCAACAATGCTGCAGAATTTTTTGTTTTTATGATCAATGAATTGAAGAACAGCCCTTTGCATCTAACTCATCTCAGTATTATCTATCAATGTTGACTTTAGCAAGACCTTGGACAGTCACCACCACACAATATACTTTAAAGTTTTAAACACTGTTTGTTTTGGCTTGTTTTAGTGCAGCAATTGAGAAATTATTTAGTCATAGCCAATCTTACTTAGACACAGGAAAAACCATCAAATCATCATCCCCTTTTGAATCTGTGTTTTTTTTCGGGTGGCTACATTACTTCTGGGGATATTAAGTGACTCACATGTGTTGGGAAAACTCACAGTTTCCATGACTGTTCACATTTTTTGACTTTAGTATTTACCATTAGAAATGCTGTTTTATCCTGCCAGGGATATGGGAAAGGGGAAGAGTTTCTTAAGTCTCTTTCTTCATAAAATTATTATTAGATATCTTATACATAAAATACTCGTTATTTTCTCATTTTGAAACTAAGAAGAACATGTAGTGAATCATTGGTTTTAAAAAGCAGTGATAATTGTGAGAATAATAACTCTTAGTTTTTAATTAGATGTCCAGATAAAAACCATAGGGAATTCTGTAACTTGGTTGAGCCTGATGTGATACACATCTGTAAATAGGACTGAGGCATTGTAAATATTGATGGAAGTATTGAGTGCAGAAGACTCGGAAATAGTGGACAAACTGATTTCCACTCATTTTTTACCACATACTACTCAAAAATGAATAATATAAAGTTGAAAGGGCTTTTTGAGAGGGAGACTTCAAATCTAAAACATGTAATTTCCCACCATAGGTAATGGATAACAGTATGTTTTAATCTTCCTTTACTTAAATTATATTGTGCTCTACCTGGACCACTTTTCACTCTTGAAAAAAAAAGTACTAAGCAAAGTAGGGGTTGAAGTTCCCATTGTGTCAACAGACCTCAAGAATGTGGCAATATTTGGTTGTGTAATTAATTTGCTTCACAAAGCGAAGATTGCACCTTAGGATTTTTGTAACTGACACGGGAACTTCCCAAGCTCCGTCACATGTCATAGAACTAGTGAAATCCTGCTCTATGGGTCACTGGGAATCACAATAGAGCAATTCCCTCTTTACTCCTGGTTTCTAGAATTGGTATTGTCACTGCTCCAGAAGGTAGCAGGAAACCCAGGAGGGATGAGTTTACAGGGCCAGTGAATTCCACATCCCTGCCACTGACAGAGCTTCCTGGGAACCCAAGATACGTGTTTTACTCTGAAGAAACTTCCACATTCACATGGTTTCTGGCTGGAAGAAAGGTTTATTTGGGACTCTTTTATCTCTATCTTCCTGTGTTAATTTTGGTAGGATTTTGCTTTTGCGTCTAGAAACTGTATGATTTATAGAGGATAATTTTGTCATATTTTAAATCTTGGTTTCTACTCTTTTCCCCTTTTGTATGTCTTTCTGGGGAAAGAGGTAACTGAGTGGCTTCAGAAAGCAACCTAAAAATATTTACATGCATGATTCATGCATGATTTTCTAATGCATTCAACTGTCAAGTTTGGGTTACTATCTTTATCAGTGTTCTGTGTAAAAAATTACAGTTGGCCCAGTAATAGTTCCATTAAGACTCCGGCATGTAGTGCAAGTTAAGTGGGGAAGTGGTGTTGTACATTGCTAGACAGACACCAATTAGTCTCTATTTTGAGCAAATATTTTAGTAAAAATGAATAAATAATTTTGTATTTGTAAATGTGTACGAGTGCACATTCATGACATGTAACATCTTTTCCTAAAATTTTGTATTTAACTTTTGGACTAGAAATAAGTTTAGGACTGGGATATTTTGAATTTTTTAAGCTAAATATTACTTGAATGATCTATTTCACTGTATACTTCTTAGTGCATTTGATATTTGCCAGTCTCCTTACCCACTTTCCCCAACTAGTACAACCATGATCATACGTGGAAAAATTTGAAGTCACTATATGGGCAGGTGGCTTTTTTCTTATTATTTTTATCCATTTATTTTATCTATACATGGTTCACAGCAAGTCTATAGCTTGGTTCACATAATTATTGATTACAATCATGGAATGTTTTTACTATTTTTGATGGGAGTTACTCTTGTGCTCTCAATGACAATACCAAGAAATAGGCTTCAAGGTGCTGAATGTCTACATATCAACCTATCTACTTAATAGGATTCACTCTTTTGCTGTCTGTATATCTATTCTATGTATGTGTATATATGTTATTCATTTGAATTGTCTTAAGAGCATACTTGAATAGCTTGCAAAGGCTAGGGAGAGTTCAAATGATGGAAAAATTGTTATTTTCTCCCTCCCCCTCCCCCATCACTAATGCTAACTGATGAAGAGTGCCTGTGGTGTCCTTCAATTTAAAGAGACAACCTTGTTCATTTGGAGGGTGTGAATGCCATTCTTGTGAAATACTGTAAATAGTAATTCACAAGAGAGTGACTTTTTTATTGCCTTTACATTGATAACATGCCTTGCAAAGACTTACAGTTATCTTGCTGAATTTAAGAGAGATAAGAATGGAATGTGAGTGTTAATTTAAACATCTGTACATACAATAAGAGGATTCTTTATTGTCAGGAAATCAGATCCTATTATATATGTTTACCACCATTAAATAACTTTTAAAGTTGTTATCCAATATGTGAATATTGTATTATTTAGTTTTACCTCCCACTGCCTTCCTGAAATATTGAGAGTAGGGCTATGATCATTATATAGATCACCGAGTCCACAGTTTGTAGAAATGCATTTGAATCCCATCTAGAAGCAGTCTGATTTACCATAGCAGCGTCAGGTGCAGAGCAAACCTTAGTGACACAGGGACTGAGAACTGATGTCAACTATGTGAGGGGCACGGCTTACTGTGTATTGAATTCGTACACAGCTTATTACTTAGTTCAATAAAAATATAATGCCCACATATAAAACTGATTTGTGAATATAAAAATTATAGACCAATTCTGTTCTCAAGAGAAATATCAGTTACCTTGAAAATCAACCCTATATACCTTCGCGGTATCTAATTATTTCGTAAGGTACTGTAGAAACATCTGAGCATTTGAATGCCAAAAGCTGTTAAGTAAGTATAGTGTTGGAATGTTTAATGGCATTAATTATCATTTACACATGGAACTACCCCCTTCCTAAGGCCCAGGAGGCACTGGGCAATGGCTCACTGGGTTGTCATTAACTGTCATTATTGCTAGTAAAGTCAGCATCCTATTCATAAATATAAAGAAAAAATTAGTACTGAAAGTCACATCATTCTATATTACAGTATTTGTGTTGCTAACTAACTTATTGTTAGTGGTGCCAATTATATTGGGATTTTGAAATGTAGATGAATCTCAGTATTTTTATCACTTAAGTTAAAGCCTTTTATAAAAATTTTCTGTGTGTGTTGTATAATTTTCCCATTCTCTAGGGTTCTCCTGGTATGAAAAAAACACCCACACACCTTACAAAAGATCTGCAGAGGATTTTTGTTTTTATTTTAAATTTGATCATTTCTGAAAGGGACAGAGATCGACTCAGAAGGATAGTCACCCAGATATAGATGCAAACAGCTGGCCAGCTCAGGGTAAAACTTTCTCGAGCCTGAGATTTTGGTACTGTACAGTTAAATAATTCACATTTTTAATGAGAGAGGGGGACGGCAGCAGGGAAAACAGTTGTAGAAATTTTAGTTGTATGAATTTGAAAATTTTTCAGCTATATATAGTGAGGGAGATGTTTTTCTTTATTTTATTAAGAAACTATTTACATTTAAGTTCCAGAGGAGCTGAAGGAGTGTGATTTATTTTTTAACCTAATATGCTTATTGCATTTTCTTTATGATCACTATTCCTGGATGTCATATCATTTCATTTTGGTTTCTGTTAAAAGAAGTAACATTCCCACAGCTTTCTTCTATGTTGTTTCTTGATTGCTATATTTCTTTGTTTTGGGGATGATTTGATTTATACATTGTTATAGCTTCAAGTGACCTGTTAGGAAATCCAGTTTTTATTTCTGATTTTGAATTCTTATTTGTAAATGTTTATTTGTAACTCTTAATTATTATAGGAGTTCATGTGCCTACTGTGTGTATACAGAGAATATGCATGACAGGCTGAAATGTAAACTGTGGTTGGTATCACTAGTTAGCTTTTACCGAGTCAATCTTTATAAAAGGATCAGAGTTGGTAAAATTAAAAAGTAGATGCCATTAAAATCATAAGGCATAGATACAAGTTGTCAAAAATAACTATATCAAGTTTTCTACCCTCAATGTCACTTCAAACATGCTCACAAAGGGCGTCACTGCCATCGTATATTGTCTATTGAGCACTAATGATTTGCTAGGTACAGAAAAAAGCATTGCAAAGAAGTAACCATGATTTCAGACAAAAATGTGAAACAGGATTTGGGAGACTTTGAGCTTACATTGTCAGGAGACTCTGGGGTTTAGCATTCTGTTTCATGTGGAGACCCGCGGTTAATATGGTCCTTGTTGAAACTTAAAACAGCTCTATTAGTAGCTTGATTGAGAAGGGGGAAGAGGCCTAGAGTAAACAAAAATGTACGTTTTCAAGACAGCCTAATTGTATACAGTACATTTGCTTCCGCAGTTCCTTCTAATCCATCAAATAGTAAAACATACAAACACACAAATTTATTCTATTAAAGTAGATAAAATTGTTAGGTAAGTATAATACGTAGGCCATGAAGGGGGAATAGCATCTATTTAACAATTCTTTATTGTTCAGAGCATCATAGAAGTACTGTTGCCTGCCTGTTGCATTCAATCAAGTTGGGTAAAATACTGATTTGGAGGAAACTATGAAAGTATTTGCTTACACCTTAAAAAAAAAAAAAAAAAAAAAAAAAAATCCTCCCGAGCATTGGTGATGAGAGTCCCAGGGGCAGAAGAGAACTCAGTTTTGAGAAGTGAAATAGTTATTGGTTCTCCTTTGCCCCCATTCCCATGTTTTACTTTGGTACAGCCCAGGAAAGCTGCACGGCAGTCGGAACTAATTGTAACTCACTCAGGAAAGTCTTCATTAGCACTACCACACATGGTTACCAGATGTGCTGAGAGGAAGGAGAGAGGAGGGGCGAGGCATCCAGAGAGGGGAGAGAAACAAGTAGCTTCATTTTAAAAGTTAATAATCTGCCTTTTGTTTCCAAGTGTATTGTGTTAGAGAAATGAGAGAGAAGGGAGCTTTGGAAAACGAAATGCCTTCTCATTCACTCATTCTCTGGAAGCTGAATGGAATTCTTTGTCCTCTTCAAAAAATTAAAACTCTTGGTGACAGTCAATCTGTTGGAGATGTTTCACTTTCTCCACTGGAGAAAATTAAAATTACCTGGATTATCAAAATAGTTATGTTTCTCTAAAGTCTGAGACTGATAGTCCTAAATTTGGTGTCTTTGATTATAGACTGGACTTATAAAATATAGACTGGACTTACAGACTTTGATTATAGACTGGTCTTATTATGACCTATAAAAAACGCTGTCTTCAGATGACAAACCCCAACTAAGCATCATTGAAAACAAGCAAAAAAAGGGAACTATATTGTGGTTTTGGCTATTCCTAACCCTATCTGAGTCAGGCTAGCATAAGGTAGCATTGTGCCTTCTTTTATACAACTGTGCTATTAGCAGTAATGAGTACT
Organism: Hylobates moloch; assembly: GCF_009828535.3. NCBI lineage: Eukaryota > Metazoa > Chordata > Mammalia > Primates > Hylobatidae > Hylobates > Hylobates moloch. The sequence continues at coordinate 22,606,446 of NW_026652283.1, read as the reverse complement.
GATTCCAGACCCTTGTGATTAAATATTTTATTTGTTCTACCTACAAGCAGATTTTCTGGAAATTTGAATTCATTCATACTCATTGTGCTCAACAGAGATTAAATAAAATCGCAAAGATTTCTACTGTTTCTGAAGGTGTTAATCACCATCTTCTTACTTACCTGTAAGTCTACATCAGTAGATGTAGATTGCTTTAGAAGGCCAGTGAGAACCATCCTGTCTGGATTAAACTTCTGGTCCTCAAAATGGAACTTTTCGATGCTGCAGAAAATTGTAACTTTAAAAAATAACATTGTGGAACTGAATTTTCATAAAAAGCCTAGAAACTTTATTTTTTTTAAGCTGGGATTGATACTCTTTTTTTAAAAAAAATCACTTTGTAATGGTCCTGTGAGTTTCAAAGCACTTTTTAAAGTTAGACATGAAAAATCTTGAAAACTGACTTTGACACATAAATATTTCATTAAAATCTCAAATTCTATAACTGAAAATTTCAAGACTGGCTAGGTATTTAACTTATAATTTTAGGACAGCAACTTTTGGGCTGAGGTCTTATTATTTTCATTCCTCTTTCTGCAGAATTGTAAAGTCACTTGGAAAAGATGTATAACAACAAATTAAGATAAGTTACTTCAACTGGCTTTGGAGAAACATGATTTAGATTCATTTTCTACTTACCTAAATGACCTCATGGTATTTCAACCTTTTGGGGTCATGAAACCATTTTAAATTTTGATTAAATCTGTAGATCTCCTCACAAATGTGCTTATACACAAACTTTTAATGTAATTCAAGATTCAAAATCCAACTTCCAGTTTGAGAATCTCAGTTTAGAGCCTTCTAATATTAAAAGAAAGAACAAAAAGTCCCAAGTGTTACAAAGTGTGAAATATATAACCTGCTATATTTAATTCTAATAAGCAGCAGAAGAGAGTGTAGTTTGAAAGTAATTTAATTGAAAATAAAATGTTATTCATTAACAGGTTTAGTTGCTACTGTTAGAATGAGATGTCCCTACATTTAATTTCCTTAGTTAAGTTTTAAATTTATTTCAGATGGTAACTATAACTTCTCTTTCACTTATATTTCCCACCGAGTTTAGTAGTTTTACCTACTTGGTACTTACCTGGCATGGCCTGGCTGAATGAATGAATGAATGAATGAGTTGATTTTAAATGTCATTTACAAGTAGCTACTGCAGTTAACAGCAGGAAATGCTAGCACACCAGATTAATTCTTCATACAAAATTTGCTATGAAAATGTTACCTATAATTATAGATTTTAATCATTGAACAAGTGAAATATATTTGATGATAAATTTTTTATTTTCTATCCAAACCTTAGTATAACAATATATTATTAATTAATGTTGACTGATTATATTATAGGTGTAATTATAAAAGGTACTGATGTTTTCAGGAACTAAATTTCAGTTAGATGGTATTTTAAAATGAAGATTTTATGAAATTTTAAGATAAGAATGGTATATGATAAAACCTAATATTTATAATGATACTTTTTTTTTTTTTTTTTTTTTTTTTTTTTTTTTACCATGGCTTATGTTATTCTTGTGCTGCCTATGGGTTTTCCGCTTAAAAATCAAAACAATGTTAAAGCCTTGATGTGTGTATATTAGCTATTACTATAATTTGCCTATAGTTTATTTCCTCCCCAACAGTTTCAGTGTTACCAAATCCAGTCCACTTACTATTTAAATGTTGATTTTTGTTTAGTTCTCCTCTTGCCCATTCTAATTAAACTTAGGTTTCATCGTTGCTTACTAACAGTAACAGCATTTTAAGTAACTACCTGGCTTCCAGTTTCTATTCAATATTTTCTCTGTTATAATCCTTGTAAAACATCTATTTGGCTATCTCATGCCTATGCTTAAAATAATTTTTTTTCTATTTTCGTTCTCTTATGGATAAAATTACAAAATCGCATTTGAGACCATAGGACTTTATAATGTGACTCCTGCCTTAGTTCTTGCCATTCTCTGCACGTTGTTATCTCCAACCGTACTCAATTACTAAGTTACTCTGAGTCTTTTTTTTTTTTTTTTCATGCTGCATGCCAATGATTCTCATTCTTCAGGATGTGTAAAAACAGGGCATTATATAATAGTTTTATGGGTTAACACAGAGTACTAAATTAAAATTTATAAATCACAAGATGACTACTAACTTGCAAGTTAGAAACTAGTGTACGTAGGATTTGAATCAGTAGAATTTTTAAAATATATTTTTTGACCAGCAACTCCCCAGCCTCCTTCATTCACCTCTTCAGCTCCTGGTAACCACCATTCTACTTTCTACTTCTGTCAGATCAACTTTTTGAGATTTCACATGTAAATTAGAACATGCAGTGTTTGTCTTTCTGGGCCTAGCTCCTCCAGGTCCGTTTATCTTGCTGCAAAATGATAGGATTTTCTTTTTTTAATGGTAAAATAATATTCCATTGTGTAGATGTGTCACATTTTCTTTATCCATTCGTCTACCACTGGACACAGGTTGACTCTGTATCTTGGTTATTGTGAATAATGCTACAATAAACATGAGAGTGTAGATATCTTTTTGATATGCCGATTTCCTTTGTATATCTATAAATAGTAGCGGGATTGCTGGATCATATGGTAGTTCTATTTTTAATTTTTAAATTTTTTGAAAACCTCCATACTGTTTTCCATAATGGCTGTTCCAATATACATTCCCACCAACAGTAGGCAAGGGTTTTCTTTTCTCCACATCCTCACCAACACTTGTTATCTTTTGTCTTTTTCATAATAGCATTCTAACAGGTGTGAGGTGATACCTCATTGTAGTTTTAATTTGCATTTCCCTGATGATTAGTGATGTTGAGTACTTTTTCATATACCCACTGGCCATTTGCATGTGTTCTTTTAAGAAATGTTTATTCTGGTTCTTTGCCTATTTTTTTTTTATAAATAGTATGACTTTATTTTTTTTTATTATTATACTTTAGGTTTTAGGGTACATGTGCATAATGTGCAGGTTTGTTACATATGTATCCATGTGCCATGTTGTTTTGCTGCACCCATTAACTCGTCATTTAGCATTAGGTATATCTCCTGATGCTGTCCCTCCCCCCTCCCCCTACCCCACAACAGTCCCCGGAGTGTGATGTTCCCCTTTCTGTGTCCATGAGTTCTCATTGTTCAATTCCCACCTATGAGTGAGAACATGTGGTGTTTGGTTTTTTGTCCTCGTGATAGTTTACTGAGAATGATGTTTTCCAGTTTCGTCCATGTCCCTACAAAGGACATGAACTCATCATTTTTATGGCTGCATAGTATTCCATGGTGTATATGTGCCACATTTTCTTAATCCAGTCTATCGTTGTTGGACATTTGGGTTGGTTCCAACTCTTTGCTATTGTGAATAGTGCGGCAATAAACATATGTGTGCATGTGTCTTTATAGCAGCATGATTTATAGTCCTTTAGGTATATACCCAGTAATGGGATGGCTGGGTCACATGGTATTTCTAGTTCTAGATCCCTGAGGAATCGCCACACCAACTTCCACAATGGTTGAACTAGTTTACAGTCCCACCAAGAGTGTAAAAGTGTTCCTATTTCTCCACATCCTCTCCAGCACCTGTTGTTTCCTGACTTTTGAATGATGGCCATTCTAACTGGTGTGAGATGGTATCTCATAGTGGTTTTGATTTGCATTTCTCTGATGGCCAGTGATGATGAGCATTTTTTCATGTGTTTTTTGGCTGCATAAATGTCTTCTTTTGACAAGTGTCTGTTCATGTCCTTCCGCCACTTTTTGATGGGGTTGTTTGTTTTTCTCTTGTAAATTTGTTTGAGTTCATTGTAGATTCTGGATATTAGCCCTTTGTCAGATGAGTAGGTTGCAAAAATTTTCTCCCATTCTGTAGGTTGCCTGTTCACTCTGATGGTAGTTTCTTTTGCTGTGCAGAAGCTCTTTAGTTTAATGAGATCCCATTTGTCAATTTTGGCTTTTGTTGCCATTGCTTTTGGTGTTTTAGACATGAAGTCCTTACCCATGCCTATGTCCTGAATGGTATTGCCTAGGTTTTCTTGTAGGATTTTAATGGTTTTAGGTCTATCATTTAAGTCTTTAATCCATCTTGAATTAATTTTTGTATAAGGTGTAAGGAAGGGATCCAGTTTCAGCTTTCTACATATGGCTAGCCAGTTTTCCCAGCACCATTTATTAAATAGGGAATCCTTCCCCGATTTCTTGTTTTTGTCAGGTTTGTCAAAGATCAGATAGTTGTAGATATGCAGCATCATTTCTGAGGGCTCTGTTCTGTTCCATTGATCTATGTCTCTGTTGTGGTACCAGTACCATGCTGTTTTGGTTACTGTAGCCTTGTAGTATAGTTTGAAGTCAGGTAGCGTGATGCTTCCAGCTTTGTTCTTTTGGCTTAGGATTGACTTGGCGATGTGGGCTCTTTTTTGGTTCCATATGAACTTTTGAAGTAGCTTTTCCCAATTCTGTGAAGAAAGTCATTGGTAGCTTGATGGGGATGGCATTGAATCTATAAATTACCTTGGGCAGTATGGCCATTTTCACGATATTGATTCTTCCTACCCATGAGCATGGAATGTTCTTCCATTTGTTTGTATCCTCTTTTATTTCATTGGGCAGTGGTTTATAGTTCTCCTTGAAGAGGTCCTTCACATCCCTTGTAAGTTGGATTCCTAGGTATTTTATTCTCTTTGAAGCAATTGTGAATGGGAGTTCACTCATGATTTGGCTCTCTATTTGTCTGTGATTGGTGTACAAGAATGCTTGTGATTTTTGTACATTGATTTTGTATCCTGAGACTTTGCTGAAGTTGCTAATCAGCTTAAGGAGATTTTGGGCTGAGACAATGGGGTTTTCTAGATATACAATCATGTCATCTGCAAACAGGGACAATTTGACTTCCTCTTTTCCTAATTGAATACCCTTTATTTCCTTCTCCTGCCTGAGTGCCCTGGCCAGAACTTCCAGCACTATGTTGAATAGGAGTGGTGAGAGAGGGCATCCCTGTCTTGTGCCAGTTTTCAAAGGGAATGCTTCCAGTTTTTGCCCATTCAGTATGATATTGGCTGTGGGTTTGTCATAGATAGCTCTTATTATTTTGAGATGTGTCCCATCAATACCTAATTTATTGAGAGTTTTTAGCATGAAGGGTTGTTGAGTTTTGTCAAAGGCCTTTTCTGCATCTATTGAGATAATCATGTGGTTTTTGTCTTTAGTTCTGTTTATACGCTGGATTACATTTATTGATTTGCATATGTTGAACCAGCCTTGCATCCCAGGGATGAAGCCCACTTGATTATGGTGTATCAGCTTTTTGATGTGCCGCTGGATTCGGTTTGCCAGTATTTTATTGAGGATTTTTGCATCAATGTTCATCAGGGATATTGGTCTGAAATTCTCTTTTTTGGTTATGTCTCTGCCAGGCTTTGGTATCAGGATGATGCTGGCTTCATAAAATGTGTTAGAGAGGATTCCCTCTTTTTCTATTGATTGGAATAGTTTCAGAAGGAATGGTACCAGTTTCTCCTTGTACCTCTGGTAGAATTCAGCTGTGAATCCATCAGGTCCTGGACTCTTTTTGGTTGGTAAGCTATTGATTATTGCCACAATTTCAGAGCCTGTTATTGGTCTATTCAGAGATTCAACTTCTTTCTGGTTTAGTCTTGGGAGGGTGTATTTGTCGAGGAATTTATCCATTTCTTCTAGATTTTCTAGTTTATTTGCGTAGAGGTGTTTGTAGTATTCTCTGATGGTAGATTGTATTTCTGTGGGATCGGTGGTGATATCCCCTTTTTCATTTTTTATTGCATCTATTTGATTCTTCTCTCTTTTCTTCTTTATTAGTCTTGCTAGCAGTCTATCAATTTTGTTGATCTTTTCAAAAAACCAGCTCCTGGATTCATTAATTTTTTGAAGGATTTTTTGTGTCTCTATTTCCTTCAGTTCTGCTCTGATTTTAGTTATTTCTTGCCTTCTGCTAGCTTTTGAATGTGTTTGCTCTTGCTTTTCTAGTTCTTTTAATTGTGATGTTAGGGTGTCAATTTGTCTTGTTGCTATGAGCTGTTTTAACTCCTGATATGTTTTAAATATTAACCACTTATCAGATACAGGGTTTACAAATATTGTCTCCCATTCCATAGGTTGTCTCTTTACTCTGTTGATTGTTTTCTTTGCTATGAAGAAGCTTTTTGGTTTGACATAATCCCATTTGTCTATTTTTGCTTTTGTTGCCTGTGCTTCTGGTCATATCTGAAGAAGGATTGCCCAGATCAATGTGATGGAGATTTTCCCTTGTGTTTTCTTCTTGTAGGTTTGCAGTTTTGCATCTTACATTTAAGTCTTCATTCCATTTTGAGTTGATTTTCTATATGGTGTGACGTAAGGATCTAATTTCCTTCTTTTGCACATGGATATGCAGTTTCCCCCAGTGCTATTTATTGAAGAGACTATCTTTTCCTCATTATGTATTCTTGGCACTTTTGTCAAAAGTCAGTTGGCTGCAAATGCCTGGATTCATTTCTGGGATTTATGATGCCCCATTGGTCTACGTGTCTGTTTTTATGCCAGTATCATGCTATTTTGATTACTATGAACTTTGTAGTATATTTTAAAGTCAGGTAGTATGATGCTTTCAGTATGTTCTTTTTGCTGTAAATTTATTTGTCTATTTGAGGTTAGAGGAGAGTATTTTTATTAGTGAACTATCAAAAAAATGGTATTATTTGTGTTTTACAGAGTTGGCATAATATAGCCACAAAGAGCATACTTTCTAGAGCCAGACAGGCTCAGTTCAGCTGAAGCCCCTTCGTTATTTACTATGTGATTGAACATGTGACTTAACCCTCTGTGCTTCAATTTCTCTTTGGTAAAACGAAGGTGGAAACAACACCTCCTTCATAAGGTTGCAATGAGAATGAAAGGTATTAATACACATGATGCAGTGAGAACAGAGCCTGGCACATATGAAGTGCTACATAGATGTGGTTAATTTACAGTATTAACATTTCTTTACTCTGCCATTACACATAACTATCCAAAGATACCATACCAAACAAAATGTTAAATGTTGGTTGTCCTACTAAAAACATAATTTCATTTTCAAACTAGTATATTTTGAAATTTGTTAGGGCTTCTTTCCTAATTCCTTCTTCTTTCATTAACTTAAAAAAGCATAAGGACTTAAAAGTAATGTAAGAAGGCAATGATTAACATTTTTGAAAAATAAAAATAAATGCAGTTAGGAGCTCAACCCAGTTAAACAAGTATTCACTTGCGAGCAAAACTGAGTTCTATCTAAAGATTAAAATGGGCTGGGCTCAGTGGTTTATGCCTGTAATCCTAGTGTTTTGGGAGGCTGAAGTGGGGGGATCGCTTGAGTCCAGATGTTTGAAACCATCCTGGGTAACATAGGGAGGTCTCATCCATACAAAAAACTAAGAAAACAGCCAGGTATGGTGTTACATATCTGTAGTCCTAGCTACTTGGGAGGCTGAGGTGGGAAAACAGCTTGAGCTCAGGAGTCCAGGGCTTCAGTAAACTATGATCATGCCAGTGTACTCTGGCCTTAGGATAGAATGAGACCCTATCTCTAATAAATAACAAATAAATAAAATGTTAGAGCAGTTTTGGCTCTTGGTAAATATTCTATTAAGGTACATGTAACTGCAGTGTAAAACTGTTGAGGAAATACACCGATTTAAAAGGAACTACAGTCAATAGAAAATAATGTGTATTTGCTGTTAAGACTATTATTATTATTATTATTTTCTTTTTGAGACGGAGTCTCGCTCTGTCGCCCAGGCTGGAGTACAGTGGCGCAATCTCAGCTCACTGCAAGCTCCGGCTCCCGGGTTCACGCCATTCTCCTGCCTCAGCCTCTCCGAGTAGCTGGGACTAAAGGCGCCTGCCACCACGCCTGGCTAATTTTTTGTATTTTTAGTAGAGACAGGGTTTCACCGTGGTCTCGATCTCCTGACCTCGTGATCCGCCCGCCTCGACCTCCCAAAGTGTTGGAATTACAAGTGTGAGCCACTGCGCCCGGCCGACTATTATTATCATTGGAAAAAATCTACATTTAAAATAATTTTGCTGTGTCAGCTGTATATGAGTATATTTAATCCTTATTATTAATCAAAAATAAAATATGGTTATTTATTTTTGAAATATAATTGGTTTAGTTATGTATTTTTGAAATGTAATTGGTTTTGCTTCTAAGCAGCACCAACTTATTTGTTGACTTAAATCCTCAACATTCTTGTATTCTGCATAAAGTGTCCTTTCTCTTACTGTTTTCAGAAACAAAACCATATTTTAAACCCACTAAATAATATTAAATAGATGTTTGCTACTAATTAGTGTATGGTTTGAATTGTAATTATGTCATCCAAAGGGACTTATAAATATTGTCTAGTTAAAATGTGATTCAGTCTTCAATCATTCACAGAGGCATACATTCATTATTATTCATTTAAGGCTCTCTGATTTGAGCTCTACATGTAATCCAGGAAAAGATGGAGGGATTTTACTTTTATTGTCATGATTTAATATAGCAGATCCTTTAGTTATCATCCTGTACTAATCCAGGGATTGTTATAACTTCTTAGAGTCTGTTATTTGATTTTTAAATCAGTCTGTTTATCATACCAGCCTAGTAACATGCAAATTCAAGCAGCTAGAAGGAAGGTGCCACATCTTCTTATGGGACAATCAACATATGGTTTTCTGTTGTCCAAATTTTAGTTTAAAAGAACCTCTGTTTTAGATATTTGATATATTGCTACTTTAAAACTCTGATCCATGCTCCTATTAATCCAAATTATAAGGAAACAAGCAAATTCATTCATCCAACAATATTGAGAAGGTATTGCTGTGTGACAGGCACTGTGCTATGCTGGGAGTTTTGCACCGAATGAGACAGTTATGATCTCCTGCCCTCAAGGACATTGAGACTAGAAGACAGTATGGTCACCTTATAAGTACATACTGTAATTACAACAGTGTTGGTGACTGCTACAGACATCTTGACTGCACAGAGGCATAAGAGGGAAGTGTCACAATCTAGGTGGCCAGGGAAACCCCCCTGCCTGCTCCCTGCACCCTAAACCACAGAAGTCATAGAATAGTATTTTCTAAAGCTTGGAAGTGAGAGAAAGCATCATGAAATCCAGGAATTGCAAGATGAGGAATACAGAGTAGCAGGGAGCACAATGATCAACGCAGTTAGGAGGAACCCGATTGGAGAAGGCCCTGTTAACTTGTTAAAGATGTTTGTCGTGGACTTGTGTTGTGAGGGGAAAAGTTTGATGTGACTGGTTTTGCATTTTCAAAAGATGACTCTGGATGCGGGGTGGAGAATGGATTGGAGAGGAACAGGACTAGAGGCAGGAGATGGATGTGTAGCCCACTTGAGTGGTCCAGAGAAGAGATTATGGCAACCTCAAGTTAAAGGCAGAGCCACACTCTAATATTTGGGAAATGGACTTGAGGGCAGGATGGTGACTTTGATTGGTGGAGGAGTGGACTCATGACAAAGGATTTTGCATATGAGGGCCTCCTCTGTAGTGTGCAAGTTTTGCTTTCCCATCCCCCTCCTTGTGACTTTTCATCTGATCTTCAAACTTACCATCTTACATGGTAAGTTGAAAGGTTATTCAGATGACAACTTGAATAAACCTTCAACGAAAGAACACAGCTTTAGGGCAGCAAGTACTACTACTGCCTCTTGCTATGCCTCTGCCCCAAGTGGAGTGATGTGGGCATGGCATCGGAGTTAAGAGACATTTAGGAAGATGGATCAGCAGTACCTAGTCACTTACTGCATGTTGAGGATAATTCTTGCGTTTCTAGCTTTGCAGTTTCTGTGAATGGCAATGTCACCTGGAAACATTGAGGAAGTTGAGAGAATGAATATTAGGTGCCTGCAAACCATCCAAATGAAGATGTGAAAGGCAGTAAAATATGGTAGTCTAGAGTCAGGAGAGCAGATTTGAGTGTTGTTTTTAATACAGAAGGTGCCAGAAGTCATTGGCGTAATTAACACAGAAATAAAGGAGAGGGCCTAGGGTGCGTCATGAGGAGTTCAAAATTTAAAGATCTGGCTAAGGAGCCTAGAATCTTAGAAGCTAAGGCGGAGGGTGTTTTGAAGAAGTAGGAGTATTTTGTAGTTGCAGATAGGCTGTGGAATTAAGTAAAAGAAAGAGATATGTAAATAGTGTCTATTTGTTTTATCAACATGATCAGTTTTTGTGGATTGGAATTGGCTGAGTATGAAATCAGGAATATTTTTGAGAAGAATCCATGTTAGGCAAAGGAACTATAACTACAACAACATAATACAAAGCTTTCTGCGTACTCCTGGCTTTAAAATTAACCTTTAAAGGCTCAGCTGTTTATAAATCTTTCTTAAATGCTTCATTACTGCTGTGGTCTCAGATTTTATATTCACGATCATGGCAAAGTCCTCAGAGCCTGGTGTGAGTCTTTGATGGCAGTGCACAATTCCCTCAGTTGCTTCCGCTTTTCCTGAGTGAATGAGTTTACATTAACACAGTTGCAGATGTGCTATGGAGAACTTTAAAGAACTCTATGCGTACAATTTAACATTCTTTTTTTTTTCTTTAATAGACAGGGTCAGGTGTGTGCCACCACGCCTGGCAAAATATTTTTTGATTTTTTGCTTTTTTTTTTCCATGGAGACAGGGTTTTGCCTTGTTGCCCAGGCTGGTCTCAAACTCCAGAACTCAAGCGATCCACCTGCCTTGGCCTCCCAAAGTACTAGGATTACAGATGTGAGGCACCACACCTGGCCACAATTTAACGTTCATAGCCAGGGTTAATATCTTCTCTATGGTCAAGGCCTCACCAGTTCTATCCACAGTACCAATGGGATTTTCTCAGCCATTATTAAATTACAATCAGTGAATTTTTTAAAAAAGTTCTTGGATATCTCTTTGGAGATAATAAATCTTTTATACTCAGAATATCTAATGCAGAGTTGGAGAGATATCTATGTTAGGATTTTGTCATCTTCTGTAGTCCAGGAAGCAAAGATCACTGGAGCCTTCACTCCCATGATTACCCCATCAAAATCATTTCCTTTAGGAAGCAAAATTTGGCAGCAAACTGCCAAATTTAGTTTTCCTGTGCTTCCTTTTTCACTGTGTTTACTTTAAGCATCATGAGGTATTTTGTTTTCTTCTTAGTATCTTTTAAGAGTGCAGCTATGTTAAGTCTGGTCATTCAAATAGAAGTTGAGCCATATTAGGTTGTTCAGAGTCTAAGAATATTTTTTAAATCCAGTAATCTAACCTATTGTAGGGGTATGGATTAGAAAGCACATCTTGTAATCAGGAGCTAATTGTGAAGCTTACAGAATTCCTGTGTTTATTATTCTTTTCCAACTAATCTTAATATTCACCTGAGTGAGATCCAGTTCACTCTTCTGGTTCATATCAGAGGAACATTGGATGGTCACAAATGAGTATTTTTATTCTATGGAATTTTTTCAGTAATTGCAGTCATTGGTATTTTTTAGGTGTGCTATTTTATTTGTGAATTACTTTGAAAGTTTTATTGGCGTTTTGACATTGCCTGCTTGTTTATCAGCTGTCAACTAATTTTGGAATCTGAGGTAAGTATTTTACTCTTCCCTGTAATAAGCATTAGGTACCACTAGATAGGGGTAGAGAGTCTTTGCAGCCTAGGAAGGATCCATTCTTCTGTGACTATTAAAAGGCCAGACAGAGAGTCACTGTCCTCTGTATCTAAAATAATATTTTCTTTGGGAAAACTGCTAGCAAATTTCTTATGTTAAAAAGTAGAAATGGAGATGTTTAAGCAAGAGAACTGGAGTTGAGCTAGTAACTTTCAATTATTTCTCTCTAGACTGGATTCTTTTCATTGTTTATGTAACCTTCAAACCTTTTGCATGAGTTTAGAGAAATACGTTTCTTTTTCCTTAGACACACATTGTGTTTACCAGGGCCTCAGATTTCTGGTGGCCTCCGCTTTGGATTACAATCTGTGTATTTCCATCTTTCCATTTCTCACTCTCATGTTATCCTTCAATACAAAGGCCCATCCTCCTCAACTTTGGTCTCATCCCACCATTTGGGAGCTTTCTGTTTTCTGTTTTCTTTTCTCTTTTATATTTTATACATTAAAAATAGCATCGTCAGTTTTGAAGTATTTTCTACAGGTTTCTTTACATCATTATTAGTTTTTTCTCAAGTCATTGTAAATTTAAAATTTAGTAAAAGATAGGATTTTAGTAAATGTTTAGTTATAGAACTCAGGTCATCACTTATTTTAGTAGTCACTTTGTATATGCATATAGGTTATCTTGTGCAGAGAAATCACCTCTGGAATTCCTATAGGGTAGAGAAGTTTGATGTGAATTATCAGTCTTGCTCTACTTGGCTCAGTGAAAATCTAAGTGCTTATACTCAAGCTTTATTATCTTTTCATAATCAAAAATAAAATTCTGAGTACTCAGAGTTACAGATTGGGCATGTTATGGAGATTAAAGGTTGTAGTCCCTTTTAATGTATTCTGTCTAATGCTAACAGAGTACAGATTCCTACTTGTTACCTTGACAGCATTTGTGAGTGCAATAATTTTGGAATTAATGTTTGAAAATTATAACACGTATTTAGAAACGTCTGAAATATAGTCAGTTTTAGTCAGCTCAACTTGTTTTGAAGCAAAATATTCATCTTGAGCAAATGCCTAAGAATTCCCGTATTCTCTGAATTCTGGTAGTTATTTTTAAGCAATACTACTTACTTTTTATAGCTGTCACATAGCAGTTATTTGGGAGGTTAAATCTGAGTTGATTTGTATTGCTATAAAAATTGTTTTCAGTTAATGTGATACAGTGCAATGTAGATGGAAATAACAGACTATGCTTTCATTGTCTTAATATGAAATTCACTTGATGTTTTGATTGGGTGAATGAAATACACTTTACAAGAAATCAAAAGAAATTATTTTGTAGTTAAAACACAGCAGACCTTTACAGTGTGTAAAATAGAAGTCTGCTGTCCTGGAAAGTAAAATTAACTGCTTTTGACCATTGTATTCCATTTTTTTATTATATTCCAAAATACTGAAGCAATAATTTACTTCTTTGTATTTTAATAACTTATTAAATAACCTCCTCAAAATAACCTATCTTAGCCTAAATTAGTTTCTAACATGAGACTGCCTGGCTAAATGCTTATTGCAGTTACAATATATTAGGAAAAAAGTAACAGCATAGTTAAAATCTGAGACTCTGGATTTCAAAAGCAGGGGTCTTCCACTTTACATATCATACATAACAGGACACATAAAGATAACTGACTTTTATTCCCATTGTTTCCCACATTTTCCTCACATGTCAAAGAGATAATGAAAGCATCCTGAGGGCAAGGATTATGTTTATTTTCTTCACTGCTATATTCACAGTGCCTGGCAATCCTGCAATAAATAATTAATTAATAAACAGATACCTGCAGCACATGGCTCAGTTTTTAAAAGATAAATAAATAAAATAGACAAATAAATGTATATGTAGCTGAGTATATGCCATTTAATTGATCAATTAATGGGGAATCACTTTTATCATTCCTCCATATCAACTCTAAAGATAAATGCATAGACGACCCCACATTTACCACTACCTGTGCCAATGTCAAAACTCAGTAAAAGGAACAATGAAATTTAGCAATTAAGTTGGTCACTTATTTTGTTGAGTGTAATTTGAAGTAATGTTTACAAACTATCTAAAAGAGTCAGCAAGTTCTGTATTGAGATAAATTTTCCTCCTCCAATCAGACACTATAAGACTTAAACTGTCTGCAAGATAATTATACATTTCATAACTGGGATTTGGACAGCTTCTCTGGGTTTCAAACTAATATGAGAAATTTAACATTCGTCCAATTTCTGAGGTTTGTCTTAAATATGCAGATCAAGTAATACTGGTTTTTGGAAAGGAAATGAAGTGGCTTTAAGAAGAAAACTTGAAGAATAATCCTCAGAAATCTCTGTTGATGCAGCTGTTCTATCATGTGTAACAAACATCTGAATGTGCTTCATGAATGTGCTCATTATTTGATAGTTGTATGTCACATAAAGAACATGGCTTGCATAAATGCTCCCTGGGAATTATGATTCACAGATAAATGTGTAACTTTTTGATAGCTATTAAATTGAAATAGCAGACTTTATGTTTCAGATATGGGACTGATTTGGAAAAAGCACTGTCATTACACCTTTGAATATCTCGGGAGGTAGAAATTATTGTTTTCCCTTGAGAAGTCACCCAACCCAAACAATAGCAATAAAATTTTAAGGAGGAATGCATGCCAGTTTTTTTACCCATGGTCAGAAGTTTTGTTGGGGGCGCTAATGTCAGTGATTGCAACTGCCATTTTCCAGTGTGGTATTAAAGCCATTTATTCGTTCGTTGGTGTATTCACCATTCAAACAGTATACTTAAATGCTTTTCAGTTTAATTTAGTGGAAAATTAAATTAACGAATGGTCCTCCTCTTGCTAAGAGGACCGTCCTCTTCAATGATGCTTATGGCTTAGGCATGGGCACGTGTATGGAGCAGTAATATAAAACTGAATCAGCCCTGCCAATCCTTGGGAGCAAGATGCCACTCTATTGTGCAAAACATTGTGCTTGGCACTGGGAAGGGAGACCGGTGAACTGTTTTTAACTACTAGAGATTTTGTAGTATGGTAGGCAAATTACAATGGCTACACAATTCTGATTGTCTCTTGACTACTTCCACTTACAGGAGTTTATATGTTTCCTCCTGTATTGGATTTTAGATGTTTCCTCCTGTATTGGATTTTAGATGTTTCCTCCTGTATTTAGGATGACACCAGCATTCTTAACATGGTCTCCAAGGCTGCTTTTTTGTTCTAGGGTCCTACCTCTTTAGACTAATCTTGCGCTGCTCTCTGCCTTGCCACCTAAGTTCTAGACACATGTCCCTTTCAGACTGATCCACTTGTCATGCTCTCTCAGACAAGAGGCTCTGCCTCTGTTGTCTCTCTTTTCATCAAGTTCAACTTATATTCTTACTTTATATCTGAGAAAAAAGTATCACTTCCTCAGGGAAATTTCTCACAGCCTTAATAGGTTAAAACCTCATGCTATCATGTATTGTCCTAAATAACACATGGCATGTTATGATTCTGCATTTGTTTATGATCTGTCTCACTGAATGAACTGTAAAGACCATGTCAGCAAGAATATTGTCTGCTATTAGATAACCTTTTGTCTCCAGTGCCTAGCATAGTGCCCGACACATAGTAGGCACTCAATAAATATTTGTTCAATGAATAAGAGATAAAGAAGTGAACGAATAACATAATATACATGAGAAAATAATATTTCGATAAGAGAAGTCCTGCCAAAGCACTAGGGGAGTTCAGAAGAATAAATGAATTCCCCAAATGACTAAATGTAGAATACATGAAGGTGACAGCTATTACTGCATTCCTTGAAGAAGGCAGAGGCTGAAAATTTTGCCACATCACATTGGATGATACAAATTCTGACAATCCACGATGACGAGCATCTCTCTGACAAAGCGTTACTTCATTAAGCACTCCGGTGAATCACCTTATAGAAGGATTAGATTCGGCATCATTATCGT
Source organism: Hylobates moloch (assembly GCF_009828535.3). NCBI lineage: Eukaryota > Metazoa > Chordata > Mammalia > Primates > Hylobatidae > Hylobates > Hylobates moloch. The sequence continues at coordinate 22,590,768 of NW_026652283.1, read as the reverse complement.
AAGATACTGTGCTGATTCCATTAGGCCACAGGGCTATCTTGGAATTCTTATATTAAAATCTCTGAAGATTACTATTTTGTCATTTGAAAGAACTATCTAGTTTGCTAGAATTTCATTTGAGGAACGCTGGGTCTTGATTATACAGGACAAGGTTGTGATGGTCCTGAGAGTTTACCATTAATAGCTCGTTGGTGTTGGCAAGGTGAAAAGCGTTAATGCTGTAGTGTAAATCATCACATCTTCAAACCACTTAATCCTTTCTCGCTAATGAGAGTCGGCCATTCTCAGCCTACATTAGACCTTAGTGCAGTCTCCAAGAGAAGAAAACCCCAAATATGGGTGAAACTAGAACTGCTGGGTTAGGGGTGGGTGGTTGTCATTTCCCTTCAGGTCTCCTGAGTCACTTAGACCTCTCCCCATCTCATGCAGAGCTTCCACTCAGCCGTAGGAGAGAGCCCTGCCTTCTGATACCTTCTGAAATCTCCTGGACTGTACCTTCCATGCACTTCCTTTGTGTTTAATAGACAGAAGTTATTATTGTCATCTCTCAATAAATGTACTGGAGTAACAAAACCTTCCCGATGCCCTGCCAATGATGTCACTCACTCCCGTGGTGGTTGTGACTCTGTCGCTGCTGGTGAAGACCTTTCTCAGAAAAAGGAGCAAAGTCTGCAGGCTTTGTGCCAGCAGTGTCCAACTTACTCCATAAACCAGCAGTTGTTGGGATGTTTTCTGCAGGGCAGATCTCTTATTTCTTTAATCACTGGTAATAATGATGTTTTTGTCATATTAAAGGGGAAAGAAGAGAAGCGATTGAAAATAGTTTGAGAGGATGACTGTGCCGTCTCTCAGGTCCAGTGACAAGAGGACTACAATGGGTAGCTTTCAGAACTACATATGGTCTTCCTTCCGAGGGAGTTGATTAAGCGACTCCGGATGAAATTGAAATCCTGTGATTTGACCTTTGTCTGGCCTGGGAGGGCTGCAATTCGCATAACAATTTCCTTTTGTTCTTTGTTTGGAGTTATTAATCCAACATGAGCCTCGAATTAATCAGGGGTAGTGCATAGCTACATTTCTGATTCACAGCTCCGCAGCTTGTGTCTTTTTTAATTAAGGCCGAATGATAGCAGGCCTTAGCCCTGATTGCCACACTTGCTAACCACACATTGAGGGATGAAGAGGCTAAACAGGCAGAATGAGATTACTTCAAGGTTTCACTTAATTGTTTTCTTCCTTTAAGTAAAGAGCACTGCCTGAACTTTGTTAATTCTGAGCTGGGAGAGTTTCTTTTGTCTGTTTTTACTTGTCTTGACTTTGGAATAGGGTGGAGAGAAACCCAGGTTTGTGTTAGTAACCTCAGGTGTAATGATCAAAGGGATTACTCGAGTCACAATTTCAGTTACTGATTTGAACTACATCATCATGGGGCATTGGGGGTTGGTTAATGTTGGGGCCCAAGTCAAAGAACTTTGACCCTTAGTTATCTACATATTGTATAGAGTTTGGTGCCTTTGATATACTTAAGGACCGCTCAACATTGATTAGTCAAAATTTTGTAGGAGTAAATCAGTTTAAAAATTACTCTAATGTGACTTAAATTTTCCAGGATTCAATATCACATGGTTCTTTTACTTTATTCAAAGGGATTTAATTACTAAAAGGGCCTAATTACAGTTTAGCTCCACCAAACTTGCTTTGGCACACAGTGTGGAACCAGGATACATCCACGTGAGGTTTTAGTAATAACTTTTTTCCCTTTGGTAAAAGTAATTAATTGCCTCCATTCCCTCAACTGCTTCTCGTAGTTTAAGAGGGAAATATAATTTACAGATCTAGATCAAATGATGTTAAGTAAAATGGAGCTTCAATTCGCCAAGTTACTAAGCCTTTCCCTGGAAGAGAATAGCTTCTTATAGTAGTAAATCAACTCTGAGACACTGGGCACATTTAATTAACCACAGTTGCAGTGAACTTGTGAGGATCTTTGTGCAACTCCACAGGTTACTTACTCCTACCTCCAAGTGTCTGACTAACCTAGGAGAAATTGACTCTTCATCAACATATATTTTAAGCTTTACACAAAGATGCAGTGTGAAATAAACATAGCTGTTTGCTTGCTCTATGACCATTTCCTTTCTGAGACTCAGGCCTTAGAATAAACAAACAACAAACAAATAACAGGAAGATGGGCCAGTGGATCCCTATGGTTCCTTTCATCTTTAAAACTTCATAATTCTATATATCTGTAATTCATTTCCAGTCCCAGATTTGGCAATTTATTTTTCTAGTTCTGTTTTGGATCTATGAAAATTAGTAGACCTCCCTTGGGTAGAGATGTCTATATGTTATCTAAAGAATTAAAGGCTGGAAAGCATTTTTATTTAAATGCATTATAGTTGGGCATGGTGGCTCATGCCTGTAACCCTAGCACTTTTGGAAGCCAAAGAAGGAGGATCACTTGAGTTCAGGAGTTCAAGCCCAGCCTGGGCAACACAGTGAGACCTCATGTGTACAACATTTTTTTTCTAAAAATTGGATGGGCATGTGGCATGCAGCTGTAGTCTCAGCTACCAGGTGGTAGAGGGGGAGAGTTGCTTGTGCCCAGAAGGTTGAGGCTGTAGTGAGCCATGATGGTGCCACTGCACTTCAGCTTGGGTGACAGAGTGAGACCCTCAAAAAAATGCATGATTATATTTTAAATTGATCAATGTTATATTGTGTTTGCTAATTTTTTAATAAGAATTATGTGTGAAGGGGAGTATTTTAGAGAATATAACTCAATTTCTAGAGGAAAGGACATTGAACTGGGAGTCAGAGAACCTCATGCCAGGTTATAGCTCTGCTTTTTTTTTTTTTTTTTTTTTTTCCCCAGCCAGAGTCTTACTCTGTTGCCCAGGCTGGAGGGCAATGGGTGTGATCTCAGCTCATTGCAACCTCTGCCTCCCAGGTTCAAGTGATTCTCCTGCCTCAGTCTCCTGACTAACTGGGATTACAGGCACGTGCCACCACGCCTAGCTAGTTTTTGTATTTTGTGTTTTTAGTAGGGTTTTGCCATGTTGGTCAGGGTGATCTTGAACTCCTGACCTCAGGTGATCCACATGCCTCGGCCTCCCAAAGTACTGAGATTACAGGTATGAGCCACCGCACCCAGCCAGCTCTGCTCTTACAAACGTGACCTAAAGTGCTGAAGTCTCATTTCCAACTTATGCAAAATTTAGATTCCTTCAAAGCCTGATTTTCTGTAATTCTAATAATTTCATCACAATTAGGACTTTGAAACCAATGCATCAGATACATTGAATATTGTGTTTTTCTTTCCTAAAATATATTCAGCTGTTTATGGATAAATACACAGAAAATTGCAGGTAAAAAAATCTAAGCAAATGATAAAACAGCAACAAACTGCAAGGGAGAAGATATTTTAGTCCATATTTTAAATTCTAATTTTCATTTTTAGAATGTTATAGAAGAAGAGGCTGTGAAATGGACATGATCAGGGAGGCTGGGCTGAAAAGAAGAATCTCTGGGAAAGCAGGTGATGTGGGGGCAGGTAAAGGAAGATGGAGGTGTGAAGGAAGGGTTTAATAGGATGAAACTGATTTGAGCATGTGTATATAGGTTAAGGAGAATGAGCTGGTAGAACAGAAGATATAAGAAGGTTTGGGAAAAACTGATGGAGCAAGATCCTGAGTTAACGGGAGCAGAGTGGATCCCAATCATTAGTGGGGGTTAACTTCAAACAGGGAAAGATGCCTAGTCCTCTGACAACGCATCTTTCCTGCAGAGATGTTTTAAGGAGGGTTGCAGAAAGTGATGTGTGTGTGGACGAGGCAGGTAGTACATCTCTGTGGGATGTGGGGTCATCTGAAAGTGATGGTGATAGGGAAGTAAAGAAAATGGTGAAGGTTGGAGACAGCTATGAAAATGAGTGAAAGGAGGTGTGAAAGGACAACTGAGAAGATTCTTGAATAGGGTTAAGAGCACGGGTCTGCCTGGGATAGTGGCCCTGGTCTACGGTATTGCATTCTTTTCTTTTTTCTTTTCTTTTCTTTTCTTTTTATTTTATTTTACTTTATTTTATTTTATTTTATTTTATTTTATTTTATTTTATTTTATTTTATTTTATTTTATTTTTTGAGACAGTCTCACTCTGTCACCCACGCTGGAGTGCAGGGGTGCAATCTTGGCTCACTGCAACCTCCACCTCCTGTGTTAAAGTGATTCTCCTGCCTCAGCCTCCCAAGTAGCTGGGATTACAGGCATGCACCACCACGCTCTGCTAATTTTTTTTTTGCATTTTTAGTAGAGATGGGGTTTCACCATGTTGGCCAGCCTGGTCTTGAACTGGCCTCAAGTGATCCACCTACCTCAGCCTCCCAAAGTGCTGGGATTACAGGCACGAGCCACCACACCTAACTTGTTGCGTGATTTTCTCCAGCTCAGTTCAGCTACCCCAGGTTGGACATGAAGAAGAGGCAGGTTGTTGGGTTAAGTCAGGATGGGAGCTTCTGAGAAAGAAATGCACAGGGTTAAAGAGGACCTTATATGCATTGGTGCCTTTGCCTTAATAATTCCTCAAACAATTTAAAAAGACAAATACAATTATTGACAGTTTAAAGAGATGTTAAATGGGGCCACTAGTGGCTCAATAATGCCTCACAAACATTCTTGTCCCAACACCGTATACAGTCAGTTAATAGTCTTAACACATTCCTTTTCATTATTTCCACCAACAATATTATATTGAGTCAGTCAGTGAATTCTTTGGATGAGAACATTTCTTGTAAGGTTTACATAAAACTGAAAAGTAAAGTGGTTTTGGTGAGTAGATATCATTTTACTGTAAACATCAAATCTACGGAAAATCTAGAATCAGAAACACAGATAACTATGGCCACTAATCCTTGGTTTTCAGCACGGTGTCACAGCCTTTTGCTCTCTTTCTCTGTTGGCTGTGATTCAATAAAAAAAAAAAATCTTTGGAAAAGGTTGATAGTCCTATGCGAGTCAATATATTGTGGCCACATTTCCAAAAGGCGGATGCCAGACTCTTTGGGGTTGTGATATACCCAGATGGTCTCCCTTTTTTTTTTTTTGCGTTTCTGCAAATGTTATTACCAAATACAACAATTTTTCCTCCAAAGTCATTAGAGCCCATTTGGCACCTTCTCTAATCTGTCCTACTTGTTACCTTTTAATTACTCTGTGAGGGGATCTAGTTGTCTTGTTGTTGTTGAGGGCCAAATGACCAAGGGGTTAATGCTTTTTCTGTCCCTGGCCAATTGGTTTTTAGTCAGTAGTTATTTATGGGGAAGTCCAGGGACCATTAGTTCTCAAGTATGTGCAGCTGTACTCTTCACAATTACTCGTCCATAAGCAAATGTGGACTTACTTTTTGTGTATGGTTGTTTTTTTTCCCCTGATTGGTTAGACAATCTGTTGTCATTTATGAATGATTCTTGTTGATGCAAAACATGGCATTGGATTCTGTTTTATTATTTGGATTCCATGTTTCATAGGGTGCTGTAATCTTGATTCAGACAAGGCACGAGGGTATGTACCTCCTGTCACTAGTGACAAATTGATCCTGTGTAGCAAAATGTGAAATCTTGCCCACCGCATGTTAGCTGCACCATTCTCTCGAAATCAGCATAGGTGCTGATGGTCCTCATTGTGAAATCACTGACTGGTTGGCCTTGGCCTTTCTTCCTCATGCTCTGTTCTTTTGGACATAAGGTAGAGATTACTATTAATGGTTCTTTCAGTTCCTAGGAGCTCCTCCCTCTGTGCTGTCTTACTGTGATTTTTTTTTTTCTGCCCCCATTGAATAGTAGTCTTTGATGTCACACAAGAGAATACTGTTGGCTAACAGTCTGGAGGCTGCTTCATTTGAGCTAACCACCACATGAAAACAAATGTGATCCATCATATTTCATTAACTAGCTGTCCTCCTTTTGGGTGCCCTTTTTTGATGTCAGAGTTGCATCCTGACAGGAATCAGAAAGATACGTGTGATTAAGAACAGTAATAATGCTTATTGCATTGTATTGTAAATTACCTTCCTGGGCCCTGCTACTTTATCAGCCCCACTGGCATTGGCTCCCGTACATTTTTGACTACTCAGTATATACAGTGTATTAGCGCAATGGAGATCATTATGTGGCCTGTATTTGAGTCATTTTTATTTAAGATGCCAAACAATAAGCTGTTGATTGGGGGAACAAGAGGCGAACAATAATGTTCTGTGTCACATAATACACCACCATTTTCCAGCTTTGCTTTAGAAGGGCCCTCTTTATTGTTTTTGTATAAAAATGGTTCTTAGGAGGAGGAATATTTTGCTGAGGTATGTCATTATTTTGCAAATTTCTATTATCTCATCATGTTGTCTTCATTGTAAATTGCAGCTAATTAGGAACCTAGTTAGAGCCCCAGCTTTGAGGCTGGCTTTTTTGTGAAAAGAGCCCACCGATTACCGCACTACAAGAGAGGAAGGGAGAGAAAAAGGAGATTAATCTGGTTACCTAGGCGACACTCGCTTCCATCTGCGAGGAACAATACATTTTTGTTTCCTTGGCTCAGTTCAGATCTGTTTTGTTTAGAGGGGGAAAAAAGGGAGAGAGAGAAAGAGAGAGAGAGAGAGAGAGACAGAAAGAGAAAGAGAGAGAGAGGGAAAGAGAGAACCTAGCTCCACAACAATGATGAATTCTGCCTAGCCCAGGCTTATGTGCTTGATTCCTCTGCAAGTTAGGGGTCTCTGGGGAGTGAGAAGATGAAAGAGATAAGCTCCAAAGTTGTCAAAGGTCATGACCTTGCCACACAAAGCCAGCAGTTTTATCTCTAAATCCCCTTCTCCCAAAAAGCACTTAATGAAATAATATACTGTGCTTCTCAACACCCTGTAGTCTATATTAGGAACAAGGCCCCCAGATTGTGAATTTCAGGAGTCATTTAAAATTTCATACTAAATAATCAGTGATTATAAGAAGCTACTTATGGGTCCAATTTTTGTCTCTGCAGCTTAGACTTTTCTCCTTTTTTTTTCCAAGTGACCTTCCCAAAACCTACCATTTTATTGTAACATACAATGTTTAAGGTATGAGTTGACTTTTCAGTGGATGAAACAGACCTATTGAATCTACCCAAGATGAAGGCTTATTAGCTACTCAATTCTGGTTGCATCTATTGTACATCAAACTTTTAAGTCTTTATGAGGCCGGCCATTTACTTCGTTCAGACATGTGTGGTGCTGCCAGGCTGTTTGCTGCCTTTTACATAGTCACCAGAGAAAGGGCTGAGGATGGAGCAGGAACTGAAAGAGGCTAAAACGCTCAGAAATCTCAGGGCTTCTTTAGGCCCGAGAGGCTAAACCCACCAGCCTCTGATGAGCGTAATGCTTTCCCCATCATGTTCTCACAGGTTGGTATGCCGTCATGCATAATGAGTAGTTATCCAGGAAGGTTATATGTGATGACATATGGTTAAAGGAGGTGCTGAGAGAGGGATGTTGGCTTATCTGAGCTTTTCAGTCATAGAATGCATTGATTAATTAAGAGCAATTTGCTTATTTTAAAATGCCCTGTGGAATCCATGCTTCATCTCCTCATCAGTTCTGTTTCCAAAATCCATTGCTGATAAAAGGAAAGTAAATCTTTTCATAAAAACTACAAGTCACGAAGGGTTCTCAGGTTCCTCTACACTAACAGACTAATAAACACTTCTCTTCAAATGGTATTACCCATCTCTCTCTTCTTATTTGCAAATGGGAAGAAGATACCAACCCAAATTGATTCTGTTTATCACTCATCTAGCCATCTAGAACAGCTGTGCTTTGTCTTATTTCCACTATACCCTTTGGGCAGCTCCAAATGGGGCATCTCATGTGAAATAGGATGTATAAGTGGTCTTAGAAATCTATGAAAACCATTTAAACTATGGCGTTCTAATTTGTTCTAATATTTACTATATTTTATGGATAAAAATAATAACCCTTACTTTATGTCTCAAACTTCAAACTTCAGCCTTAAAAATGGTCTTCTATTTGTGAAGCCCTTGAAGGAAATCAGATTAGTTTTGCAATTTTCCCATGAGTCCCTCAAATAAGACCAGATACAAATTAGTTCACTATAGCAGACCCTCCGCAAGGGTCTTCTCCAAATGTCTTTTTACTGTGTAAAAGGCAAATTACCAAATTCCACATTGTTATTAAAAACTAGAGCATCTTTCTGAAGCTTGGGAAAGCAGGTTACTCTTGGGAATGGCAAAGATTAAATATGCAGATACGTTTTAGAAATTCTCTTTTTAAATAGACAAATGAAATGGTCTCTTCTTATCTTCGAATGAACATTTTTCATTAAAATTATTAAGCTGTCTTAGGTTTTGAGGGGACATGTTCTCAATACTTCTTTTTTATTATGAAGAAAGTAAGTTTCGTAGATATACAGGGAAGTAGTTATAGCAGTGAAGTCAACACTGCTCAGACTAGCCTTCTTTACAGAAAGTATTGGAGCTCTAATGTGCAGTTATTAAGAGGGCACCATTGTATTTTTTCTCACCTGTCTGCAGAGTCAGTCCATCCAATTCCTGCTCTAACCTTGACTAGAGTCACATACAGAACCTCATCTCTTTATAAAGGCTTTGAATGATAATACGCTGTGAAGGTAGGGAAATAAAATGTGAAGATGATTTCGTACGTGCAGAAACTTTTTTTGTTCATGTTGGATAAGACACAATTTTTGAACCACAAATGTATTAATCTTTCATGGGAATGAAGTGATCACCAAATGAGATGGCAATAGCTACTTATCAATATGATTTATCAATAGTTCATATTGCTTTTACTGAATAGGTTTAGGGTGCTTCTACTGAATAGATTTAGGAAGTGTTTGGTAGTTCTCCATTGCACTAGTGATGTCTCTTGTCTTCAACACTGATTTACCCCTGTTCACCCAAGACCTTAGGTATCCACCTCTTAGGATGTAACCTCTAATATTCTGCCCTAAAACAGTGGTTAGAAAGGGATGTAGAGGAAAGAGTGCCACCTGCTGATTTCTCATCCTAAAGCAATTCTGATTTCCTTGGATGTTTGTCAGACAAGATCTAGCAGTACCTGGTAGTATTTATTAAGCCATAGGTGACAAGTACAAAGCCTAGATTTGTAGGCTACAGTTTTGTAATCATGGAGTTATAAGGATGATTCAGAGATATTCAAGGATTGATCACAAAATGTTTTCCTTCACTTTAAAATTATCTACTGTGAATTACGGGTTTCAAAAAAATTCAAATCCATCATTTATTCAGCTTTTTACATCTCATTGAAAATTGTAGACAGTAGGACTTCCGTGTCATATGAAATTTCCATGTCCTGAATGTCTTCTGGACTCTTTCCAGTGTGGAAAAATATGTCTGATGTAAGTTACCTTTGTGATGTTGACTTGGGAACTGCCCTCATGAACAAGACTTTTCTTCATTCTGTCTTGCCAAGGGAACATACTTCATTCTAGTTGCCTGTGTTACTATGGAAAGAAGTTGCTTAAAGTAAAAATAAACAACCACTTGTCCCCCAAATAACCCATTTGCAAGTTAAGATTCTAGAAATTTACCATTTGTTTTTTTTCTGCTGAAGTCAGCAATTTGATGAAATTTTGTAAGTTTTTGAAGAATTATTAGTATGTAATTACTCACAAAAAGTTAGCAAAAGTGATCTGTGGCTAAAGAACGCATGAACCTCTAACTGTTGAATAAAATTCGAAGTCCTGGGAAAAATGTTCGCCTGAGTGTGATTCTGACATCAGATATCTCAGTTTAACCTTTTCTTTTTTTTCTACACTTGTATCAAAGATTAATAGGAGAAAATAACATTTTCTCTTGTTAGTCAATTGGCAGAGGAAATGTTCCATGTTAATACTCATTCGTTTAGGAAGACTCCTAATATAAGTGGCATTTTAAAAGTTGACCAAGATAATAAATAAACTGCAATAGGGGATGAGTTTCACTTCAGATACATTGCTTTACTGTCCTTAATTGTTACTTTAGAATGGTCACCGTTAACCTGTGCCTCCAGTGTTAAGGTGATTTTAACTCCAGTCAACTGAAGCCTGAATCAGGTTATAGGCACAGCAAGAAGAATGAGCAACAAGAGGTTTCTACCACAAAGGAATAACTCGAGAAATGGGCCAGAACTGCCAATATCTCTTCCTACTCTACAAAATAAAAGTTGTTAACAAAAAATATGGAATCTTCTTCTTTTGGGGAAGTAAAAAGAAACAATAGATGCAAAGAAGGGAAAGAATTAGGAAAGAAAATATGTAAGGAAAATTTTAGTCACAATGGGCTCATCTACAGTTTTGGTAAAATAAAACGTATTTCCCAATCCTGAAAAAATAGGAGACCATTATCAAGTCATTGATATGAATCACCATGGTGGCCACTTGTATTTAGGTAAAGTAAATTCGAGTGTGTGTGTGTGTGAGTGTGTCTGCATGTGCACATGTGAATTATATGTCAGACAAGGAACATTGTTTTCTATTTTTTTAAATTTGATTAATTGTAGATAATCTGCAAATTAGCAATTCTGCCTATATGTAAGTAGCCCTGCTGTATTACAAGCAATTTTCTAAATAGGCTACTTCGGTTTATTGCTGTATCATTGTCATGATTTCCCCTTTATTACAAAATAAATATTTCCAATACATCTTAAAACAAAAATAGTGTTTAGCAATTATGTTGTCATTTGGGATTTAGTCCACTGGTCTCTTTGGCATCTAAACCCTATTAATATTTCAGAATATTATTCTTTTTTTTTTTTTCTCAAATGGAGCATGGCTCTGTCACCCAGGCTGGAGTGCAGTGGCACGATCTCGGCTCACTGCAGCATCTGCCTCCCAGGTTCAAGCAATTCTTGGGCCTCAGCCTCTTGAGCAGCTGGGACTACAGGCATGTGCTACTACACTGGGCTAATTTTTTTTGTATTTTTAGTAGAGATGGGGTTTCGCCATGTTGGCCAAGCTGGTCATGAGCCCCTGACCGCAAGTGATTCACCTGCCTTGGCCTTCCAAGGTGCTGGGATTACAGGCATGAGCCACAGCACCCGGCCTAGAATATTATTCAAATTTCTAAAGAAAGATTCTCCAAGAAATGCACAGCACTTGGTAGCAATGGCAATTTTTTAATAAGGTGTGAATTATCTTTCTTCCTTGGCCCTGGATGATGATTGTGTTGCTTTGGTTTAGCCTCTTGTATGTGCAATTTAGGCAAAGCAACTGCTACATCCTATTTCTGTTTCTACCTATATAACATTTTTCTTATGGGGATCGGATTTCTCGGGATGCAATCCAATGTGTTATTGCTAGTTACTTCCTTTTCAAATTTCCTCCATGCACACATATTCATTCATCTTACACATATTTATTATCTTTGTATGCCATACATAATCCTAGAGATGCATCTCGGGATATGTGAAGAAACAAAACCAACACAGATCCTTGCCCCTGTGGAACTATATTCTAGTAGTGAGAAAGGTCAAAAATTAATAAGCTTATCTTGACTCTGAAAACATTGACAAATCTATTGATAAATAGAAAAATTTCTGGCACATTGTAGTTATTCAGTACATTTTCTTGTTTTGAGAAATTGTTTTATTGCTAAGAAACACATAAAAATTGTTATATTTCTACTGATGGAAACTGAATCCAAAGCTTGGACTTGATTTGGGTGATTGAATGAAGATAAGAAAATACCAGCTAATGGGAACATGCTAGGCATTGGAAGATATCTTCTTTGCAAGAGGCCAAGACTGACAATATAATTCCAGAAAGAAATCTCTACTTTGTTCATTGTCTCTCCTTAAATTTTTCAAAATTTGTATCTTAGGAGGTTTTTATAGTTACAATTTCTGGGGGAGGGTATTGGGGATGGGTGAGAACCCAATACCATTTTGACCAAGCACAGATTTAAACTTATTCTTAAATAATGTGACCTGATATCTCTGTTTATAAAATTTAATAATAAAAATATTCTGGACTAAATACCACAGGCCATCTGTAAGCTTCCATTTTCTTTTTGGCTTTCATAAAACAATGAACGTTTCAAGCCAAAGGCATTAGAAATACTCTGATCTTTTAAATCTCTTCTTGTAATTTGATAACCCCTTGAAAATCTGCTGAAATAGAGCCTGTCACTCCAAAATTTAATATATATATACATAAGATTCTGCTCTAAATTTGAGGTAATTTGTAGAACCCATGAATCTCTTCAGTGGCAGTCAGATCTGACCTAGGTGTAGTCTATTCTGTTCATTTTACACCTGAAAATATAGGATGCAAGTAAGTTTTGATTTATATAAGACCACACAAGCAGTGAATGGCAGCCTAAGAATCAAAAAGTCTAATTCCTACCTAGTCTGAATTCTTTCCACTCAATACCCAATTCTTTTTTTCTATAGCTGCATTAAAAACCAACCCAACACTCAGAGGCTTAAACAAACAATTTATTATTCTCTTCTGCTCCCGATGTTTGATTGGGTTTAACTGGATGGATCTCACCTGGAATCTCTTATGTAGTTGTAGTCAGATCACAGCAGGGCTGAAATCATCTGAAGGCATGGCTGGGCTGGATATCCAAGATAGCTTCTTCACTTATATGGCTGACATGTCTGCTGGGATGGCTGTAATAGCTGTAAGCTTGGTACATTTCTTTTCCCCGCAACCTCTTCACGTGGTAGGCTCTGACAAAGCATGGCAGTCTCTTACAGGGCAAGTGACTTCCTCCAAAGTGAACATTTCAGAAGACCTTGGTAAAAGCTGCAAGATGTATTATGACCTAGCCTTGGAAGTCATGTAGCATCATTTCCGCTGCATTTTATGGGTCTAAAAGTAGTCACAGGGCCAACACACAATCTTAAGAGGAGGTGAGTCTACAGGGGTATAAATAATGGAAAGCATGGTTCATTAGGGAGCCATCTTCAGAGGCTAGCTACCACCTACCCTGTTAAGTGTTGGCCATATCTGTCTTTTGGGAGAGAACTTCTTTAATAACATAGGAATTTACCTGCAAGTTATTCAAAATATGAATATTTAAATTGTAATACTGAAAATGATATATTTTCCAATAGTCTATAAATTTTTTTACTTAATATTAAAATAGAGGTCATAATACCTTAAAGAAATAATCTCAGGGAATTAAGAGCTTGGATTTTTTTTTCTTTTATATTTTGAACTAGACCTCAAAAATATATAGGCGGATTTAATCCAAGTTCTGTACTAGGATGTCCATCTATGCCTCCTGGTAATTGAATTCCACTGACTGACATAATTAGGCCCTATCTGTTAAACCTGTTGTGTCAAAGTCTTCTTGAGTGTCTTCATTTACATATTTCCAACGTTGCAGAAACAATCATAATAGTCGGTTCTGTCAAGGCCCATTGTAGAATGCTTTTATTCTCTGATTGACAGTGATAATAATTGATACTATGTGTCCTTTATATTAGAGTAGTTGTTTATTTGGCATAATATTCTGCAAAATGTGCACCGAAAATCCTTAAAAAGTGTTTTGGTAAAAGTAGCTTCATCCATTTTACACTCTTGTTATCTCAAATGGTTTGAATCAAACTGTCCCTAAATTAGTAGACTAGAAAAATAGCAATCTTAGTCTCTTGTTTCAGATATTCCTGGTCTCTATAGTTATTTCTCTCTATAGAAATTTCTGGTTTATTGAGTGGCAGCTACACTTTAATATACCAAAGAAGATATACTTTTTCTGTCAGCTCATTTCTTAAATTTAATTAGGAAGGCTTTGTGAGACTATTTAGGAACTAAGGAAATGGACACAGCATAAAATAATTCAGAAATAATGGAATATTAAGGACTTAAGTACCCCCTAAATCTTACTGCCTCTGTTTCTTCAGTTAAGATATATATGTGTGTGTGTGTGTATATATATATATATATATATATTTTTTTTTTTTTTTTTTTTTTGAGGTGGAGTCTTGCTCTGTCACCTAGGCTGGAGTGCAATGGCGCAAGCTCAGCTCACTGCAACCTCCGCTTTCTGGGTTCACGTGGTTCTCCCGCCTCAGCCTCCTGTGTAGCTGGGATTACAGGCATGCATCATCGTGCCCGGCTAATTTTTGTGTTTTTGTAGACACGGGGTTTCACCATGTTGGCCAGGCTGGTCTCGAATTCCTGACCTCAGGTGATCCGCCCGCCTTGGCCTCCCAAAGTGCTGGGATTATAGGCGTGAGCCACCACACCCGCTTCAGTTAAGATGTTAATGCCAATCAGCTAAGACCTATTTGGGGCTATTTGAGGAGGATTAATCAATAGATATTTTCTGTCTGATTTTTTTTTAAAACAGCCATTATACAAATAAATAAGACAAATGAGGACTAAAAGATTACCTTTATTTCTGATAAAGGTGATATCAGAGAATATGGACAGGGAATCTTCCTAACACTGAGTTACAGGATCAGGCAGATTTGCCCACCCAATCCTGGAAGGAGTGGAGGAGGACAGTCCTGGAAGGAGTGGCACAGGTCCAGGCACAGATCACAAGGACAACTTGTGATCTCTGTAAATATCCAGCTCTTGAGACACAAAAAGAGAAAGGGACTGAGTGACTTATGCTCAATTTCTGCTTCTAAACCCACCAGAAGAAGAAAAAAGTTCTGCACCTCCCTTAGAAAGTGGTAAATAAGGGGACCGTGATAAACAGAATTTCAAGATAATGGAACTCCACAAGTAGGAACAACAAGAAGAAATGCATTTTGCCACTAATATCCCCCAGCTTTTTGTTATTGTAACATCTTAGGATTAATCATTTAACCATTAATGAGATAGTATATTAAAAGATTATCTTTCCTTTTCTGGACAGCTTTGTATTTTAATATTCTTTCTGTTCTACTATCCTGATGAAAAGATGGGGACCCTCTTTATGTGCATAAGAGTGACCACTGGGTGCTCTAACAAAAACTTTCATATTTACTGACTGGGTCTGAGTAGTAGTTTTTTCCCATTGAAGATTATTACAAAAGTCTTTGACATCAATAGCCTATTTAAATTAGCCAGTGATAAACCTAGCTGAAGGAATGAATAAGATTGGGTATCAATGCAAAAACTATTCAACATGCAGATTGAAGGTTCAAGCACTACTTTCAGGATTTTTCTTCTCCATATTCTATTCCATAAGAAAAGCTTCTGCAATAAATATACAGTAAATATTTGGTATATTTACTGAAAATATATGGTGTAGCTAGTGAAACAAATGTACATTTTGCTATATTTAGCTTCTCTGTATTTTAATAAAAGGTTTTTTAAAATATAGTTTCAAGTTCTATCTTGCATGGTTACAGCTGTATCTGTGACATCATTCATTCACTCGATGAATAGTTACATCGAGTTCCTAGTATGTGCCAAATATTCTAGAGCACTTCCGTTATTTAGTAATGGATTTTAAAGAAATATCATGAGGAAAACATATAAACTAAAGGGGATGAGACAGAATAGAAGACCTGTTTTAGGCAGAGAAGTCCTCTTCAATGAAGTTGCAAATGGTTAGCGCACTCAGTGAAGAAATAAGTCATGGAGATGTCAGACTAATTCTGGAACTGCATGCCAGACAGAGAGAATTGTAGATGCAAAGGCTCTGAGGCAGAAACATGATAGCATACAACTTGCATTAGAATGTGGGCAAATGTAACAAAAGGACTGCATTTTTACCATGAATTTGGTATTTAGTAATGAGAAAAATATCAAGACTATTTTACTAAAAATTATGCTCCATATTATCGATGCTTCTTTTCTAATAATCATGTAATTAAAGATCAGTCATGTTTCTTTTCAATAATTTGAAATAGCTTTATTGAAATGTCATTTCCGTACTTCAGAATTCACCAATTTTATGTATACAATTCAGTGATTTTCTTTTTTTTCAGTAAGTTTATAGAGCTGTGCTACCTACCATCACCACAATACAAATTTAGAACATTTCCATCATCCTCAAAAAGATACCTCATGCCCATTTGCAATTAATCTCTGTTCCAGGTTTCTGGATCTGCCTTTTTGGACATTTAATATAATTGGAATCATACAATATGTAGTCTTCTGGCTTTGCCTTCTTTCGCTTAGGGTAACATTTTTGAGTTTACTCCAAGTTTTAGCATGCATTGACTATTTTTTACTATCTATTGCTGAATAATATTTTATTAATGGATAAACATTTTGTTTATTCTTTCACCCATTGATGAAAATCTGGATTATTTTTCAATTTTTTTGTCTATTATGACTAATGCTGCTATGACATTCACATTCAAATATTTGCGTGGACATATATTTAATCTCTTTGGATATCCAAGAGTGGAATTGCTAGATTTTATGGTAAATTTATTTTTAACTGTTTATGAAACTGCTAAACTGTTCAATGTGGCTGCGTGATTTGACATACCCAGCAGCAATATATATATAAGCAGGCGCTGGTTTCCCCACATTCTAGCCAAGGTTTGTTATTGTCTGTCTTCTTAAAATATGGCCACCATTGTGAGTGTGTAGTGATATCTCATCATGGTTTTAATTTGCATTTCCCTAAAGAGTAATGTTTCTGATCATCTTTTTATATGTATATAGCTATTCCTTGTGTATCTTCTTTGATGAAATGTCTGTTCATATCTCTACTGAATTTTTAATTGAGCTGTTTCTTTTATTGAGTTTTAAGAGTTCATCTGTTTGGGATTCAAGTACTTTCTCTTAAATATTATTTTAAAATATTTTCTTTGTCAATGGCTTACATTTTTATATGTTTGTGTTTTTTTGAGAAACAAAAGTTTTTAATTTTGATAAAATTCAATTTATCAGTTGTTTGTGTGTGTGTGTGTGTGTGTGTGTGTGTCATGGTTTAAGGCCAGGAAGATTTTTTTTTTTTCTGTTTTCTTCTAAACATTTATAGATTTAGTTTTTACATTCAGGTCTGTGATCAATTTTGAGTATCTTTTGTTTATGGTGAGAGGTCAGCATCTGAATTTATCTTTTGGCTCATGGATATCTAATTGTTGCAGCACAATTTGTTAAAAAGACCGTCCTTTCTCATTTAAATTGCTTTGGCACTTTAGTAAAAAAATAAATCAATTGACTGTAAATATAAGGGTTGATGGTAGGATTCTCAGTTCTGTTCTAGCAACTAACATATCTCATCTTATGACAGTTCCAAACTGTCTTGATCACTGTAGCTTTATTATTTTTATTTATTTATTTATTTATTTATTTTTATTTTTTTCATTATTATACTTTAGGTTTTAGGGTACATGTGCACAATGTGCAGGTTTGTTACATATGTATCCATGTGCCATGTTGTTTTGGTGCACCCATTAACTCGTCATTTAGCATTAGGTATATCTCGTAATGCTGTCCCTCCCCCCTCCCCCCACCCCACAACAGTCCCTGGAGTGTGATGTTCCCCTTCTGTAGCTTTATATTGTTCTTTGAAATAAAAAAGTGTATGTCCTCCAATTTTGTTCTTCCTTTTCAAAGTTATTTTGCCATTCTCTCTCCTTTTCTTATTGTAAATTATAAAATCAACTTGTAAGTTTCTTCCAAAAAAAAAAACCTGCTGGCATTTTTATAGGGAGTATGTTTAATATGTAGACATATGTAGGGATAATTTCCATCTTATCATACTGAGTTTTACAGTCTATGAACATGGAATATCATTTCCTTTATTTGGTTCTTCTCTAATTTCTCTCAGTGATTTGGTAGTTTTCAGCATACAAGTCTTGTACGACTTTTGTTAAAGTTCTTAATGTTTTATTCTTTTTGATGCAATTGTTAATTATTTTCTTAATTTCATTTTTGTATTATTCATTGCTAGTATATAGAAGTATAATGATTTTGTTTATTGATCTTGTATTTGGCAATCTTGCTGAACTCATTCATCAGTTTTGCAGTTTTTGTGGGTTTCTGCAGATTTTCTGTATATAGGATCAAGCACTCCGAGAAGAAAGACAGTTTTACATCTTACTTTCCAGTAAGATGGATGACTTTTATTTATTTTTTCTTAATTCATTGTACTGGCTAAAACCTCCAGTACAATGTTAAATGGAAATCATGAGAGCAAACAGCCTTACCTTGTTCCTGATCTTAGGGGAAAAGCATTCTGTCTTTTACTGTTAAGTATGATATTAGCTGTTTCATTTTACAGATGTTATTTATAGTGTTAAGACAGTTTTCTTCTGATCCTTGTTAGTTGAGAATTTCTACCATTAATAGGTGTTGGGTTTAGTCATAAATTTTTCTGCCTCCATTATGATAGTCAATTTTCATTGATTGTTCTATTAATATGGTGTATTACAATAACGGATGAAGAGATATTAAACCAACCCTTTATTCTGGGATAAATTCCACTTATAACTCTTTCTATGTGTTGCTGGATCAGTTTGTTAATATATTGCTCAAATTTTTGTGTCTATATGCATGATGAATATTTGTACGTAGTTTTCTTTTCTTATGATGTTTTCGTCTGACTTTGATACCCAGGTAATACTGACTTCATAAAATAAATTGTTAATTGATCCTTAGTCTCCTGTTTTTTGTAAGAGTTTATGGAGAACTGGTACTGTTTCTTCTCTAAATGATAGAACTTACCAGTGAAGCTATCTGGGGCTGGGCTTTGCTTTGTGGAAATATTAAACCTATTCCCTATAAAGTATTTTTGTGAAAATATTAAACATACTCCCTATAAAAATGCCAGCAGGTTTTTTTTTGGAAGAAACTTACAAGTTGATTTTATAATGTGTAAGAAAATTACTAATTCAATTTATAAAATAATTCTGGGTAGATTTAGATTTTTCTGTTTCTTCTTGATCCATGTTTTGATCATTTGTGTCTTTTTCAGAATTTTTCCATTTCATCTAAATTGTCTAATTTCGTTAGCATCACGTTTTTCAATGAATGCCTTTATAAATCTTTGTATTTCTATAAGGTCGGTAGTGATGTTTCTCCTTTCATCCTTGATTTGGTAATATAGATTTTTTCACTTTTTTTTTTTGGTCAGTCTAGCTAAAGGTTTGTCAATTTCATTGATCTTTTTAAAGAACCAACTGACGTTTCATTGATTTTTTTCTCTCGTTTTTCTATTCTCTATTTTGCTGATTTCCACTCTGATCTGATCTTTCTTATTTCCTGCCTTCTTCTTGCTTTGAGTTAATTTGATTTTCTTCTTTTCTTTCTAAAGATGCAAACTGAAGTCATTGATTTGAGAACTTTTTTATTTTCTACTATAGTGCTTAAAGCTATATATTTTCCCAAAGCACTACTTTAGCTGTATCCAATGAATTTTATTTTTTGTTATTTTCATTTAGCTCACACTATTTTCTTTCTTTTTATGTATTTATTTAACTTATTTAGAGACAGGGCTTCACATTTTCTCCCAGGCTAGGGTACAATGGTGTGATCATAGCTTCCTGCAACTTCGAACTCATGGGCTCCAGTGGTCGTCCCTCCTCAGCCTCCCAAGTAACTGTGACTACAGGTGTGCACCACTATACCTGCATCTTATGTCTGTTCTTCAAGTCCTCCTTTGTTGCTTTCTTTGTGATAAATATTGTCTAGTCTTATTTTAATTCCTTTATTTACTTCACACAAACACACACTCAAATACAAAAATACAGTTAATTATTAGTGGTGGTGTACAGATTACAAATGCATTTTTTAAATTTTTTTGTAGAGATGGGGTCTCACTGTGTTGCCTAGGCTAGTATTGAACTCCTGGCCTTGCCTTTGCCTCGCAAAGTACTGGGATTACAAGTATGAGCCATTGCACCCAGCCTAGCTCACACTATTTTCTAATTTTCTCTGTGATTATTTTCTTTGACCTATGGGGTATTTAGAAATGTGTTTTTAATTTCCAAATATTTACTGATTTTTTAAACTTTCTTCTGTTATTTGTTTGTAATTTAAATCCATTTAGATTTAATCTAATTTAGGCTGGGTTTGGTGGCTCATGCTTGTAATCCCAGCACTTTGAGAGGCCAAGGTAGGAGGATCACTTGGGCTCAGAAGTTTGGGGCTCGCCTGGCTGACATAGTGAGACCTCATTTCTGTTTAAAAAAACAAAAAATTAGTTGACCTGGTGATGTGCACCTGTGGTCCCAGATACCTGGGAGGCTGAGGCAGGTGGATCACTGGAGCCCAGAAAGTTGAGGCTGTAGTGAGCCATGATTGTATTACTGCACTCCAATCTGGGTGACAGAGCAAGACACTGTCTCAAATTTTTAAAAATCTAGTTTAAATCATACTCTATGATTTCAAATCTTTTGCAATCATTAAAACTTTTTTTATGGCTTACCATATGATGTATCATGGAGAATGCTCCATGTATTCTTGAAAATAGTATGTATTCTGCTGGAAGAAGCATTCTATAGATTTTAGTTAGGTCAAATGTTTGATAATGTTGTTCAATTCTTGTATATCCTGGCTAATTCCTAACTCTCTTAAGATTTCTGTGTGCATGATATATCTTTTCCATCATTTCGTTTTCAACCTATTTGTGTCTTCAAAATGTATTTCTTATAGTCAGCATATAATTAAATCTTTTTCTAAAAAAATCTTACGTTACAGTCTCTCCCTTTTGATTACAGTATTTCATGCATTTATATTTAATGCAGTTACTATAGGGTTGGATATATACCTGCCATTTTTCCATTTGTTTTCTGTGTATCTTATGCCTGTTCTTCAAGTCCTCCTTTATTGCTTTCTTTGTAAGGAATATTGTCTCGTCTTATTTTAATTCCTTTACTTACTACACACAAACACTGAAATACACAAACACAGTTAATTATTAGTGGTGTTGTAGAGATTACAAACGCATTTCTAATTATCACAATGTAGATCAGTTGGATACTAAACTAATTTTTTTAAAATATAGAGACTTTTCTTCAATATAGTTCAATCTTTCCCCATACTTGTGCTATTATTACAATATATATTTACATATATACTAAGAAATACAATGTTATAATTATTGCTTTGTGTACAACCTTATACCTATTAAAAAAGTTTGGAGAGAAAAGGATGAAAATATATTTAATTTTTAAAATAGTACCCCACATATTTACCTTTTCTTGCACTCTTCATTTCTTTCTGTGGATCGAAGTTACCAACTTCTTATCTGTTCTAATTTTCTTGCTCCGTTATAGCTCCATTCTCTCCACCTCCTTTTTGCTAGTATATGTATGATATTTATGTATTATATAATATACATATGTATTATGCTAATAGATATACAATACACAACATGCATATATAAGACATCTTCATATGCTCTGAGCCCAAAAATACAGCTTTATAATTATTTTATGAAATTATCTTTTATAAACCCATTAAGAGATGTTAGAAAATAAATGTGTTTATATTATCTTTATAGTGTTCTTTATTTCTTTAAGTGGAATCAAGTTGCCAGCTGGTATCATTTTCTTTTAGACCAAAGGACTTTCTTTAG
Organism: Hylobates moloch; assembly: GCF_009828535.3. Lineage (NCBI taxonomy): Eukaryota > Metazoa > Chordata > Mammalia > Primates > Hylobatidae > Hylobates > Hylobates moloch. The sequence continues at coordinate 22,569,285 of NW_026652283.1, read as the reverse complement.
TATTTATTATAAGGAACGTATAGCAATATAACAATACTCTCTCATGATTTGTTCACCTGGCAACTTCTTTGTTTCTCCTTCATTTTTTGAAGGATAGCTTTGCTATATGTAAAATTCTTGATTAACAGTTCAGTTTTTTTCTGTAGCACTTTGATTATTGTATAGTATTATAATTATTGCTTTATATAATTGTCATTTTACGGTAAAAGACTCATTAATTCTTGTTAAGCTTTATTGAGGTATAACTGACAAAAATTGAATATATTCTAGGTATACAGTGTGATTTTTGATATGTATATACACTATGAAATGATTACCACAATCCAGCTAGTTAACATATCTATCACTTCCGATCATTACCTTCTTGTGGTGAGAATACTTAATATCCATTCTCTTAGGAAAATTTAAGCATATTGTACATTATTATTAACTATAGTGACCATGTTGTATACTAGGTATCCAGAACTTATTTATCTTGTAACTGCAAAGTTATACTCTTTGGCCAAAATCTCCTCAATTCTTTCACCTCCCTTCACCATTGGTAACCACAGTTTTACTCCCTGCTTCTAAAGAAGCATTCAATTTTTTAAGACAATACATATAAGTGAGATCATGTAGCAGGCAGTTGTCTTTTAAATCACTTAAGAGAAGCAATGGTACACACACACACACACACACACACGGTCTTTTTTACTTACCTATATAAATGTCCAATGTTCTATCCTGCTGCTTCTGGCCTTTTTATTTCTGATGAGGATTCTGCTGTTAAACTTAATGTGGTTGTGTTTTATTTGAGTTATTTTCCTCTTGGTGCTTTTAAAATTATCTCTTGGTCTTTAGCTTTTAATAACTTGATGATTATGTTTCTAGATGTGGATTTCTTTTGTTTATCATACTTGCGGTTTGTTGAGCTTCTTGAATATATATTTAATGTTGTTCATTAAATTTGTGAAGTTTGTGGCCTTTATTACACTTCAAATAATTTTTCTCCCTCTTTTTTTTTTTTTTTTTTTTTTTTTTTTTTTGAGACTGAGTCTTACCACCTTGTTACCCAGGCTGGAGTGCAATGGCATGATCTCGGCTCATTGCAACCTCTGCCCCCCAGGTTCAAGGAATTTTCTGCCTTAGCCTCTGGAGTAGCTGAGATTACAAGCCCTAGCCACCACGCCCGGCTAATTTTTGTATTTTAGTAGAGATGGGGTTTCATCATATTGGCCAGGCTGGTCTTGAACTCCTGACCTCGTGATCCACCAGCCTCGGCCTCCCAAAGTGCTGGGATTACAGGTGTGAGCCACCATTCCTGGCCTTTAGCCCCTTTTTTTCCTCTTCTATTTTTTCTGAGACTCCCATTGTTCATATGTTGGTATACTTGAAGTATTCTCATAGGTCTTTGAGAAGGCTTTGATCTCAATTCATCATTCTTTTTTCTCCTAACCTTCTTAAGATAAGTTCAGTTGATCTATCTTCAAAATTGCTAATTATTGCTACAGGCCAGGCAAATCTACTGTTGAGCCCCTCCAGTAACATTTTCATTTCAGTTACTGTATTTTTTCAACTTTAGAATTTTATTTTTTTTCAGTAATTTTATCTTTGTATTGATATATGTTTGATCAATCATTGTCACATTTTCTGTCATTCTTAAAACATGGTTTACTTTCTTGTACATAATTGTCATAGCTGTTTTGAAGTTTTTGTTAGGCAAGTCTGACACCTGGGGTCCCTCATAAAGTTTCTAGTAACTTATTTTTCCCCTGTGTTTGGCTCACAGTTTCCTATTTCTTTACATGTTTTGCGATTTTTCATTGAAAACTGTACAATTTGATAATATAACAATGCTGGGTTCTGACCTCTTCACTTTGCACCCCCCCCACCATAGTAGCAGTTGTTGCTGTTTCTGTTTTTAATTTGATTAATGATTTGCCTGGACTAATTTTGGAAATTCTATGTTGTCTCTAATGGGTATAACTGATGTCTCTGCCTAATGTTTCTTTTTATAGAAAAATTTTGTTTAATCTTTTCCTTTTAAAATCTGTCTTCCTGGGGTTTCCTCTAAATCGTTAAAGTGGTCAGAGATTGTGCTTAAACACGTTGAGCCAAGAAGAGTTCTATTCTTTGCTGATGGATCAGCGTTTGCATTGAGAAACACATTGGAAGTTCAGGTAGTTTATGAATCCGCCCCATCTTTTACTTGCTTCATGTATAAGGCATCACATTCAGGCAAACAGGAAGAGATAGCTAGGAATCTCTCCACAATCTTACGCTGATGTTTACAGCCTTCCCAACCCCCAGGATATGTGCAAGTTTATCAAGGCCCACTGTGTCTGCTGCTTTCTTCAGCTCTCCCTATAAAATTTCTGACTGTAGGCAGGTCTATTTCTTATCTCCAGTATTGTAATCTCAGGCAAGCTGTGATATTGGCCTTCTCTGATTGTTGGCCATCCGAGATTGCTATTGTTTTTGACAGCACCTCAGGACATGGACCTTTCCAAGCTTAGCTCCAAATTATTTCTTCTCTGTTTGGTAGGAAAGCTGACGTCCCTTACAGTTTGCCATGTCTGGTAGAAATAGAGCAATAAAGAGCTTAGGGCTGGTGAATAAGGTGGGTGGAAGCTGCTCAAGGATGCAATGCCACAGACTCTGATTGTTTTTCTGAGGCTTAACAGATTTACATGAATAAATATTTCACTATTTTTTCTATGTCTTTAATCAATTTTCAGATCTGAAATGGTTATTTTTGACAGTTTATGCAGCTTTGTCTTTGCTTTGTGAGAAAATATGCTGAGTTCTTCATGTGGCCATTCAAAAAGACTCTCCAACATTTTCTTAAGGTGAAATTTGTATGACAAAAAATTAGCCATTTTAAAGTGTACAATTCAGAGGTATAGTCATTCACAGTGTTGTACAATCACCACTTCTGTGTAGTTCCAAAATAGTTTCATCATCCCAAAAGAAAATTCCATACTCAGAAAGCAGCCATTCCCTATTTTCCCTCCCCAAATCTGCTTTTTGCCCTGTGCGTGTACCTGTTCTTTATATTTCATATAAATAGAATCATACAGAACAGGTAAATTCAAAGGACACCTTTGCATCACATGTTTCTTTCACTTAGCATATTGCTTTGGAGGCTCATATACATTGTAATATGTATTAGTAATTCATTTCTTTTCATGGCAAAGTAATATTCCATTGTGCATATATACCACATTTCATTTATCCACACATCTGCTGATGGATATTGGGTTTATTTTCATCTTTTGTCTATTATGAATAGTGCTGCTTTGAACACTTAATGTCCAAGTATTTTTGAGTACCTCTTTTCAGCAGGATTGCTGAGTAACCGTATGTTTAACTTTCTGAGGACTCACCAAACTGTTGTCCATGGTAGATTTATCATTTTACATTCCCACTGGCAATGTATAAGTGTTTCAGTTTCTTCACATGCTCATCAACATGAAATTTCCATATTTTTATTATTGTAGTCATCCTACCAGGTGTGAAGCAGTATCTCATTGTGATTTTGGTTTATATTTCCCTAATGACTAATAACATTGAGCATCTTTTCTTTCTTCAAATTTTAAGCTAGAATCATGTAACAATCCAAGGATTAGATTCCAGGTCTCTGGAATTTAAGTTTAGTAGCCTTTCATCAGTACAACTGTATCTTCTACTACATGTTATATGATATCATTTGATTTCCTAAATTTTCCTTGTGTTCATCAAATATACCCACACAGCTGATAATGCAGTCCTATCCTTATTAAATGAGTCATTCTAACAACTAAAATGAATTGAGAAAATAATTTTGTCTATATATTATAGGCTTATATTCTGTAATGTGAGCTGACATATATCCCAAGTTAAGACAGATTAAAAGAGCTTTTATGGTTGAAAAGTTCACATTTGTCTTTATTCCGTTAGAGGTTTAACCTGCTACTGAAAATGTCCACTTTGGTATCCAGCCCTGAAAATTTTTTGTAGGTAAATAATATATAACTACTATGAGCAGAGTATTAGCTTTTAATATTATCACTATCCTCGTTAGTGTGAATTCTAAAATAAAATTGGATCCCTTTTAGGACTCAAAAAAATTTTTGTAATTGAGAGAGTCTTGCTCTGTTGCCCAGGCTGGGATGCAGTGGCATGATCATAGCTCACTACAACCCCCAAATCGTGGGCTCAAGCAATTCTCCATCCTTAGCCTTTCAAGTAGCTAGGACTACACACATGTGCCACCATGCCCACTGATTTTTAAAAGTTTTTTTGTAGACACAGAGTCTCACTATGTTGCCCAGGCTGGTCTCAAGCTCCTGACCTCAAGTGATCCTTCTGCCTTGGCCTCCCAGAGTGCTGGGATTATGGTCGTGAGTCACTGTGCTCATCCCTATGACTATCTTAATAATTCATGTTAGAAAGGAGATATTAATGGCTGCTTTGCAAATTATTTATGAAATGTTATCTTTTTATTAATTTGTTTACTTACAAACTATTAAACAAAAGCACTTTTTCCCATCAGTATTTACAGTCATAATCTATCTTGCTAAATGTCAAATGTATATATTCAAATATCACATCCTCCGTTTCATTTACTATGTGACTAATAAAAACTTAATAGACAATAATTGTTGTCAAATTTGCCAAGAAAAGACTCTCACAAATCTTGTTAGTTTTTTAACATTCTGTTCATTTTGGAGCATATAATGTATCCCCAGCAGGGACTGTGCTTAGAAGCACCAGGGACTTCTTGGAAGAAAATATAGTTGGCAGATCTTGGGTCAACCTGAATCATCCCTTGCAAAGATTGATTCTGGACATACTGTAGGTAATAGCCATATTTTATACTGTCATATTTTTATGTCACTTTGTGATCCAATTGTTCTAGACATTTTGTCTGTCAAATTATGGCCATCTACAGAGAGGAATACAGTAACAGCTTGATTTCTCACGTTAGACCAATAGCACAAAAAAGCTCATTCCAACTTTTCCATATTTATCTATGAAGGTTTGGGAAATTTGCTAGTAAACTTCATCTAGTGACCATAATGGTGGAATGTTAGCCTATCAGGAAAAATAGTTTTATTGTTTTCTTAATTTAGAGCTCTCCTCTCTCCTCCTGCCCACACACCTCCCATGCCCCACTCTGGCCCCTACTCTGGCCCCCGCTATATGTTGTGTGAGTTTTCTCTCCTGGAAGAATGAATACAGACAATAAGAAGTTAGGGCAAAATTACAGAGAAAATAGTATTGGTTATATAATCCTTGAATACCATAATAATGTTGAACAAAAAGAATCCATATATTTAACTGCTGTAGATAACAGGCACATATATTGATGTAGATACCTGTGTCTATATATACCTATCTATACACATTCATATACATGTTGAAGGAAATAAGATTATTCAGTCAAATTTATATAACAAAAGGGCGAATTTATTACTCTTCTTTAAAATTGAAAGTTACTTAAAATTTTTTTATATAAGTAAAATTCAAGTAATAATTCTTTTAATTTCATTTTACTCTCTGTTGTTCATTTTTGCTCTATTTCTTTCCTTTACTATCATACTTATTTTAGTATTTCTATGTGTCTTCAGTCATTCACATCAGATTTCCCTCTCATGCTATACCTTTACGGAAACATTCCTTTTTGTTGTTTTTGTTTTTGTTTTATTTTGTTTTTGGAGACAAGGTCTTGCTCTGTTGCCCAGGCTGGAGTACAGTGGTGCCAGTGGGGTGATCATGGCTCATTGCAGCCTCGACCTCTGAGCTCAAATGGTTCTCCCACCTCAGCCTCCAAAGTAGCTGGGACTATAGACACACGCCACCACACCCGGCTATTTATTTATACATACAAACACACATACATACATACATACATACATTTCATAGGGAGGGAGTTTCTTTATGTTGCCTAGGCTGGTCTTAATATTCCTGGACTCAAGCGATCCTCCTGCCCTGGCCTCCCAAAATGCTGGGAGACACCCCAGCCAGCCAGAAACATTTTTTCCTATCTATTGCTTCTCACATTTTCTGTCACTACACTTTTCTTTATGTAATATCTTAAAATAATGGTGTTTTTTTTTTTTTTTTTTTTTTCAAAAGATTCCTGAAAAAGCCTTTCTCATTTTGGATCCCATGTGACTTTGGCGCACAATGGAGGAGTGTGTTGGGGATGGTAAGGGAAAGGTTACTGAATCTGGAGCACAGAGGTATCTGGGAGAAATAGTGACATGTTGACAGTCTGAGATGAAGTCATGATGACAGTTTTGAGTCCTGTCTCCTTTTACAGCATTGACTTGCTTTGCTGCTCCAACAGAAAAAATAAACATTGCTTCTTGGGGCTAAATCCATTTGTGTATTCTCGAACTAGATTGCAGGTATATACCAAAATGTCTATGTTTTTTTCTTTGCTTTTAATATTAATACTCTGATTTGCCAAAGTTCTGTTCTTTAATATGGCTTATTTGTTGTATTTAAAAATAAGTAATTTGGAATATGGCTTTATGTCACTGTGAAGTCAGCTTATTAAAGCTGAAATTCTATGTTTCATTGATTGTCTATCTCGTATGTTTATTATTCTGAACAGTGTCAACTGTCTGAGATCTGTAGCCTATAGACCAGAGTGTAGGTTATAACAAATTATGAGTATGAAACGCTCAGTCACTGCTTCTGTCTATCTAATACAAGGATGAAGTAAATTTTTGAGGAACTGTCTCAATCTTCTGTGTAGAGTTAATTGTCAGTATACCCATTGATAAGAAGGGGACAGAGAAGACCAGAAGGAGAAGTCACATACTATAATTATTTTGTCATCCTTCTTTTTTCTTTCGCATATTCCGCTAGAGAGTGGTTGAGGAGAGGCAATACCAGCATAGAGTCTTGTCTTTTGTCATTCATGCTTTATGGCTATGACACAGAGCCATCTCACCAAATTTTCAGCGGAACTTAAAATTCACTTTGGCTTTAGGAAGCTCATTACTATTAAAGAGAAGTTTCCCTTTCTTTTTTGGTGTTTAAAAGTTACTGTGTTATATAAAATGGACTTCAAAGAAGAAATCAAAATGAACCTCAAAAAAGAAAATAAATATATTTGAATGGTCATCTATACATGCATTCTTCAGAGTGCTAGAAGCAATTATTTCTTGACAATGTACAAAACGATTATTGAACAGAGAGTGAGAACTCATGAAAAAGTTTTCTGAAAAGTAGATGATGCATTTACGGAATAAAAAAGATTAAACATCTGGTGATCATTATTATTTAATAATTCATGTTAGAAAAGAGAGTTATTAATGGCTACTTTGCAAATTATGTATGAAACCTTATCTTTTTAATAGTTTGTTTACTTACATAATTTGACTTTGAAATAATATAAGTAAGTATGATCAAATTGATAAACTGATTAGGGAAGCAATCTTTTTTTGTGGCTCATTAGTTTCTGTGCAAATTTACTAAAGTAATTTTCTACCAAGGAAAATATGGAGAAAAATCTAGCTTTTAAAAATATATCATTGTTAACTAAAGATGCTATTAAGGGTGTTGCCAGACCAGCTTCCTTTAAGGGTGTTGCCAGACCAAAGCTCCTCAAAACATATTTAGAAGCTACTGACCTGTAGATTTTTAGGAATTTTATTAGGGAAGACATTTCTTTTCTTTAATAAGCCCCAACCAATAGTGGTCTGGGTTTCCGAGGGCTGTCAATTTCTTATTTTTGTTTTTGCTACTGATGATAATGAAAGATGTATGAGGGTGCAGAAAATGCAATTTTTGGAAAGTTGCATAGTATAAGATTTCATATTGCTTCTTTCTTTTCAGAGCTAAAGATATTCTAACAAGAGATACCTGGAAATTATCAAAAAATAGTCTTAAAACCAGATTAAAGTCATTATCAGAATTATGGATTTGGCTAGGAAGTATTCTTTTCATGTGACAATTTGGTCTATATAATTTGTGTTCTATTCTTTTCGGTACTCGTATTGCATAATTATGTATAAAGTGAAAAAAAAAAAAACCCTCCTGTATTTGTCTATCTGGTTACTGTATTTGATTCACTGTGTTCTTTTAATACATTATTTTATTATCAAATGAAGGAAATCGAAGTAGTTAAAATTACTACCTCCTATGAAAATCTTGACTATAAATTTCTTAGTATCTACAAAATAGCATTTAATGCAAATTTATAATTCCTTATTTGTAGTTTTGAATTTTTTGTAATTTATTTTATAACTGGAAAATTGGAAAAATATTTTAAAATTTTTGCTAATTCATTTTTGGGAAATCTAAACTAATTTGACAGGAGGTTATTTGTGTAAATAATATATTTTGCTGCAGAAATATCAATATATTTGATTATGAAGTATTACCCCAGACCTCACTGGTAGTACTATATGCAATGGTGTATATATATATATATATATATTTATTTATGTATGTATGTGTGTGTGTATATATATATGTATGTATATATGTGTGGGTATATATATATATACATATATTTTTTTTTTTTTAGAGAGAGACAAGGTCTTGCAGCCTTGACCTCCTGGCTTTAGGGATCCTCCTGCCTCAGCCTCCTGAGTAGCTGGGGCTATGGTTGCATGCTACCATGCTTGCCTAATTTTTAAAGTATTATTTTGTAGAGACAGGATCTCACTATATTGCCCAGGCTGGTCTTGAACTCCTGGGCTCAAACGATCCTCTCTCCTCAGCCTCCCGAAGTGCTGGGATTATAGACATGAGATACCACACCCAGCCTTATATTTCTATAGCACATTTTTTTTTCAGTATTATGAAGCTCATTTGGCCTCTAGGGTTTCAGATAAAGGATCTTCCAAATAGATCTTCACCTATATTAACAGTCAAATTTAAGTCTATCAGTATCATAGAAAAAGGTGTCAAAAATGTTCCAGTCTGGTTTTATTGTTACTTAAACTTTCTATTGTGTAGCATCTTTCACTAATTCTTAGTGAAGCTTTCTATTTTATATCAGATAACATCTGTTCAGCAAACACTGTTAAGCACCTATGATGTGCTAGGCATGGGTAGGTGCTTAACAGTGTTGAGCTTAAATGCCTAAAGAAATAGACAATGTCTGTTCCCTCAAGAAGCTTGGAGACTTAGCTAACAAATAATACACATGAGTACATGGAATAATAGAAACATGTAGAAGATACAGAAGTGTAGTATAGAATAGAAGTGATGAGGCGATGGTTCTTTCTTGGCATGAAACAATTAGGAGAAGGAAGAATGGGAAGGAGTAGAAAACTAGAGAAGGTTTCACAGAGAATGCGATGCAGTTTTCAAAATACATCGTAGTTAAAAGGAATAGCCTGCGTATAACACAGATGTCAGAAGTGACCTAGTGTTTGTAGGGAAGGACAAGTAATTGTATTGCAGCGGAGTTATGGGGAATATGGTGAGAAACATGCCTGGAGGAAAAGGCAGTGATTAGATCATCAAAGTCCTTGATTGCCATACTAAGGAGTTTAGACATGATTCTGTGGATAATGGGAAGCTGTTGAAGGGTTTCTGGAGGTGAGTCCATTATTCTGTGATCCATTTTTCATCTTAAAAAGATCTCTTGCATAGTCTTGTGAAGATGGACCAGATGAAAATAAGACAGAGACTATAAGAATAATGCAACTGAGGGGACAGATGCCATAATCTATAGCTCAGTCTTTTGGTCCTAATTTGTCAAAACCTATCTTCCTTCCTTCCTTTTTATATCTTCAGTCTCTCCTTCTTTCCCTTTTTTTCCCTCTCCTTCTTTTCTTCTTCTTGTTTAGAATTATATGGTGGTTAATAATGGCACTATCTCTTTATATACTTGGAAATCTAATGTTCATTTAAATAAAACATTTTCCTTTGTGTCTGAATATTTTCCCTTTCTAAAAGTGAAGCACTTCTGATTGTATTTTAATATGCTGTCTTAGTCTGTTCAAGGTACTATAACATACTCCCAGAAACTGGGTAGTTTGAACAACAGAAATTTATTTCTTACAGTTCTGGAGGCTGGAACTCTGAGATCAGGGTGCCACCATGGTTGGGCTGTGGTGAGGGTCCTCTTAAGTGTTACAGACTGCCTGCTTCTTGTATCCTTACACTGTTGAGAACAAGTGTAAGAAGCAAGCTCTTTAGTTATAGTTATAAGGGCACAAATCTCATTCATGAGGGCTCCACCCTCATGACCTCATCGAATTCTAATTACCTCTCAAAAGTCACACCTCCTGATATCACATTGGAGGGTTTCAACCTGTGAATTTTGGGAGGATACAGACATTCAGTTTATAACTTTTGCCATCTAGTTTTGATACTTTCCATGTTCCTTTTTAGATGACTTTAATGTTTATAAACTGTCCATTCAATATCCTACAGTCAGTCGTACTAAAAGTCTATTAAGATATTGACTGATTGATTGATTGAGATGAGGTCTCACTCTTGTCACCCAGGTTACTTTGCAGTGGCACAATCTCGGCCAACTGCAACCTCTGCCTCCCGGGCTCAAGAAATCTTCCCACCTCAGCCCCCCGAGTAGCTGGGGCCAGAGGAATGCACCACCACGCCTAGCTAATTTTTTTTTTTTTTTTTTTTTTTTTTTTTTTTGTATTTTTGGCAGAGACAGGGTTTTGCCATGTTGCCAGGCTGGTGTCCAACTCCTGAGCTCAGGTGATCTACCTGCCTTGGCCTCCCAAAGTGCTGGGATTACAGACATGAGCTATCGCACCTGGCCTAAGCCACTTATTCACTTCACCAAACTTTGTTCCTTATCATCACTCTGAAATATTCTACATCTGAAATAACAACTTCCTACTCAAGACTCTAACTACAATCTTCTATTCCTTTAAGGCTACCACATCAAAGACTATTCATCTTGTATTCTATGTTAGCACAACACTTCAGCTTAATGTGAATGTCTCCCACTGGAGTGGTGCAAAAGAGACTCTGTATTGCTCCAACTAGACTTGTACCTCAGTGACTAGAAAACTTCAATCCCTTAAGTCTTCCCTAGTCTGCATCAGTCCCTCTAACTTCACTTAATTCCCTTTCGAATCCAAACCCATTTGAGTATCACTTCTCTTACTCTCTCATGAGTACTTACAAGTCTCACTTTGTTCTACTACGTTCACTTTGGTTTAAGCATCCTTCTTTGTTTCTATACCTAACTTATAGCACTTCTGAAGGAAATAATATAATCATATTAATTAGTGCTTGCTCATTTATGCTTTTTTTCCTTAATTGGCCCCTTCCTATTCCTGTCTCCCACATCACTCTCAAATACTTTTGCTTGACCTTAGATGCACATATCTCCTATGATCCAAAGAAGCGAATACAAAATACTGAAAGCATTAGACATTAATTTCCTCAAATCTCAACCCTATAATGTTCTAAACTATTGCCAGGGCCCATGGGCTCTTCAAGTCCTTGCTGACTGTAACTACTCTGCTCACTCTAAAGGTTGGGATCTCCTTGCCTAAGTTTCAGGCTCTCTACTGAGTCCTAGGTGACTGAATGATGCCCCAGGTGACCCAGATGTCTGATAAGCATCTTAAGTATAACATGGCCAAAATAGAACTCTTCATTTTTTCCTACAAGCTTGCTCCTCTCTTTGTCACCTCCATTACTGTAAATAGCATGATCTCCCAAATACTTTTTCAAGTTAAAAATTTGTGAGTCATTGTTGATTTATCTCTTATTCTTCCATTTTGAATCACCAAATTCTTTGAACTACCCCCAAAAGATAATGCTAGGTTTTCTTTATTTCTATTACATTACTTTAGACAAACTACCATCATCTCTCACTTGGATTACTATAATACTTTAAGTTTCTCTACTTCCATTTTTCCCCTTACAATCAATTATCCCTCCACTTAGCAGCTATGATGTTTTTCATAATGTATATCAAACTGTATCCTTTTCCTGTCTTTAACCTTTCAATGAATTCCCATCATCTATTTTACCATGTGTCTTAGAATCTTCCATGATGTTTTTGTTTTCAAGACAGGGTCTAGCTCTGTCGCCCAGGCTGGAATGTGGTGGCCTGATCGCAGCTCACTGCAACCTCTACCTTCTTGGCTCTAGAGATCCTCAAGCCTAAGCCTCCCTCGTAGCTGGGACTATAGGCACACATCACCATGCCTGACTAATTTTTGTACTTTTTGTAGAGATGGGGTTTTGCCATGTTGCCCAGGCTGGTCTCGAACTCCTGGACTAAAGCTATCCGCCCACCTTGGCTTCCCAAAGTGCTAGGATTGTAGGCGTGAACCACCGCACCCAGCTCTTCATGATGGAGTTGTGGCTGCCTCTCTAAGACCGCTTTATACTCTCTACCTGCTACCCTACTATACTCCAGCTCCACAAGTCTTCTATATCTGCAACAGATCAAGTTCGCATTAATGCTTACATCCATTAGTGGCCCCACTGGGACACTGGAGTGTACTTCTACCACTCTGTGTATGGCTGGCTCCTCCTTGTTAGTCAGATCCCAGCCTAAATGCTGTCATTTCAGAGAGGCCATCTCTGACCACACAATCTAGACACCCAGCCACTGTTGATCACATCGTTCACGTTAATTCTCGGCATAGCAGTTGTCACCATGTGATCATTTATTCTGGCTTATTTATATAGTTTTGTCTCTCCTTGTCTGTCTTATTTTCTGTTATAGTCACATCTTCTAGAGTAGTGCCTAACATTGGTAGGCATTAAATAAATATATTAAATCAGCAGTTGAAATCAGTCTTTTAAATGTATAGCAAGTAAAACCTGTTAATGAACTGAACTCTACTACATTCTGTACTTGAGAGAAGAAAGTAAATATTCTTTTTTTCTAACAGAGTGAAAGTGATTTTTAAAATGAGTCTTTAGCACAAAAAGAGGAGCAATTTAAAGTAGAATTTTAAGCTTTTTCTTTCCCAGAAGAGAATTAAGTATTAAAAAAAAGTTGGCTAATTTGATAAAATCTATCACACAAACCTCTAAAGGATCATAAATGGGGATTATGATTCCCTAACTTATTTTTTCCACCCTAGAACACTGAAAGGAAGCATCCTTAGATACTTTGAAAATCTGGTGCAACCCCTACTTGACATTACAATTGTCTGTCACTTCAAGGAAAACAAAATCATTCATGTCCATGATAAAAAGGATCATTCAAATCCATTATTAAGTACCATGTGATCAACTGGTTGATTGACTACATTTTAAAACTTCTCTATGGACTGATAAATTACCCAACTGATGAAAGAAAGACATTGTATTTCTCTTAATAGTACATTATGACTCATGTAATAAATGTAATTGTTATTATTGCTACATTATCACCTTGATATTGATAATAACAGTGATTTGTACTTAATGAGCACCTAAAGTGATAATAAGTCCTTTTCCGACAATATACCTACTTTATACATGTGTTTTGATAGTTTTTTCTTGTTTGTTTCCCTGCAAACTTCATGAGGACTGGGATTTTGTCTTATGTCTTCCTTGAGATTCCATGAAAACCTAGCATCATGTTGCAGTTAAATCTTACTGGGAAAAATGTACTACAGTTTACAATGCCGGTTAAAGATAGATTTATTGCTTACTCTGATAATGTCTTCGGTGGGCAGAATACCCCTCTGAAAAGATACACACATTGTAATCCCTGCAACCTTAAATGTGTTATATTATATAACAAGGGAGAAATAAAGTTGTAGATGAAATTAAGGTTGCTAATCAGTTGACCTTAAATAAAGAGATTATGTTGGATTATCCAGATGTGCCCAGTGTAATCACAAGCCCCCTTAAATGGGAAAGAAGAAGACAGAGAGTTTTTATCTTGAGAAAGACTGGATTTAGCATTGCTGGGTTTAAACACTGAAGGGGGTCTGTGAGCTGAGAATTTGGGCAGATTCTAGAAGCTAGAAAAGGCAAGAAAATGAATTCTTCCCAAGAACTTCCAGAGAAGAATACAGCCCTGCCAACATCATGATTTTAGCCCAGTGAAACCCATTTTGGACTCCTGACCACCAAGATAATACGTTTCTGTGGTTATTAGCTGAGAAGTTTGTGATAATTTGGTATAGCAACAATAGGAAACTCATACAGTTTCCTTTTTGCTTTTCCTCTTGGAAAAAAAAAAATAAAGGAAGCATTTCAAGAAAGGGTAGTAGATATGTTTATATGTGTATCTATGAAGGCTCTTCACTTAGCATTGTTATTTCTGTTTCAAGTTTGTTTGTTATGCAGAACCTTTTGGTCATGTATTGTGAGAAAGCTTGGGCAAACTTGGCCAGTGCAATTTAATTACAAACTTTAAGTTATCTGCTTTTAGTGTGCACTGCCACTCATTATCCCTTAGAGATGCAAATGTATAAAATTAAATACAGGCCAGGCATGGTGGCTCATTCCTGTAATCCCAGCACTTTGGAAAAATCAAGACAGGAAGATAACTTGAGGCCAGGAGTTTGAGGCTACAGTGAACCTTGATTGCACCACTGGGCTACAGCCTGCCTGGATGACAGAGTGGGACCCTGTCTTTAAATAAATAAATAAATAAAATTCAAAAAGATAAAATATACAATAAAAAACTAATCATCTTGATCTCCCCAATCTAGACTATATAACCATTTTTATAATGTTAGGCAGCATTTTCTCTGTTTAAATGATGCACTTGAGGTTTGTGTTTGTCTTATAGAGGAGATCTTTAAAATATTTAAAAGAACAAACTATTTTAAAGCAATTTCAAATACTTTAACCCATTTATGCCTAATCCTCCATTATTGGAATGCTAAGCCTGCGGGAGTTATTTATATCCTACTGCTCAAGGTCATTGCCAAAGTCTGATTGTTCACACACAAAAAATTGCAACCTCTGGCATAAATGGGTTAAAATCATATATTTACAAAGAAAGAGTTAATATACTAATTACAATTATTATTAGTCCATTACTTCAAATGCATACTCAATATTTAGCTTAGCAACATTTTAAAACTTTGGTTTGCTACATCTATTGCAAAGTCAGATTTAAGCATTTAGTGCTAATCAAATGACAGTAATAGCTTTACAGACTGAAAAGGTCTGTAGTTTGAAATACACTCTTATTTTGGCATTTTCAACTCTTCTCTCATTCAAATAACTTTTGAGTTTCTCAGATGTGAGATAGTGACAATAAGAACACAGATTATACATCTCTATACTGTCTCTCTTCACTACTTCACTATATTCAATGATCTAGTCATACTGAGACAACCCACTATCCCCCAAAATGGCCACTGAGAATGTGGCCATTCTCTTTTACAGAATTGTGAACACACTTTTGCTTTGTAGGAAATACACCAACCTCCTTCAACCAACCAGTGCTTCTACCCCTTGGTGGATTTCTGAGTCACCTAGAGCTCAGCTTCAGTTTAGAAGTTCCTGCTCTAGAAGTTTTCTGTGACTGATCTAAGACAGCTAAATGCTTCTCCAGTGTTGCTTTGTGCTTCTTACAGGCCCTTTTAATCTAAACTTACTACTGTTGCAGCACTTAGCACAGCAGGCTGAAATTGGGTTTTCACTTTTCTGTGTCCCTCAATTTCTCTAAGCTTCTTTATGGCAAGGATTGTGCATTGTACATTATGATATTAATATCTCTGATGCTTAGCACAGTGTTGTCATATAAGGTGTTTTCAATAGAAAGTTACTAAATAAATGAACTAGTGAATATGTAAAATACAGAGGAATGAAGTATTGAGAGAAATCAAAGGAGGAAAGGTTGGCCTTTTCTTCTTTACTCTGAACCTGTAGTCTCAGAGCTGGAAAATAATTTAGAAATTATGGTGTTTCTGGTATTGCCTCAGATCGTTCATGTGGATTTGCATTTCCCAAGCTGCACATTGAGGTTTATTTTGTTGTTTTAATTTTGCTTCATGTTTAATTTTTGTTTTAATTTGTTTTACCTTAAAATATATTTAGAGGATAATATTGTAAACTTTTATCTTGAAAATATCCTTCCTTAATTATTTGGCTAATAATAAATTAGGACAAAATTTAAGGGAAATCTGGTTTGTAAGTTCTCTGTCCAAAAAAAAAAAAAAATCTGTCCTTTCTGCAATAACATTTCATAAATTCAGCTTTTCATAAATTGGAATGTACTTATTTGTATAATTCTGAATTAATAAGGTTTGAGTGTATTCAGTAAATGATTTTAGATTTATGCTTTCAAGATATTTAATTGCTTGCTCAAAAATCTTACAATGTCAACATAGGAAGGAAGTTTCCAGCTCATCTAGCCCAGCCACTCACTGATTTTACAGATGACGAGAAGTGATTCCTTTTTCTGCAACTAAATGCTCATGAGACCTCCTGTGACAGCCGTGAGCTTCAAAGGCCAGTCTTCCGACCCCATGATTATTCCCACTATACAGAACGGCACAGTGTTACCATTTGATGCTTTGCTGAAAATTCTAAACTTCTAATTAGAAAGCACGATTTGAGCTTGGCACCACCCAACAAAAGTTGGAGAATCACTTAGGAAGGTTAACATTCAGAGGGAAGCAGGTGATGCTTACAAACTCTGAAGCACCACATAGTCTGTTCAAAGGCTTCATATCACTGATATAAAGCAGTGGGTAGGATGGCACCTGCCCATTTTTAAAGACAGATGCTTAAAGCTTCTCTCAGGACATGGGTATCAGGGCTTGCTTAAAAAAAAAAAAAAAAAAATGGACTCCAGATCCCAGTGACTACCAAACCTGAGAATTTCCTGCATCTTGCTGTCCAAGACTAACTCAGGATTTTGATCGTGCTGGGCTAGTGGTTTGCAAAAACCTGAAAAGTGCTGGTGAAGGCCGAGAATGACACACCTACTACACTGTTCCATAGAGTAGCCAGTGGCTGCTGGCTGTCAAAAACGTTGGTTACTAGCTACTGAGCACTTGAAATGTGGCTAGTCCAAATTGAGATGTGCTACCCATATACTGGATTCAATGGCTTAGTAAGAAAATATAAATTTAAACAATATTATTATTACTATCAATTACATATTGAATTTATTACATTTTGGATATACTGGGTTAAATAAATTATTAAAATTATTTTCATCTTTTTCGTTTTTTAAAATGTTACTACTTAGAAAACATAAAGATTATATATGTGATTTGTATATCTATTTCTATTGGACAATTCTACTTTAAGAGGTAGTTAGGGTAGGTAACATAAAAGCTTTAGTGTCAGTGACCACTACAAGGAATCTCAGTCACCAAAGCACGATTACTGCAAATTATATACCATGCAGCATTTCTAGTTTACTCAGAATGGGTGACCAATGTATCCCAGCAGAACATTTTTTATTATATAATGGATCTCTAGACACTCTCATACATTCTCTGAATGGAGATTTGGGAGAAGTATATACTTACATAAAAAGAAAAGCAATGATTCTTCTCCAGTTCTCTGTACCATATATTCTCATGAAGGAAGTGTAAACATTATGCCCACTGGAATGTTACAAGCTTTCTAAGTTTTTCCTGTTTCACAGATAGACCTGGCATCTATTCGGGTGAGGGTGAAAATTCTGAAGCAGAGAAAGTCATTTTTCTGGAGGTCATGAAAATGGGCTTTTATGAAAAGCAGATAGTTTATGGTTACATACATTCAAAAGACTTTCTTCCAAATACATTTCCTGATGCTTTGAATCGGAGTTCAGGTTCAAATGTTCTTTCGTGCCCAATTCCTTCTCAAGGAGATCATTCCATGTATATATCTCCATCAATCATACTTCACTGAATATTCTGGATGTTGATCACATATAGAAAATGATATGGTCTTTGTCTTCTAGGTTACCCACTATAAGCCTTTAAATTATTAAATCAATATTAAATATTATAATAGAGTATTGACATAAATATTACAATGACACCTGCAATATTTTCACATATCAGTGTGTAAAGAACTCTAGTTAATTTTTCTGGTGATCATTGAGACCGCTAGAAAACAAGGAATTGTGTTTATGAATTAGGAAGAATAACTTGGATATTGAGAATTTAGAAGAATTGTTAATTAATTAATTTGATAACAGTCCTTAGCCTCTTGATGAAATGTACATAAAAACTCCCATCTCCAGAAACAAGAAAAAACAAAAAATAGGCAAATATCATCCAATATTTTCAGGATTCTTCGCTCAGAAATAATATTTTAGAAGCCACATTCAATTTTTTAAATAAAAGTGAACAAAATCAACCAGAAACTAAAACCAAGCCCTTCATAAGTGCATATGTGTAATCTATAGTGAAAAAATGCAATAAATAAAACAAATCCATCTCTGCTCATTATTCCTAGCAGATCTTAAAGAGTACATGATCCATATTTTAACAAAGTTTGAATGTCAACATTGGTTTCAAATTTAATTACTATTAATTACCACATCACCACCACCATAAAAAAGTATTCTTGAATTTCAGTTGGAAAAAATGTTTCATTTTCTTATTTTTCATTTCATTGAAATTTTGAGTTTCTCAGTATGGAAAGACTAAGCAATTCTCTAAACTAGGGCTGTGGAGAGGGAGAAGGTATTAATAAAATCCCTAAATGAAGGCTACTAACTTCCATGTCCTCCACTAAGAATTTTGGCAGGCCTCTAAGGGAGGTACGTAGCTTGTGGAATTAGAATTGGAGATCTAGTAGCAGATCCTGGCTACTGATTGAAAGTCCCTACCATACAGATGTAATTCAAACATGTTATGGAATCCCTTAAAATAGACTGTACTAGCTTCAGACTCACTACTGGGGAATTTAGAGGGGCAAACACGTTATTCCTGTTTTGGCCATGACACTCCACACAAGAAGATGTGAGGAGCCATATCACAGACATTACAGACCCAAGACCGCATTCCCAGGTCTTCTGTATTACATGTTGGGGACACAGAACCAGGAATTCTTGCCATAACAGCTTGGTCTGCTGCCAGAGCTTGACCATGTCTTTTCCTCAGCGTGCTTTCCAATGGAAGATCTTGCTGCTGTGGGTACTCACTCATCCTTGGGCCCAAGGGGTGATTCATCAGCCATGTGGTTCCCTGGGAGAGAGGTGGGAACAAACAGAAGATACAGCAGGGCATAAGAATGGGGGAAAACGGAAGAGGGGGAAAGAAGCAGGGAGTCCCCTCTCTTTCTGTCTGAAATGCCAAATGGGAATATACCAGAAATGTTGTCATTTGGCATATGTTTTAGACATGTTAGAAATAAGACAACCAAAAAATAGAACATTTTGAAACATTTCCTCAAATACACATCAGGATTCTTTGTTGATGTTACCTCCCAAAATCAATGGTAGTCATTTCATCGACAGGACATATTAAGGATTTTTCTGCATCTTACTACATTGTGTTGAGATTTTAGAACTCACCCTCTTCAAAAATTATATGTATGAAGGAATATTACATTTAAAGGAATATTATTGACATTAAAATTTCATCAATGGCAATGAGTACTCAAAGAAAATGAAGCAATGTCTTCAGAGTTAGGAAGAAAAAAGATACTTACCTGCACTTTATATTATGCAAAAGACACTTCCAGTCATTCAGAAACTTAGTTTACTTACTATTCAGTCTCCCAGTATGAAAAGAATATTCAAGGGCTTCACCAGTAAAACAAACAAAAAGAATCATAGAAAAGAATATATGAAATACAAGTGCTAAAAAACTCATTATGGCCATACGAAGATAATGAACTCATGCCCATAATCTCAGCACTTTGGGAGGCCAGCTGAGGCAGGAGGTTCACTTGAGGCCAGGAGTCTGAGAACAGCCTGGGCAATGTAGCGAGATTCTGTCTCTACTATCTGTCTGTCTATCTGTCTGTCTGTCTATCTGTCTATCTGTCTATCTATCTATCTATCTATCTATCTATCTATCTATCTATCTATCTATCTATCTATCTATCTATCTATCTATCTATCTATCTATCTATCTATCTATCTAATCTATCTAATCTGTCTATCTAATCTGCCTATCTATCTATCTATCTATCTATCTATCTAATCTAATCTAATCTAATCTAATCATCAATCTAGCCAGTTAGCCAGCCAGCCAGGCATGGTAGCATGTGCCTGTAGTCCTAGTTACTTGGTAGCATGTGCCTGTAGTCCTAGTTACTTGGAAGGCTGAGGCAGGAGGATTGCTTGAGCCTAGAGGTTTGAGGCTGCAGTTTGCTTTGATTGCACTACTGCACTCCAGCCTGAGTGACACAGTAAGACCCTGTCTCCAAAAAAAAAAAAAAAATATATATATATATACATATATATATACATATATATACATATACATATATACATATATATACATATATATACATATACATATATATACATATATGTATATATACATATATACATATACATATATATACATATACATATATACATATATGTGTATATATATACATATATACACATATATGTATATATACATATATACATATATACATATATATACATATACGTATATATATACATATATGTATATATATGGAAGAAAGAAAATGAGAAACGATTTGTGAGGTTTTCATGCTGGGAAAATTAATCATCAGAAAGAAAAAAGTTAAGATGTAAGATTACATTTTCTTTTTTTAGGAGGCCAATAAAATTACTCAGTTCTACAGTTAAATAATATTACAAGTATTGGGGCCAGGTGCGGTGGCTCAATCCTGTAATCCCAGCACTTTGGGAGGCCAAGGAAGGCAGATCACCTGAGGTCAGGAGTTCAACACCAGCCTGATCAACATGGTGAAACCTGGTCTCTACTAAAAGTAGGAAAATTAGCCAGGCATGGTGATGGGCACCTGTAATCCCAACTATTCGGGAGGCTGAGGCAGGAGAATCACTTGAACCTGGGAAGCAGAGGTTGCAGTGAGCTAAGATCGCACCATTGCACTCCAGCCTGGCCGACAGAGTACGACTCTGTCTCAAAAACAAAACAAAACAAAAAACCCACAAGTATTAATTACTATTTTAAAGTCCTAGAATCAGCTTTTAGTTATCCCAAATAAAGCAACCAAACAATGTAAATAACCCTCATAATTAAAAAGTAAAATTATACCTAATGGTTTTTTGAGGTAAGTGAGGAGGAGAGGTGAAGAAAAGGTTTACTATTTATCACATTTTTCATAGCAAAGAATAAGTAGATGTTGCCTTAATTGATATATTTTAAAAATTGTCGTTTAAGTATAATTAAATTCAAAAAGGCAATGACTAGAAGAACTAAGGAAAAATATATCTAAAGACATAAAGGAGGAGGGAAGAGGAGATATGATAGATAGTGCAAGATTCCTAAACACTTAATTGTCTGGATAGTGTCTAAAGGTGATGAATCATTGAATAGAGTATTTGGGAAAAATATAATTCCTTTATAAAGGTACAGAAATTAACAGGTATTAAGTAACTTTCTGTTAGTGTTGACAAGTCTTAAAGTTTCAGACGAATGACATCATTTAGAGCTGGATATGGAACACAGAACACAGAGTGAAAAAAAAAAATCTTGAGTTGTCATTGGCTTGGCTCTAGATTGGTTTGTGATAAATGCAATCAATTCCTTATCCTTTAGGTTTAAAGCAAATATTTCACATTATTTCTACCATGTATTGTGAAGAAGGACTGCATAATGATTATAAAGCGCATTGAACAGCTTAGAAAATGATATATAGCACAAACCAGTGATAGTATTTAGGGAAGCTTAATATCACATCTCTGGTCTCATGTTTTAGTTCTGTGTGTAATTAATATTGCTCCTGCTTCCTATTATTAACCCCAAAGTTTTATTTCATGTATTAAAAATAAATCAAAAGGTACAGTTTTAAACTTTGAGATGTTTTATTGGTTTACTTTTAATATTGGCTACATCTAGACTCATTTTTTTAATTTAAGATGAAGACATAAGTGTTGAAATGTGCAACATGATATTTTTTATGACTGAAAGACAAATTTTTGGACATTGAAAATATCCTGAGTCAATCTGTTCTTGGAAATTTACCAGGCAAATTTTGCCGTGGTTTAAATTAATTTAGCACACCTTTGGGTCCTTACTCAAGCAGAATTTATAGAAGATTAATAATAGTTATATGAATCACATGTCATGATACGTTTTTCTCCAGTAAGGTGTCATTTAACTTCTTAAATCCAAAACATACAGTGTGCAAGCTGTCCCAAACTTGTGAACAGGTTGTTTCAAGTAGTTTGTTTGGAATTTGGAATTCACAACACATTTTCTTACAGAAATAAAGTTATGAATTGTGTTTGCATAACCAGGCCAGCCAACAAAAGCCTATTTATTCCACAAATTAGTATCTGGACTACAGTTCTAACAGGGTTAGAACCAATAGGTGGGGTGAAAATGGGGTTATGGTTCAAGAGGAACAAGAAAGGCATTTATTTATTTGTTCTTTTCTTAGGTACAAGGGTGTCTTAGATAAAATAATGAGATAAATTTTGTTTCCAACACTTTCAATCTCCTTTTATGCATCTTCACTTTTTTTTGGGGGGGGGGGTGGGGCGGGGAGGACAGAACGAGACTCTCGCCCAGGCGGCTGGAGTGCAGTGGTGTGATCTTGGCTCACTGCAACCTCTCCTTCCTGGGTTCAAGCAATTCTCGTGCCTCAGCCTCCCAAGTAGCTGGGATAACAGGCATGCATCACCCGTCCTGGCTAATTCTTTTGTATTTTAGTAGAGATGGGGTTTCGCCATGTTGGCCAGGCTCGCCTTGAACTCCTGGCCTCAAGAGATCTGCCCACCTTGGCCTCCCAAAGTGCTGGGGTTACAGGTGTTAGCCATTGTGCTCGCCCCACCCTTATTTATTATACCATTTTTCTATTTCTTCAGACTTCAGTCCTGTTGACTCTACTTTTTTGGAGGCTGGGAGGTGGAAGGGTGATGGAGTAGAAAAGCGTCATTTTATAGCATGCCCCAAATTCCAAAATTAGGTTTCCTTACTACCTCCTCTCTGAACCTTCTCCTGTATTGTGGCGATGGCTTCAATGAAATGTTGAAAGAAATTAATCTTGAGTAAATTAATTTACATTAAATTATAGATGACAGCTCTTACTGCAGTCTTCTTATTATTGTCTCTAGTTTCTATCCCCAAATAGTTTTTATCTAAGTATGAACTTAATGATATTTCAGTATGGATAATGAGGTTAAATACAAAGTTCAGTCACAATGAAGTAGGTGTATTGGTATATTTGGGAAATGGGCCCATTTTGTAGAATCAGAATCCTCCTTCTTTTACTTTCTTTCCTCCTTTCCCTTCTTTGCTTCCTATATTTGCTTTTCACAGTTTATTCTATTCTTCTACAAGTCAACAGGTTTTACTAGTTGTTTTATATGTGCTGTTTTTTTTTTTTTTTTAAAAAACAAAACAAAACAAGTCACGAGTTTCCAGTGAGTAGAGTCACTGAAAGGGGAGTTATCAGTGGGACTGATGTTCTTCCTTACACTTCATGCATACAAAAGGGACTCTATGTATTATTATAATAACGTTGCTTACTGACTTTTGTTACAGTTATAAATCCACCTTCAAGCGAATGTCTAGTGGACTTCCACATCACATCCCAAGCAATATTCATCATATTATCCAAATCTACTTATAATAATATGACTTCTAGTCTTAGCAAATGTTATATTCATTTAGTTTTTAATAAAATAACTAAAATTAGGCCAATCCCTGGATTTGTTTCTTGGGCTCTACTAGTCTTTACTTCTTTATCTTTCTTCCTCATCCTGTTTACCTTCCTTCTCTTCTTTTTTTTTTTAATAGTGTTCACCTCTTAGAAATGTGTTTACCTGTATTTAAATACATCATCTCTAAGAAACTGAAGGTCTTTTATGGGACTGTACATCTATTTCTCCAAGAATTTCTCCAAGAATTAAACAACTGTCTGGTATCTGTTTCTAAGCAATTTTGGCAAAATAAGTTTTAGGTTTATTTAATTCCAGACAGAATTTTTTTCTTTAATCATCTCAGAGAAAAGTATTTTATGACTATCTAAGGATTTCATTAAGTTCTACAATCTGATGGAATTTAAATTATTCAACTTTTATTTTTAAAATGGCTGTCTCAAGAGAGTCAAATACAAAATTGGTTTGTTCTTTAAATTTGTACATTTATATATATAAAATATTTTTGCTCATTGTGGTGTTTAATAGCTAAAACGAATTATATTGACTGTGTGAAGTTGATGTCTACAGCTAGAAGAAATATACTAATTATAATTTACACATCAGAATTTTGTCTGTAAGTTAAGAAGGATAATCTACTAGGTTAAGTAGCAAGCCCGGTTAAATAGAAGTCACAGAGTATAAAACTATTGACTTCCTTTCTGGTCTTAATAATAGAAAAACTTATAGTGCATGTTATGTTCAAGGGACTCTTCTAAGTGCTTTATTTATATTCATTTATTCTATCCTTCACATAACCTTAACAAGCAGATACAATTATTATCAACTTCACTTTCCACATAGGAAAACTGAGGCCCAGAAGGTGGCTAATGAGTGGCAGAGACAGGATGTAAACCCAGATAGTTTGGCTCTAGATCCCATGGCTTAATCATAACATCAAACTATCCCACTACAAGGAAACATAGAGCATTCCAGAGCTTCTGGAATGCAAACAAATGATTTGCAGCAGGACAATAATGACCATAACAAAGATAAAACAAACTGTAGTTCAGAAAAACCAACATAAATGACTGAAAAAAGAAGTTATATCTAGACATATGAAGAATACATAGGACCCTATTCAATGATTTTGTATTACTTTCATGCTTTACACTTAATATTTTTTTAAAATATGTACATCATATTACATATCAAATTCATCTTCAGAGTGAAGATCTGGTTTGGTTTATTGTTATAGTATTGAGCTATCAATAAGAAAGGAAAACAATAAAAGAAGATTTAGATGGTGCTCTTTCACTGGCTATTCAACATTTTAATATCTTTGCAAATCTTTTTTCATGTAAATAGAATATTTGAATATTTCCCATGTTAGAGTATATGACTATTTCTAGTGAACAGGAGTCTGAAATGACTATACAAGTACTAAACAGTACTGCAAATTATTTTTGTAACTAAAAAAATGAATACAAGGCAGACATATAGTGAAAAAGAAGTGATTTATTTTACCTTAGCATCAAATAGAAGATATTTACTTTCAGATTCATATTATAGTTTCTTTTTTGTCGGGCTGCTTTAATACTTTCCCCCCAAACATATCTAGAATATTTTCTTCCTTAATATTTTGTCTTCTTTTCTTATATTTCAGATTTTCCTTCTTTTGTTAATTCTAATTCTCCCAACTTTTTTTCTACCAGTTTTCCTTAATTTTCATATCACCAAAACATCATCACTAATTATTTGTTTTCCCTTTTCTGCATCAATTCATTCACTAAAAAATTATGATCCCACAAATGAGTTTTCGTTTATATTTTCTTGCAAGATGATTCACCACTATCTTCCTGTCATTCCTGCCAGGAAGCTTGGAGGTTTCAGAGAACTGAAGAATGCACCTAACTGTTTAAAGGAAGATACTAATCTAGATTTTGAAAAGAAAAAAGATAAGCTGATTATGAATTTATCTATGCCGATTCTTTTCCCCGTAATCCTTTCATCTTATAATACTGGTTAGATTGTATTTTGGCGATTTTTTTTCTCTTTTACATTGGAATGAGGGTAGAATTTGTCTGGGTCACCTAAGGTAAACAACATTAGTGTCAATAAATGCAACAAAAACATAAAAAAATGAATATTGGTATGTCAAAGAGATATCAACACTCCCATGTTCATTTCAGCATTATTCAAAACAGCAAAGAGATGGAAGCAACCTAGTTGTCTATCAATAGATGAATGGATAAAGAAAACATAGTAACAGTAGTCCCTCTGTTCCGTGGTTTTGCTTTGCATGATTTCTGTCACCCACAGTATTGTACTGGATATTTAGAGAGAGAGATCACATTCATATATGTTTTATTGTAGTACATTGTTCTAATTTTTCTATTTTATTATTAGTTATTAATCTCTTACTGTGCTTAATTTATAAGTTTAACTTTATCATAGGTATATATGTAGAGGAAAAAAACAGCATATACAGCAACAGTCCCCAACCTTTTTGACATCAGGGACCAGTGTTGTGGAAGACAAATTTTTTTTTCATGCACAGGCAGGGAGTGGGGATGGTTTCAGGATGAAACTGTTCCACTCGGATTATCAAGCATTAGTTAGATTCTCATATGAGCGCACAACCTAGATCCCTCGCATGTGCAGTTTCCAATAGGGTTTCCACTCCTTTGAGAATCTGATGCCTCCGCTGATCTGACAGAAATAGACAGAGCTCAGATGGTAATGCTCACTCGTTTGCCGCTCACCTCCTATGGCCCAGTTCCTAACAGGCCACAGACCAGTGCTGGTTCACAACCTGGAGACTGGGGACCCCTGGTATACAGGATTTGGTACTATCAGACGTTTCAGGCATCCACCGTGAGTATTGGAACGTGTCTCCTGCAGTTAAGGGGAATTCACTGTATATTTACAAAACAGAATACAGCCTTTAAAAAGATGGAAATTCTTTGTAAAGGCTGTATAGTATTCTGTTTTGTATATATACAGTGGCTTCCCCCTGACTGCAGCCTTTAAAAAGATGGAAATTCTGGCTGGGCACCGCAGCTCATGCCTGTAATCCCAGCACCTTGGGAGGCCAAGGTGGTTGGATCATGAGGTCAGGAGTTCGAGACCACCCTAACCAGCATGGTGAAACCCTGTCTTTATAAAAATACAAAAAATTAGCCGGGCATGGTGGTGCATGCCTGCAGTCCCAGCTACAAGGGAGGCTGAGGCAGGAGAGTCACTTGAACCCAGGAGGCAGAGATTGCAGTGAGCTGAGATCACGCCACTACAGTCCAGCCTGGGCAATAGATCGAGACTCTATCTAAAAAAAAAAAAAGGTGGAAATTCTGTCATTTGTGATGAAATGAATGGACCTGGAAGACATTATGATAAGTGAAACAAGCTAGGCATGGAAAGAAAAATACTGTATTATCTCACTTACATGTGAAATCTAAAAAAGTCAATCTCATATAAACAGAGTAGGAAGGTCGCTACCTGAGGCTTGGGGGGAGGGAGTGTTAAGGGATGGGAAAAGGGGACATGTGGATCAAAGGGTCCAAAATTTGTTAGACTGGAGGAATAGTTTTAGTGATCTATCGCACTGCATGGTGATTACAATAATGTGTTGTATATTATAAAATAGCTAATAGAATAGATTTTTAACATTCTCACCAAACAATTATACATTGATGGGTTAATGGATATGTTAATTAGCTTTATTTAATCTGTCCACAATATACAGATAGAGCAAAACATCACACTGTACCCCATAAATATATACATTATTTGTCAATTAAAAAATAAAAAATAAATTTATTTAAAAAAAAACATAAAAAGGGCCTGGCGTGGTGGCTCACACCTGTAATCCTAGCACTTTGGGAGGCTGAGGTGGGTGGATCACCTGAGGTTAGGCGTTCAAGACCAGCCTGGCCAACATAACAAAACCCTGTCTCTACTGAAAATACAAAAAATTAGCCAGGCGCGGTCGTGGGCGCCTGCAATCCCAGCTACTCAGGAGACTGAGGCAGGAGAATCACTTGAACCCAGGAGGCGGAGGTTGCAGTGAGCAGAGATTGCACCACTGCACTCCAGCCTGGGTGACAGACTGAGATTCCATCTAAAAACAAAACAAAACAGACAAACAAAAAACCATAGGAGGAAAAATATTTTTAGGAATTTGACCAGGGTATTTTTAGTGGTTTAGCATTTTAGTTTCATAATCTGATACCCTAAAATTTTTATGCTCAGCTTCTGACTCCTAAGTAAAAATGCTCAGCTGATACACCTTGAAGTAACACTGATATCACTAGTCTTATTTATTTCACGTCTTACAGTCCTATGAGTGGCCTTGCAGGCAAGATTCTATTGCAGTCTACAGGTTTCCCCCATACTTAGGCTAAGGCAATAGAATTTTAATCTCTTTTGTGTTCTGTGATGCTATATAAGACTACATTGAATACCTAACACATATTTATTGAATGCACAAATGTATACTACAGTAAAAATTTGAGAACCATTCATTTATTCTAATTTTACTCTTTTTATATATGTTTCTTTTAGAGCCTCAGTGTTTTCATCAATAAAATGGAAAAAAACAAGTACCTATTATTATCTATTTGGAGGAATATATAATTTAGTGGTATAAAGTACATGCACAGTGTTAAGCACTCAGCAGCTTTCAAACTGGGTTGCTTTTCCCCTCCCCAAATCTGTTATTTGGCAAAATAATTAACAGACTTGGGAAGTGTAAAAGAATGAACAGGGACTCTAGTTCACATTTCAGAATAAGAGAATTATTAAAAAGAATAGAGAATTACTCTCTTCAAATTAAGAGAATTATTTTTTAAATAATT
>NW_026652283.1:22520243-22537839 GCF_009828535.3 Hylobates moloch | reverse complement strand
AAGTAGTAAAGTTTGTAAGATATATATATATATATATATATATATCTTAATGATCATAATTAAAATTAATATTCCAAAAGCCATTTAGTTATACACATTAAGTGGCTGAATTCTATATGTGAATTATATCTCAACAGAACTGTTAAAAAAACAAAAAAAAATAGTCAGCTAAAAGTTTTTGAGGTGCTCCTTTGTGAGGATGGAAGGAGTCATTATTTTTCCTTTTTTATGATAGACTGGGATAGGCCATACTGAATAATGTAAGAGTAAAATAGAATATTATTGTGATAAACTGTTGCACAGCAAGAATGTGTTATATGTCAATAGGGTGTACTTGTGCACACTGACATGCTTCTCCATTTTGGTAGAGTTCCCATTTAGCCGGGGCAGGGGACAGTTGGCCACAGAACTTTGAGGTCCTTCTTGTTGGAAAGTAACCATGGAGCTTTGCTGGCACACTTGCGTCCTTGAGCTCATGTAAAGCATTTGTACTGTTTGTTTGCTGGTTTGGTAGTAAACCAAGAGAATGCAATCCTGAATCACACACACCCACCCATCTTTGAACTGGTACCTGATGCTATAGTATGATCTGGCTCAATATTGTTCCAGATGTTATGACTTTTTTAATCATGTGAAGCTATCACTTTTCACCCTGAAAATAAATGGAATAATTAACAACTGTAATGCTATAACAATGAAAACTAGTTGAGCTAGCTTAGTCTGGATGTAAAGAAGAGTGACTCAGAAGAAGTAGAACTGAAATTTGAAGTGTAGATAGACATTAGCCAAATAAAAATTTGGATAAAGACAATTCCCAACAGAGAAAATAGCTGAGGACAAAAGCCTTAGTTTAGCAATAACTTCCTAAATCTAGATAACAGAGATAAAACTGCTGTAACTGGCACGTGGTAGCAATGAGGAAGGTGTTGTGTAGGCCATACTAAAGGTTTTATATTTTATTCTATGTGAGAAGTTGAAGACTCTGAAGGATTTTAAGCACGGGAAATGGCATGATCAGATTTTTGTTTGAAGAACATTGGTCTCGGTACAGTGTGGGAAAAAAATGGATTGAGAGGGCAAGAGTGGGTAGAGTCAGACTAATTAAGAGAAAATTGTATTTTAGCAGCAGATGGTGATGCTTTGGACTTTTACAGTGACAATGACAGTAGAGACAATTACATGATTCGAGATATGCTTAGGAAATAGAACTAGAAAGACTTGGAGAATCAATAGATTTGGGAGGGTGAGAGAGGGGAAAGTACCAAGAATAAATGACTTGTAGGTTTTTGGCCCAAACAATTAGGTTGATGTTGACTCCATTTATCATGATAGAATATTTGAGGTCAAAGGTAGAGAGGTGATGAGTTTAATTTGGGGACATGTTGAGTTTGATATGCCTATAAGACATCTACGAAGACATACAAAATTTAGAAGAGGTGCCTGAAATAGAAATAGTCTTGACAAATAGAAAAAACTAACAGATAAAATTGTCTAGTGGGAGAGGGAAAAGTGAGAATTCTCAGACAAGCATCTCGAAGATTCAAAGGTTGAGCGTAGAAGAAACAATACTCAAAGAAATCAATGAAGGGGCAGACAGAGAGGTAGGATAAAAAGCAGGGGTCCTGCTGCAATGGAAGTAAAGAGAAGGGAATGCTGAATAAAGGAGAGTATCTTGGTGTGTTTTGTGCTGCTGTAACAGAATACCCAAGACTGGATAATGTATAATGGAAACAAATTTATCGGCTTAGGGTTCTGAAGGCTGAGAAGGCCAAGATTGAGGGGCCAGCATCTGGCGAGGGCCTTCTTCCTGTGTCATCTCAGGGTAGATGGAAGAATGGGGTGGGGAGTAGGGGCGGATTTGTCCTTTGATAAGAAACCCACTCCCATGATGATAGCATTAATCCATTCATGAGGGCTGAAACACCTCCCATTAGGCCCCACTTCCAAACCATCACATTGGAGATCAAGTTTCCAACACGTGAACTTTGGGGGACATATTCATACCGTAGCAGAGGGCTTGGCCAAGGTCAAGTAGTGTAAGACTTGAAGAGTTTCCACTGGATTTAGTAATATAGAGGTCACTGTTAATCAAATAGAGTAGTTTTAGTCACACTGTATGTGGATAAAAGCCATACTTTATTTCACTGAGAAGTGAATGCAAGGTGGTTGTGTGGTAACAACAAATGCAGACATCCCTTTGAAGTTATTTAGCTGAAAAGGGGCAAAGAAACTACTAGGGACACTAGTAGAGTCCGCATTCTGGCATCAACTATTTATTTGACTTTTGGCAAATTACTATCTCTGATTGTGTGCCCTAATCTTTATAATGAGAATGACGCAAACAGTAGTGCCTACCTCAAAGGGTTGGTAGAAGAGCTAATGCATACAAAGTGCTTTGTAACGGGGCTTTGCTACTTAGTAAGCATTTAATAAATGTGAGCTATGATTATCCTTGGTCTGGATATTATAATATCCTTGATATGGGATCTTGTTTGCAACAAAATTAAGCTTAATATTCTTCAAAAATTTTCTATTTAGGAACACCAAAGCCAGAACAATCAGAGGATACAGACGGGAAAAACTAAGGGCTGTTTATCCTAAATAATAATTTTAATCATTTATTACTAATACTTAGTTAAGAAGTCTTTCCAGTCCTTCATTCTCTCGCAACCAAAGCTATGTTATTATTTACACTTACTATCATCTCACAATGTTTTATTGCAGAGATAAAATGTAGTGTTTTTGTTGTAACCATTGGCTTAAAATTATTCTGAAATAACAAGGATATTTTAAAATTATTGTTTTTAATCAGCAAAGTCACTTCTCTGGGGAGCTATTATTCAATATAATTTACAGATTTTATATCTGTCTTATTTCTACCGTATATTGCATATTGTCTGTATAATTTTATGAAAAGAAACTTGCATATACTGTCACCAGACTAAGAAATAATTTAAAATATTTTGCATATTTAGTTACTTTTTATATTTTCTATTTGTGTATATTTAATATACTTTTTAAAAATACCAGTTGAGCTTTTCATTTTGCTCAGTTTCAATTGGCTTTTTATGCTGTAATGCATCTATTTTAAACAGAGATATTTTTCACATTATAATTTAAAGTGTTCAGTTCATTACTATGGACCCACCTAGTGTCGACTTTTCAAATTCATTTCCTTACT
The DNA here is from genome assembly GCF_009828535.3 of Hylobates moloch. Classification (NCBI taxonomy): domain Eukaryota; kingdom Metazoa; phylum Chordata; class Mammalia; order Primates; family Hylobatidae; genus Hylobates; species Hylobates moloch. Next base: position 22,534,658 of record NW_026652283.1, on the reverse strand, counting down.
GTGTGTGTATGCTTATGCTATACATCTTATATATTGTGTAATAAATGAAATGCTTAAATAATCTTAACTTTTAAAAGCTCATTTCAGATGCTTAATGTTTTTGTTTCTTTTCTTATGCTATGCATTGTATGCAACATAAACAATCTGAAGATAATTGACTATGGGTTAAACAGACAGCTGCTAGAAAGCATCTTATTGCTCTTTTCAGCATCATTCACTCAAGAGGAAAATATAATCACTGGTATGAAGAGTAGTCTTATTGAAAGAGGTCATTTTATATAGGAATTTGTGTGATTTATTTTATATGCTGGTGTTACTTTTTAAAGTTTATAAACAACACTTTATTGGCTGTAATAACTGTGAATACATATTACATTTCAGTTTACAAAGCATTTTTCTGTATCCATTGTAATATTAAATGTTCATACCATCTTTACAAGATAAGTATTGTTATCCCCAATTTACAAAGGAGGCAACTGAAGATCATAAGAGAGGTTATAGGTCAGAACTAGAATTTGAAACTAGGTTCTTAGACATGACATAATAAATATTTGTGTTTATTCATTTTATCACTTCTCAGATTTTTTAATCTAAATCAATATATATCTATACCTGGCTGGTATGTATATAAAGTGTCGATGTTCAGAAATTGGCCTATTTGCTAATTAAATTAATAAAATTTACCTGTACTGGGCAGTTCAATATATTTTTCTTCATTGCATTTCTTTAATTTCACTTCTGGCCAAATCATTTCATTTAAATCAACTTAATTTTAATGTATTCGTTTTCACCCCAGAATTAAATGTGTTACTTAGATGTTTATGATGACAGTCACTGAACAAAATTTCCTGCCTTTCAGTTTCTGCCCAAATACAAGCAAACTTGTTTCTTCCCTCATTCTGGTAGGAGAAAAAGTCAGTACAGGCCCTTTACCCAAACAGCCTTTTTTTTTTTTTTTTTTTTTGGATATTGAGTGTCTCTCTGAAGAAATCTGGGGAGGCGGGGATTCTGGAAAAAAAGATGTTAGATTCACAGTCATCTTATCCTACAATCCTAGGCCTCAATTTCAATGATTGAATATGTTCCTATGAAAGGACATTTTTGCCGCTTCTTTGAAATCTTGGATGAATAATGAAATAACGTGCATTAAGCAGTGGACAGCACAGAAACTTTTATGGTTGAAGATAATTGTGCTCTGGACAATCAGTCTCAAGGTGCTACACAGCCAATTACAAAAATGCAAAGAAATGGCTGGGCATGGTGTCTCACGCCTGTAATCCCAGCACTTTGGGAGGCCGAGGTGGAGAGATTACTTGAGGTCAGGAGTTCGAGACCAGCCTGGCCAACATGGTGAAATGTCATCTCAACTAAAAATACAAAAATTAGCCAGGCGTGGTGGTGCACGCCTGTAGTCCCAGCTACTAGGGAGGCTGGGACAGGAAAATTGCTTCAACCTGGGGGACAGAGGTTGCAGTGAGCCAAGATTGTGCCACTGCACTCTAGCCTAGGTGACAGAGCAAGACCCCATCTCAAAAACAAACAAACAACAACAACAAAAACAAAACAAAACAAAACAAAAAACATTGAAATGTTGCTTAGGTCTGAACGTTTGTGGAGTGGTTGTGGTTATCACAATCCAAGTATCACAAGAGGATGGGGAGCACTAGCACAGATGGTCTGTCCACAATTTGTGCAGGAAGTTATCCAGTGCTGGAGAACTTTACCTCTGGTCTTCGTGCCTGAGGTCCCCTCACTATCTAACTATGGTGGCTGGTGTGGCGGAGGCAGGACCAGACAGTTTCGAACCTGAAGTGGTCAGTCAAACCAAAGGACAAGCTGATAGGCAGGTAAGCCTTCGCCTCAAACGTAGTGCAGGCCACCCAGGAGTGCCTAGACACACGGCCATTCTTAGCGGCCAGGCCACCACATAAGCCCTTGACTACCTGTTCCAGACAATGAATGTGGACAGGTTTTACAGGTTCCACCAGAAGGTCAGTTGGCAGGCAGGGACACCATTGAGATAATCCATCTGTTCCACGGTAGATGGCGTCCTGCTAGGGCACATAGAGAATGTCAAGGCCGACAGGCACACCCAGCACGTTCCCTTTGTGCTGTGCTCGCCTGGGGGCTGCTGGGAGCTGACCACACACCTCCCGGGGGCTGCTGGGAGCTGACCACGCGCCCCTGTGCGCTGGCCCTGGTGCTCACCATTGCCCAGGTCTGCTCCCCTACTGGCTGGTTCTTCAAGTTGATTTCTTTGCTAAAGCAAGCCTAGCCCGTCAACTTTTTGTTATCATGGGTCATCTGTGGAAGGCTCATTTCTCAAGGTGGGCCATAAATTAATGAAAATATGTAAATGTACTTTTAATTGTATAATCAGAGGCCCATATATATGTATTTATATGAATAAACACATTTATATTAAAATAATCTAATAAAGTCATTATTGCTCGATTTTAGATGCTTGGAAAACACTGAGGTAAATGTCCTGAATTATTAATACCTCATATATTACTTATATAAATAGAAGTAATAAAGCACAAGGCAAACAGAAGCATCCGTTGTTGTGCTGGACTTTACACTTGTAGACGGTTGACAGTCTTCTCTAGGACGATATTATATTAACTCCCTTACAAAGTTGGCCTTGAAGGAGATGTGGATATGCTGTATACTTGTAGGTATCCTATACTGGTGCCGCTATGCTAATAGGACAACTATGTATCTTTCAGGCAAGCATAAAATATTTAATGACTGGTGTTTTTTTGTCCCAGGAATGGTTGCAAAGTAAATGAAGGGGATATTAAGCAGCTTTTTCTGAGGAATACATGTGAATCGTGGGAAACATGGTGAGAATTACAGTAATATTGTATATTGGGATAGTGAAAAAATAATAGATACAGGGAAAAGACAACTTGTGATAGTTACAACGAGGCATTTTATGGAACATATTATAAATATTTATGACTATATTAATTCTTTTAATTTCCCAATATTTATCTCCCATAATATATCTTAATTTGTTCCTGAAGCCATTTAGGATTATTTTGGTGTGATGCTATCAAACTATACTTTGAAGAGAGAGAGGTTTGGTGGAACACTGTTCCCACCTTTTCCACACAAACACAAATTCAACCCTATTTTTTAGTGTAATATTTCTATTCTTCCTAAGTTTTTTTTTTTTTTGGTTTGGTTGGTTGGTTTAGTTTGGTTTCTGATAAAGTGTTTCAAGGCCAAAATGTTTGAAGACTACTGTTTTAATGTTTTATTAACCAGTTATAACTAGTTTAATAACTAGTTTATTAGCAGCCTGGTTTATTTGCAGAATTCCTGTTTAAGATAGTATATACCTCTAATCCCAAAACTATCCATTGTACGGAATATATAGCCTTCCTTTTTTTTTTTTTTTTTTACTTCATTCATGCATGCCTGCATGCGTGTATACTAGACTCAGGACCTCTAATCTGAAAACTATCCATTGTATAGAATGTATAGTCTTCCAATTTTTTTGTACTTCATTCATGCATGCCTGCATGCATGTATGCTAGACTCAGGATTTGGTCAATTGTTGTAATTCTCTTGATAATATCCCTGAATGCTCTCTAAAGTCAGGTTGTTAAATTAACCTGCCTAGTCCTCCCTGATACTGAATTTTGCTCTTATATGGAAATGCCAGATTCAAGGATCAAGGACATTCCCCTGAATCCTGCATCTGCTTTTGTAATTGAAAAAAACTGCGGATATGTGAGGGAAAAGCATGATTATATGTATTTGACTGGAATTATAGAGAAATAGAAATGAGATAAATTTACTCTTTTTGAAGTAATAGAACATAAGTGATGTCTCCTTTGAGTTTTCATGACTAGCCTAATGCTCAGGTAGCATTTCCCATATTCTCCTGTGTTTTGTCAGCATGTCAGTAGGATAGATTCCTATATGCCAACTGGATTGAGAATTAAATATGTTTTAATTTAGAGGTTATTTGGGTTTTTGGTACTTAAATACATCCATGAAAATATTCTTTTATGAAATAGTGCAGTTTCCTTATAAAATAATTTGTTTGCTTTCTTTAAACCAGAAATGGCTGGTCATCTTTAACGTATGTGGTGGTATTTATTGTTCCCCTGCCATGCCTCTAGAATATCAGAATGATAAGGGGAAATCATTAGATTCTATTCATTTAATTTAACAGTTTTAATTGGACAGGATCATTATTACATTTTCTTTTAGTGAATTGTGGGGTTTTTTTCAGTGAATCAAAATGTTCGGGTTGCTTATGAAGTTCAGCCCTTGGCATAATGTCACTAATGATTTCTACAGTACCTTGAAATAAAGCAACAGGAAAATCTATCAACAAAGAGATGTAAATGGAATATTTTTAGATCAAAAATAAGACTCAAATCGTTCATACTAGAAGAAAAGGACAACAGTGGGCAATTGCATATTTGATCACTTTAAATGCAATCAAAATAGCAGTGCCTGCCTAATTGCAAAAATAGCATCTGGACACATGGAAAAGTGGAATGGCAGTTGTATTTGACAGGATTATTGCCATTATAAAATTAATAAAGAGGTCCGTTATGTTATGAAAGCAGAGGCTAGTCCATTATTTTTTCTCAAATATTTTAGACATTTTTAAATTTCAGCATTGTTTCTTTCATCAGTGTATTTTTCCTGGAGTATGCCTTCATTTGTTCCTTTTTAATATATAATTTTTAATGTGGACACCCTATGTTTTCTTATTGAAAGGAATGAAACATTTGCAAGCGTGCATATGTGCGTCTGTGTGTTTGCGTGTGTGGTTTATATGGGGTGAGGGAGGGCTATAGAATTTATGGTTCCATTTTGCCTGAGATGAACCCTGTTCTCCTGGTCTTTTAAGAGTCTCTGTCACCACTGACTATCTAATTGTCCAAATTAATGGCTTTTCAAGTAGGTCTTTTTTTTGTTTGTTTAACTCTTTGTGGTGTTTGTTCTTTCTTATCCTTTCTAGTTTAGTGCTTTACTCACCTTCTCACACAGTCTTTTTTACTCATGAAATAAAATATCAATGAGATTTTTACACACTTCAGTGTAATATTTCCATCTCTGCATTGGAAACCTCTACTAGATGCTCTGCCATTATGTGAAATTCAATGTAACTTATCACTTTTTCCACCAAAAGTTTCCAATTTCCAAACTTCTGTTAATAACATTGCTGTTGTCGATGGACATTGGTACTTCACTACATGTTGTTTCTTCTATTTTAATCTCTCTTCTTTGAGGAAGTAATATTTAAACTTACATGTAATGTTGAAAGTGGAAGAGCATATTCTAATCTTGAGAAACAGATTATGGAATGGCCTAGGAATACCAGGATACACAAACAGGGTCCTGAAGTCTTCTGATTTTTTCTTCAGGTAAAGAGTGCGGTGGTACTACATATAATGCTGTGAAATAGTCTTGAGGATACCATAATGAAAAAAGAAGCATTTCTTTTTATATAGCTTATAGGTGAGTGGTGGGAATTTATGTTCTACTGGGTATTACAGAAGAAGAGTGACAGGTGATGGATTAGGATAAGATTCCAATAGGGGGTGATACCTCGACAAATCTTTAAGGATGAGTAGATGTTAGCCTTATAAATTGGGAGAAGGGAAGGGGGGAAGATATTCCAAGAGTAATGCACAGTTCAGACAAAAGCTTGTTGGAAAGAAACAACAGGCCAACAGGCTGTGTGCCAGCAACTATACCAGTTTGGTGTACCTAGAACATGAAATTCATGATATATAGGGAGAGATGAGGCTGGATAAGGAGGACAGGCCAGAGCATGAACAATCACATATGATATGTTTTAAGCAGTTTTGATTTATAATGTCAATTTTCACCTCCGAAACTTGAGTTATACAAACTTCTTTAAAAAAATTATAGACTATATTCAATAGTATATTCAATAGGGTGTTTGAATTTCAATTAAACATTTATTTCAGAAACTAAAATTCTATTTTAAGAAAATAAATTTAGGATTATCATTAGAAATTAGAATTTTGGTCATTCTAACAGGTTAAATAAATTTTTAATAATAAAAATGTAACTTTCAGGCATCTGAAAACAGCTATCTGAGGTCTGCAGATCTCAATTTGAAGAACATTATGTATAGTTGATAGGCAACCACTGGATAGTTTGTAGTTTAATTAGATGTATATTTAACTTTTAAAAAACATAATAGATTAGCTTTACATTCAAAATAAAGAAAAAAATATAAAATATATAAAAAGTTCAAAATATATGCAGTGAAAAGTTTTAATCTCACACCTGTCCCCTATCTGTCCAGTTCCCACTTCAGCCTACTCCAACCATTATAACCATTTTAATTTAGTTTTCTGTGTGCCTTTCTGAAGTTTTCTTACCCACACATAAGCAAAAGGAAATTTGATGTCTAATTTTTACACATGTTGTACTATATGAATTGGTGTTCAGTTACCTACCTTGTTTTTTTCGCTTAATATATATCAATTTATATATTGAATATCTTTTTATATCATTGTATAGATAAGTTCCTCGTTTTTGTTAACAGCTGTGTAGTATTCCATTGTGTTGTTGTATCCCTAATTAATGGACTTCAGGTTATTAGCAATCCTTTGCTTTTATGGAACTGACTTTATATATATATTATATATTATATATATTTTATTATATATTATATATTATATATTATATATGTAATATATATTATATATTATATATGTATATACATGTATATATGCCTATATGTATATACATATGCATATATGTATATATGTATAAATATATATTATATAATTATATATCATATATACATATATAAATATCATTATAAATATATATATTAATATGTGATATATTAATGATATATGAATATATATATGATATAATATATGATATATAAATATATGATATATATTATAATTTTAAATATATATAATATCATATATGTGTGAAAGCATATATCATGTGTGAAAGCATATTTCTAACATAAATTACCAGAAGTAGAATTGCATTTGTAATTTTGGTAGGCATTTCCAAATTGCCATCCATAAAGCTTGTTTCACTATACATTTATACTAGTAATATATAAGAGTGCCACTTTACATAGGTCACAAACACACTGTGTGTGTAAGCTTTTGCTGTGTTAACAACCCCGCTCTCTCTATGGCTTACTTTTTTTCTTCTTGTGTAAACATATGTGGGCTCTGGTTTGGCTGTGGGTCAGATGCATGTTGGCTTGATTGGACGTGGCTGGGGTCCATTTGTCTCCAATTCTTTTCTTTTAGGATCCAGGTTGATGGACTAACCCCTACTTGGTATATGCTGGTTTCACAGTGGAAAGCAAGAATAAGAGAAGGTGGCTGAGCCAAATCAAACATTAACATACTGCATTGACTAAAGCAAGTACTATGTCTGAGATAAAGTCAATGGGTGTAGGAAGTAAACTCTATCTGCAGGGAAGTATTGCAAGGGAGAAAACAAATTATGAAATGAATGATATAGTCTAACACAATGTTCCTGTATGGTTTTATATTTTACCAAGCTGATAGTTTATTTAAAAAATCGTTATATTGTAGTTGAAAATTGCATTTTTCATTATAATGGAAGATGGTGAGCATCTTTCATCTATTTAAGGACACTTTCTATTTCCTTTTCTTTGAGCAATTTATATTGCTTGCTTATTTTACTGTTGACTTGTTGATCTTTTTTCTCATTGATTTCGAAGAGCTCTTTACAGATCACGGAGGGGGTAGCCCTTTCCTTAGATATCGTCATTGTTGTCTTTTTGTTTCTATAGATGCCTTTTATCACTTTCAAGTTTTTGGTGTTTATATAGCTGGATTTATAATCTTCTGTTTTATGGCTTGTGGATTTTGATCCATTGTTAGTAAGACTCTCTCTTCTTTAAGATTGTATTTCAGTTCACTCATGTTCCCTTCTAATAGTTTATGATTTTATTCTTTATGTTTAGATATTTGAGCATATAGGGCATTTGTTGAATGCCACCTATATATTGACTAACAGTGTGTACTAAATTCTCTCTATGTGTTTAGTTTTTTTCTCTATGTTCTTTTTATTCCATTGTATTTTCAATTCATTCAATACTACATTGTTTTATTCATTGAGATTCTATATTATGTTTTAATTTCTAGTAAATTAAGCCCTCATTCTTTTTCTTTTTCAAAATTTTTCTGATTATTCTTAATTTTATATAAATTTGGAATTAATTTATTTAGTGCTTTAAATATGATAGTACTTTAATTTTGAACTCATTAAATTTATGCATTAAATTAGGAAGAATTGATATTTTTATGACATTGATGCTACCTATTGAGGAACTTGGTATGTCTTTTCGTATTGTATTAAAGCTTTCTTTAAATAGGTCTTGTATGTGAATGAGTTCATCATAGGTATTTTGTCTATGTTACCAATGCTAATTGGGTCTTTTCCCCATTATCTCTAATGACTAGGTGTTATCATATATATGAAAGATATTGATTTCTACGTATTACTTTTGTTCCTCACAGTAATTCTAAATTCTCATAGGGCTTCTGGGGGTTTTAAATTGATTCTTTAATATATATTTTACTAAGTATAACAAATTAATTCTAAATTCTCAAAGTTTAGAAGTTGGTCATCTCTGTTTGATATCTTTTTTTTTTTTTACTTAAAATCCCCTCATAATTTTGTTTATAAAATAACACTTTTATCATTTTATTGTATATTTTAGATAAGCTTTCTTATAGAAACCTAGTGTCAATTCCTAGTGAAATAGACAATAGGTTTGTAATCGAAAGACTTTGGTTCAGATTGTTTTTCTGCCTATTACAAGCTGTGAAATCAGAAGCTAGTTAATTTTTGTCCTTGTATTTTTATTTAGATTTGTTACAAATTAAAATAATCTGTGTGAAAATTATTGATTTCTATTTATAAGAACTTGATAATTCTTTATGAAGCAGACTAGGATGTCTGTATACTGAATTAGGTCATAATTCCCTGAAAAAAGTTTATTTTTGCATTACTACCTTTTATGAGATTACTCTGCCTAGAAAAGATGGTCAGAAAAAAAAACATTAAGTGTATTGATTCTTTTCTTTTTTCTCAGTATGCCTCATAAAATTCAGGGCACACACTCAATATAAGAACACTGCTTATTAAGTTGATTTGTTTAGTAAGATTAAGAATAATGGCCCAGTTATGAAAACTGAGTAAATCCGAAGTTGGGTTTCCATACCAGGAAGAGTATTGATGACCTTAGATATATGTTTTTATTTTTTTAAGATGTGCTTAGGATACTGGCATATTTTACAAATGCTTATAGTTTTCTAGTCTACACTTTGACTCTATGCAAGATTTAAAAATAAATATTTCTGATTACAGACCCATGATTTATTTAGGGGTATTAACAATTAGGTGTTTTTCAAATAGTAATATACCATTTGATACCCAAGCAGTTCTTCAGCATCAGGGCAAATTACAAACGTTAATTTATCTTTTTTCTTATTTATGAAAATATGCAGTTTATACATTAAGATTTTAATATATAGATGATTTAAAATATGGGTATAAATTTAAGATTCTATAAATGCTTGTTGGGTAATTGAATGAATACATTCATTTGGTAATGCCTACATTATATTTTCATCCTGTGCATAGTCCTTCTGAATTATTTTCTAAATTGTGGCAGTAAGTCATTTTATTAACAACAGCATGAAAAAAGTCTTTACGGAAGCAGCTCTTCTGAGTGTCCACAAAATGCATTATAACAACTAGGTTTTCTTGAACACAGTTTGCCTGTCAGGATTTCTAACATTACAACCTTTTAGTTTGCTTTTGAACTTGTCATTTGATATCTTGAAATTTTTGATAGAGACAAAAACCCTTGTATTTATTCCCCGCTACACCAATCACAGTCCCATCACACACGTGAGGTATTTACTGTAGTAAGAGACTAAACTGCTTTTAATTATTTCACTGAATTAAGTAATGCTAATAAATATAATTGTACTTAGAGAAACTAAAATCTCAGGCACAAAATTTTTTCAGAATCACAAATAGATGAACTTAGTCATAAAATCAGTTTTGAAAACATCATTTTTTGGGGACCAATTAAGTTATCCTGGTCATTTTAATTTAAATGAACTTATATAAATTAACTTTAATTAATAAGAGTTTATTTTCCTCACTGTCTTATATTGCTGTATGAATGTAGAATTATGCCATAGTTTAAAAGGCCAAAATACACTGTCAACTACAAGTAATAGTCTTAAAACTGTAAAGAAGGACTTAACTGAGGAAGGCAAGAAATTTTATTTTTGAAATGATAAATTGATTTATCAAAGAAGAGATTATAGAAACAGAAGTTTATAATTGAAAGGGACCTTAGAAATCATGTTCTCTGAGACATTAAAGACTTAGGCAATGGCTGGACATGGTGGCTCACGCCTGTAATTAATCCCAGCATTTTGGGAGGCTGAGCTGGGCAGATCACCTGAGGTCAGGAGTTTGAGATCAGCCTGGCCAACATAGAGACAAAAATTAGCTGAGTGTGGTGGCATGTGTCTGTAATCCAAGCTACTCAGGAGGCTGAGGCAGGAGAATCACTTGAACCCAGGAGGTGGAGGTTGCAGTGAGCTGAGATCACACCACTGCACATTCCAGCCTGGGTGACAAAGTGAGACTCTATCCCCCTCCCCTTAAAAAAAACTTAGACAAGACCATGCCATTAATAAGGAAGGAGTAGTAGAGGCTCCCTTAGAGCAGCGATCCCCAACCATTTTAGCACCAGGGACCAGTTTCATGAAAGACAATTTTTCCATGGGGGTGGGAGGGGTTAGGTGAGGTGGGAGTATGGCATTGAGATTAAATGGTTCGACCTCAGATCATCAGGCATTAGATTCTCATAAGAAGCGTGCCATGTAGATCCCTCACATGCTCAGTTCACGATAAGGTTTGCATTCCTATGATAATCTAATGCTGCCTCTGATCTGACAGGAGGCAGAGCTCTGGTGATAATGCCCGCTGTTCACCTCCTGCTGTGTGGCCTGGTTCATAACAGGACATGGACCAGTACTGGCCTTGGGGGTTGGGGATCCCTGCCTTAGAGCACAGGTTTCCTAACTTTCAGTTTAGCCATAATTTCTTCCACTATACTGTGCTAGATACAAGTAGATGGAACATTGTTAATAGGCAACATTCTCATTTACTATGAATAAGATTCGTCATTCACTTAGTATACAAGCAAAGGAGAATATGGAGAATAGACAAATGTAGTCAACTTAAAAATGAAGGAAATTTTTCAAACATTTTCATACTTTCCTCAGTTTTAACTCATTTCTCCTCTGATTACTTAATAAAATGAAATGTGTACATTCATGGTGGGAAAACCTCTCTGAATGATGTGTACTAAAATATTTTGTAGACATTACCTAACTAGAATGTTACCTAACAGAACTACACTGTAGCAAAATAATGGAGCCACTTGTCACTTTGCTGCTACCTCTAGGTAAAATGTCTTGCAGGATGTTCCCTGAATTACTTTCCAGGTTGAAAAATTACAATGCAGAAAGTTTGAAGGCCAAGAGCACTTTTATTTGTATGGTCCCATTTTAATGATTTTTCTTCTTATGGATTATATGGATTTTTTTTACTCAAAAGAAACCTTCTGATTTTTACCACGAGGGTGATTGAGTTAAATCATTTTCATCTTCATAAGTGAACAAACCGTTAGACATCGCCATGTATCACAAGGAGAGTTGAGCGAAAAAAATAAATTGAAAAGCATAAATTCAGTAGGTCTTATTTTCCTAATTGACAACCTTTGCCTGAAATAATTGATTCTTTCTATAAGACAGAAATTCCGTTGCAAAGGAGTTGCGTAGGGACCAGAAAATTGGCCCCTGGGTTTTACCTGAGGTTGTAAAACTTATAAACATATTAGGCCTGGAAACCTATTTTAGAAATTATTCTTAAAAATAGAGCCAAATTACATGAAGTACTAGTTCTGGTGATTGTTATCACTACAAATGAGATAATACTATTCTTCTCTGTTTTAATTGTGTGAATGAACTATCTTTTATGTTATTTGTGAAAGTGGGACAGTCATTGCTCATCCTAACTTTGTCCAAAATTTGGGCATTTGGTTACCATAGAAACATACTTATAAAGCACTTTCCTGTGTACTCTATACTTAATTGCCATTATGCTGTATTTGAGATGAACTAAAATTCATTGCCTTTAAAAACTATGCAGGAAATAGGGCATATTAATAATTTTGATGTTCTCCAGCCCTACACTTACTAGTTTTGGGACTTCTTCATTCGTAATTGGGATAAGTCTACATGTTGCATTTAGTTGTTTTGACTGTTAAATGAGATAATGTCTTTTATTATGTATCATATAGATAGAAATTCCTCATAAAATAAAAGCTTTTATTTAAAATTATTTCAAGTTATTCTGAATACAAAGATAAATCATAAGATCAAACGGTGAAAGCGGTTACTGGAAATGACATCATTTCTTTGAGAGAAGTATGAAACTAGAGTTTCTAAGGTGAAGGTGTTTCTGAAGAACAGTTTCTTCAAATATGCAATCTGAGAGCAATTCATCTGTGTATTCTAACCAACTGATGATAGAAAGAGTATGAAGTTAGAAAAACCTTGAATTTGTAGGCTATTGTGTACCAGTTCCTTGGCATACAGGTATTATGGGGAACTGAATTTTAGGTCTTTAAAAAAGAAGATAGGCTATAGAATGCCTAAGACATTTTTTGAAGAGGTCCACTATTACAAGACACTAGTCTAAGAGTTTTAAGCTACATGTGATAGGTCAATAGTGAGCTCACCAGGCATCTGGTGAATGACTCACAGATGTACATTGGTTGGAAGTTTCTTTCTTTCTTTCTTTCTTTCTTTCTTTCTTTCTTTCTTTCTTTCTTTCTTTCTTTCTTTCTTTCTTTCTTTCTTTCTTTCTTTCTTTCTTTCTTTCTTTCGAAAGAGGACGTGTCCTCTATTTAATTTTAATTTTTTGTGACAAAGTAAATAACAGTGCAGGCAAAAGGCATTTTTTTTAATGCCCATTGTGTCATCTTAAGGCAATAAAATGTTAGTATTGTCTGACACTGATATGCTTTAAATTCATTGTGATTATAATATTAAGAGTTTTATTTCTCAAAATAAGTTTTTCAAATTCTATGAGATGTGAAAACTAGCTTGATGGTAGGAATTCATATCAAATATGAAAGTGTAATTTGCACCTATGACCACATATTTTTATTTCAGATATTAAAATAGAAGCTATTTAATGATTCTAATCCAAAATAGAGGAATGAAAATATATCCTTTTAAAATGAGGACAAATAGTAGAAATGCATGCTGGAAACTATACCTGAAAAGGGGTTAAATTTGAAGATAACTTGTTTGTGATTTTAAAAGTTCCTGATAGTCTCTTTGAGAATTTTCCAGCAGTGTTCTCTAGCATATCTTATATTCCTTAGCCTGTGTCAATCCCCTTTTTATATCTGCAGTGGAAACAACATGAGCTCAAAAGCATACTTTTTCATGTTCATTCCATTTTCCATAATACTGCTGCAGCAGTGTCAAAAAGACTCATTCAATGTAAAACGTTTATTGGGTTTCTATTGTACTTTGGTCATCTCTGGAAATATATTTTATTTGTGTATCTGTGCTTGTAGATCATACTTATTTACCATTTTATATATTATTCAGTTAAGTTATTAGCACTATTTTTTGTTCATTTGCTTTTTTATTTTCGCTTTAACTTTTCTCACTACATCTGCCTCAGAAGGCTTGAATACTAAAAAATTGATTTGAAATTTGGTTTTATATACATATATATATATAATTAGAATTGTTATAACTTTTTTTAATTCTTTTGTTAAAGCCATAGCACTTAACATATTGGTAAGCATTTAATAGATGTTAAGTGAATGCAGAAGTATGTCTCAACCCAGATATATTTTGAAAGCTTAACAAACATCACATTGGGGTATTAGTTGTGATGTAAATAATATCTATAGTCAATTGAATATCTTAAGCTTTTCTGATAATTGAAAAAGAATTTGGGTTTGATATATGTGCTAGTCATGAACACATTTAATATTTAAACATTTTAACGTTTAATGCAAAATTTAAAAGATTCAATTAACAGTATTTTAATATTGTATTGGTTGGATCATTTTGATCATTCTATGAAACAACCCATGGCAAAATTTAACCAAAACATTTTGGAACAGTCTTTCCTTCTGCTGATATTCTAAAGTCTGACAGAAATGCTAATTTTCAATATAGGATTCAAATGAAAGAAAACTTTTATGGCTTAGAGAGGTACATTTTAAAATATTTATTCAATTCATCATATACAGTATTAGCTTAATGACAGCTTTTATAAATT